>NC_086326.1:88563926-88928926 GCF_036172605.1 Pelobates fuscus
ACACACTTTCACTGACAGACACACACTGACACACCCACTCACTGACAGGCACACACTCTCAGATACACATACAATGATATACACACACTGACACACACTCACTCTCACTCACAGACACACACTGACAGCTACACTCACTCACGCACTCACTCACAGTAAGGTGGACAGCCCCAGAACATGAGGCATTTGTCTGGGAGCTTGGGTGGCATTTTTTGGCGACCCCACCTGAAAGTGCCGCCCTAGGCAAATGCCTTGTTTGCCTTGTGGTAAATACATCCCTGATGCTACTACATATAAACCTTTACTAACAGCCACTACGGGTAGGTTAACCCTGCAATGAAAAAACTATTGTTCCTGCAGAAAGGCCATGTTTTCAGCTACATCATTAAAACGAGAGGTACGTCTCCCCCATATAGTGCGCCATGAAAAACTCATACACTTCAGGACAGCATTACAACCATAAAGTCAGTGTGTATGAAGTCAGGGGCACTCTTTGAATTGGCTTTGGCACACTGGTTGAAAATTGCAATGATGAACGAACCTCTTACTATCCAGTAATCTCAGTCTAAGGCATCTCATCTAAAAAAGGGACAACATCAACTGTCACAGTCATCCTCAGCCAATTTTCTGGAGGGCCAAGGCAACATCCTCAATCTCTGAGATAAGTAGACATGATGAGAGTGATACTAATTTCCACAGCCATACAATGACAGAGTTAGCACAAAACTGTTAGTATGTCAATGGGCAAGACATTTTTACATTAACAATAACAGATTTTTTTTTATTTTTATTTTATTTAGTTTTCAATGATTGTAAAAATAAGTTCTATGGAAGCAAAACAATATTCTGGCATAACAGAACATAACAATAAAGTTGTGTTATCCCATTAAACAGAATAATGCAGAATGCTTGTGTGGTAATACAATTGGAATTCCAGTCCTTATAAAGCAGCCATGTCATGGATATTCTAAGGAAACACAGATGTATTAGCATCAGATATGCAGAATGTTCAGCGAGCTGTTTCAGTTCACGAAAATATAAACATTTCTATAGCAATTGTATAATGGGAATTGCTCTGAAATTATTGCTGCTAGAGAATAACCTTTATAACAGTATAAATAGAGATACAAACAGCATGATGGAGAAACAGAAATAGAGCAGATTTCTTGGTAAATTGTAACATAAATTCAGCTTTTGGACCAAATTCTATTCCCTGCGATTTAGAGAATTTTGTCTCTTTTGCTATTCTATTCAGGGCCGGTGCAAAGATTTCTGCCACTCCAGGCAAAGATCAATTTTGTCGCCACCTATGTCACTCCCTCACTGACAGACACACACACACAGACACTAACTGACATAAATACACTCACTCACTGACAGACACACACACACACACACTGACAGTCTGTAACAGTCACCTGGGGACTTATGGAACAGTTTACCAGGAGTTGGAGCCCAGTTGCAGGAGATGGCACAGGGAGGAGGCAAAAACCAAAACACAGTACAGATTAAGGGGAAATCCAAAGGCAGGGTCAGACGAGAAGCAGAAGTCAGGGCTGGCAGCAGAGTAACGTAGTCGGCAAAGCAGGCAGAGGTCAGAGTCCAGGAAATCAGTGAGTAACGTAGCAAAGATCCGTCAGGAAACACCAAACAGGCAAAATGACCAGATACTAGGTTTCAGGCAGGGCTGGCTTTTACAGCCTGCTAATTAGGTGCAGCTGACGATAATTGGAAAAGGGCTGCAGGTGGATGAGTGCTGCTTAATCCAGGCAAGGGGTCAGGAAGCAGAAAAATGCAAACAGAAACTGAAGCCCCCTGGTGGATGTCATGGCAGAGAACCCAGCCAGGTCTCTTAGAGGGGCGGCCACGCCTTGCTGTCTGCAGGGCTCGGGCTGTGCCCTGACACAGTCAAACACACAGACAGTCACTGACAGACATAAACTCACTCATTGCCAGACACACACTCACAGTCAAACACTCACCTCCCTGGAGTCCAGTGTGGGGCAGCCCGCTGTTTAGTATGCGGGCACCGTAATGACGTCATAGTCTGGCTCCCGGCATCACAGATAAACACATTGACATATACATACAGAGATGCATACCCTGACACACAGATACAACCACACCCACAAATGCACACATCCTGACACATGCACACAGCCTGACACAAAGATACACAGATGCTAAACAAATATACACCTTGACACACAGATGCATGCACACACATACACAAACCTTGACACAGATATCTGATATTCACATACATTTCATAATTTTAATTTTTGCAGCCACCTTCCTGTTACTCTACCTTTTGTATTCATGAGGGTGGCTTGCTTGGGTGAAGTCAATGGGCTACTGGCTGAGGTCGATGGTCTTGCTCCACTCCAAGAAACACAAAGAAGTGTGCAGCGCAAGGAATAAATGAGACACTCTTATAGGTGTATATCACATCCCTTAATACATGCAGTGCAATGTACAATATATTGATGTGAAGTGATGAAGTAAAACAAATATATATACCCCAATGGAGATATCAGCATAGATATTCTTAAATAATGAAACAAAAGAAAGATACTCTCATAGGGCAATATTGCAGTAATCTCTTATATGGGGTCTAATAGTTTTCTGTGGTCCAACTCACATTTCTCTGAGCCTGTTATAATGAACTGGCTCAGGTAATACAGCTTTGTGTAATATGATGGTACAGCTTCAGATGGTGCAGTGGATCCACATGTATTCAGGACTTGATCCTCAAAGGTAAAAAGCATAGGAAGGGCAACGCCAGTAAGGTAAAATAGTAAACATTTATTTGAAGAAAAAATATAAAATCTTACATTTAGGCTACTGGAGTGCCATATAGTAGTTAAGAATACAATGCGTTTCAACAATACAAATTCGTCTTCCTCAGGTGCATAAAATAATCTAACAACATACTGGCTATTTAAATCATTATTGTCGGGGGCGGGGCCTGACCTCGGAGCAGAGCAGCCGCATGGTTCCACAGCTCCTGCTCCTGAGGGTGATTTTTACCCATCAACCGACTGAAATACGCTCCCACGAGCACAAAACCGGCTACCGGGAGCCAGGTGACGGCATAAGCTACCGACTCATACCAAACTAGGCTGATTCCTTGCTGACCCATGCCACGCGGCCCCTGCGGCCTACAAGCCTGATCAGCGCGGGCGGGAGAGGCGGGCTAAAGCACCTGGCAGCCAGACGGCAGGAACTCCACAGACTTACCGGTCTCCCGAGACAATACCCTGCCAGCTCTACACGCTGGGTCGAACTATGACTCCAACTCTCATGACTCTTAACAAGTGGCCAACACACAGAGTATTGGTTGCCCCCTAGCCACCACAGGGTTGCCCCCTACAGAGTTGTCTATAATACCCAATGTTTTCCCCTACCTAGAGTAACTAATGGCAATCCATGTACCACCTTATCTAACCTACCTGCTTAGCCTAGTCTGCTACCTATGTTATATTGCTATTTGTCTCATCTAACTCCTGACAGCCAGGTCTACCATGCCGTCCATGGCAAGCGCACAGGTTGTAGCTCTCTTTACAGCTTCATAGTTCTCGTATAACAAGCGCTGCCTCTTATTCGCCTTACCAATGTATGACTAGCCGCATGCACCTGATATGCTTGCAGGACCGATATTCTATGTTATTTACTTATAAGCTACTTAACTCATGTTTAAATGCCTCATGTTATTATAAAATGTGCGATGCTACCCAATATGCCACAATACCACTAATAATTGTTGTTACTAAGCTTGTGGACGCTGTTGTGGCTAGACAAGCCTGTATTGTTGATTCAAGCACAATAAAAATAAAGAATTAAAAATAAAATAAATCATTATTGTCGCCAAGAATGGATGGTTAAGACCCGCCCTTCTAGTCCCATTGACCAATTCCATGATGATTAGTCTTTTGACGAGCAAATCTCGGCACTCGCGAGATCGCGGAATGTCACTTCCGGGTTCGTTCTATGCGTTCCAGGGGCCATTTCTATTATGTTCATGCATTCCACTTCATGCCGTCTTCTGTGTATCAGACTTATTTTTCAGGCGGTCTTATTTCCATCGGTCAATTATCATTGTATAATTAAAGAAACAGTAATTGAATATATCTTTTTTGTATTCTAATATATTCAATTACTGTTTCTTTAATTATACAACGATATTGCAAATTAATTTTGTTTTCAAATTATGCTACAACTACAGCCAGGGAGCTCACAATGCAGAGGCACAGGAAGCCGTGATACTGCAAGCTTCTGAACAATGAATGCAGAGACCAACTCTCTGTATTCAGCACTGCACGCCCACCTTTCAATATAACGACTGCTCCTTACACACACAAAATGCAACCCTATTATTTTTTCACTTTGGATGGTAGTGGGGCCTCATGTTTGAGTTTTGCCTAAGGCCTCATAAAGTCTAGAGCCGCCTCTGACTGTCAGTGAGTATACGCCAGTGTATGTGTACCAGTGAAAGTATAAGGAGGCCCTTCTTTGATTCTTGCACTGGGCCCTGTGATTGCTTGCTAGTTATGTCCTTGGGTGCAACCTCTCTGCCAGGTCTTAAAGCATAGAATTTAGCAGGACTAATCGTACAGGGCTAATCGTACAGCAGGACTAATCGTACAGGACTAATCGTACAGATATCTTTAGCAAAAATATAATATACGGTAGTTTAAATAGAGTTTATCTATTTAAATATATAAATAATTGAGAATACAACAAAAATAGGAAATGGGAAGCAATAACTTTTTGTCTTTTTAAAATATTGTATTAAATCTATATCTATCTATCTATATATAAATATATAAATTAATTTAGACATACAAAAACATACAAAATAATCCATTAACATATATTAGAGCAGAGTATATAGAATTACATTAATATATGCTTGTAATATAAAGTATTAGTATAGCATACCCTTCCTGATTGTACAGGTAATCTCTCAGTCTATGTCACCTCCAGAGTTGGTCAATAAGTCTCTGTCCAGCATTGGTCGAGCAGGTATATATATAGTATAGCATTTCTAATTACTACTGGTAATTTATGGGATAATTATAAGTCTTAGGGTTAAAAGTAGTTCACATATGAAATTAAAGGAAAAACAGCCTTATCAGTCTATTGTCATGACCTAGACATTTTTTATTTATATGTGGACTAGAAGTAAAATTGTCATAGGCAAGGCTTTGACTTGTTGTTGCATTAATCTAGGACAAGGTGGCGTAAACATATTATGCACTGAATTTGGGTAAGAGGTTATTCATTAAAAAAACATTCTGCAGTTTAAAGAAATACTATTTAGCAATGTTTATTATACCTACAATTGCCTATCACAGTACCGTAGTGCTCCCAAGATGCACTATTGGGCTCATGTTAGCGGGAGTCGGCATGAAGAACTGAGCAAGATGAGTGTGACAGGGAATCTTAGCGCTAACTGCGCAAACAACCGTGCATCATACATGACATTTCAGCTGTCAGTCACATTGAATAACCAGTGAATAACCTTAAGATAGCTGGTCACCATCTAGGTCAGTGATGGCGAACCCCCCCCCACACACACACACAGCACCCCTGCCCTCCACACACAGCATCCCTACCCCCCCACACACAGCACTCCTACGCCCCCCACACACAGCACTCCTACCCCCCCCCACACACACAGCACCCCAACCCCCCCACACACAGCACCCTTAACCCCCCCACACACAGCACCCCTACCCCCCACACACAGCACCCCTACCCCCCACAGCACATCACCCCTACCCCCACACAGCACAGCACCCCTACCCCCACACAGCACATCACCCCTACCTCCCCACACACACAGCACCCCTCACACACACACACACACACACACAGCACCCCACACACACACACAGCACCCCTCACACACACACAGCACCCCCTCCCACACACAGAGCAACCCTCAGACACACAGCACCCCACACACACACACAAACACATGCACTGCACCCCTCAATGCAGTATGTGTGTGTGTATTCAGCAGTCTGTGCGTGCATGTATTCAGCAGTCTGTGTATTCAGCAGTCTCTGTGTGTGTGTATGTATTCAGCAGTCTGTGTGTACTCAGCAGTGTGTGTATTCAGTGGACTGTGTGTGTGTGTATGTATTCAGCAGTCTGTGTGTATTTATTCAGCAGTCTGTATGTGTATTCAGCAGACTGTGTGTGTGTATTCAGCAGTCTGTCTGTGTATGTATTCAGCAGACTGTATGTATGTATTCAGCAGTCTGTGTGTGTATGTATTGCATTTGTTGGAGATACTAATAAATATAAGCTCAATTTTATCTATTTCTATCATTATTTAAAATATGTATCATTGAACTCTCTGTTGTTGTGTTCTTTTAAAACAAAAAGTTGTTAATTAGTTCAGACAACTGTACGAGTTGTTTTTTTCTAAACTTAAACCTCAGTATTCAGGTTTAATTGCCGTGTTGGCACTTTGAGGAAAAAAAAGTTGGCATGTATTGCGGTTTGGGCACTCGGGCTCAAAAAGGATCGCCATCACTGATTTAGGTAGAAACTTGATTACTATTTTGTAGTCGAAAACACTTATTTAGAAAACGTACCTTCATTTGGATCAACAGCAGTAGCATGAAGTTATAAAAGGTTAAACTTGAACAAGCTTCAGCGTTATTCTACCTGTATTGCCATGTTATACTTTATACATTATTACAGTTATACATTATATGTTACATTCATAGTCTGTTTACTTTCATTTTCTTGTCTTATGTAATAACATTTATTTATTAACAAATAACTCTCTTTTTGTAAGTACAAAAAGAGCTGATCTCCTTTAAAAATTGCAATGTAATAATTGTGCACAATATGCTAAAATTATGTATGCAATTATTGCATATGCATAAGTGGGAGTTGCATTTTACATTTAACGTTCAGATGGCTTCAAACAATTGGTTGCTTAGCACCAACAACACACATGGGGCTTCAGTAGGTGTAATGCAAATAGTAATTCATAATAGCAAGGTCCATAAAAACAAAAGTGTTCATTTACACCTAACCATTTCAGCCCTTGAACACAAACCTCAAGTGTATTGTCCATATACTCAAGCTTGTACTTAAAGGCACAGGATTCCAGTAAACATAAATAATGGCAACACGAAAGGAAAGGTAATAAATCTGGTCTGGTTGAAATGTATGTAGGAATAAATGTGGAAATATTGGAAATAACAAAGACAGATAAGAGACATGTAGCAACGTATTGAAAAATAAAGAAAACCTTTATTAACTAATCTGAGTATTGCACATTCAAGGTTTTATTTAGTATAGCAAAACACTTTATCTTAATATCGAGTAATGTGTGAAACCTGATGCCACCACTGCTCCTCCTGTGTTTGGTTTCAATGGCAAATAAAACCCCAAAAGATGCAGGAGATCTATTTCCTGCCTCTTTGAAATGGACTCATTCGGGGTTATTATCCTTGTAACTTGTATTCGTGATCATTTCATGTTTTAAATGTCTGATTAAGTCTAACTTTTTTATATTTTACGTCAGGCGTGCGCAACTCGTGTACTTTAAGTCACTGGTGGCCCACGAAACCCTTAAATGTGGCCCGCAAGCCCAGCATCTTTTTAATATATACTAATAGCATGGTGTAGTAACTTTTTATTAATGATCCGAGTTGGCATACCCAGATAAGCTCAGTTATTGAGCCAGTGTGCGTAGAAATCATTTTTGTTATATCATTCAATTAGGGGTGGTGAATACACTCCGCAATATGTGGCTGCAATATCTCTAGTCTGAGATATTGCAGAAGAGATTTCAAGATTCCTGCACAGAAGTAAGGACCTTGCACTTGGTAACTAACCCCTTCTCATGAATGGAATGAAGACTCCAGGGAACCTCCAGTTGGGAATCATTGACCTTTGATGTGACTCAGACCGGAAAATCAATTTCAATAAAGTTTCTCTTTTTTTTTTTAACCAAAATGTATGTATAAAAGGGAAAATGTGTCTAATTAAGAATGCACATGGCCAGGACATACTTGAAAATGAGTGAAATCTCGTAAAATTCTGGTAAAATATTTTATAAATAAATAAATATTATTCTCCCTCTTTGGAAGCAGGTACTTATGAGAACAAATGTTTTCTAGAATGAAGCACTCCAAGTCCAAATTTAAGGCAAAAATAAATGATTGTCATCTGGAGGATTGCTTCCAATTAGCTGCCATAGAGCTGGGTCCTAACATTGAATTATTCGTAAAAAAAAAAGAAGATTCAGTTTTCTAATTAACCGAATCTTACATTTCCTTACATTGCTATTGTATTGTATGTAAGAACTGTCTGTTGTGTTGTTCAAGATGTGTACCAAAGTTTCCAAGTGGCTCTTGACCTCCAAAAGGTTGAGCACCCCTGTCTTACACTCTGGGCGCAGGCTTCTAATTAAACATAAAAAGTAATTGAATACATTGTTTACTGAAGAGTAAAACTATTATTGTCTACTTACATATTATGGTGACCTTGAAAATGAATTTTGCAGATGTCACACCGACAATATGTAGAAGTCCAACTCTGTGATCCTTTGACAAATTGACTGGTTAAAATTCCTCTCACTTTACTTACTCTACTGCATTCTGTAGGGTGCCAGTCATACCTCTGTCTCTGAGACATCTTAATCATGCCACCACATGCCACATGCATTGAGGTGAAGTGGGCAGATGGGCCACAACCAGTTGGCTTTACTCACATAGCTTCCATTTCCAATGTGTGCGTGTTGAGCTTCTTGCAGTCACCTCTTGCGTGCACCTCTTCATTGTAGCAACACTGGTCTCAAACTGTGTATTGCTTTACAAAAAATTTGAAATATTCCACAGCTTTAGGTTTGTGGAGTGTCCCTTTAAGTATAAAGATATACTATAGGCTCCAAAACAATTTAGCTTAATCAAGCAGTTTTGATGTACAGATACACCCAAACTGCTTCATTAAGCTAAGGTTGTTTGGGGGCCTATAGTGTCCCTTTAATGTATTTACTGTTCTCTCTTTGTTATAAAAATAATGGTGATATTCTACATATGTTAATACACATTGTAAACAATATTCAAACAAGAGTTTGCTTTCTTCACTTACTCCTCACATCAGGTGTTTTTGTAAATTCGTATCCATATGCTGCTAGTCTGTTAAACCTCCTATTTAACATTTCACAGGGCTCGCGGATATGTTTGTTTGCAATACAATGAATTTATAGCAGACCTGTCAACAGAAAAATGTTAAATTTATCAAGAGAACAAAAAAAAAAAAAAAAATGTCTACATATTGTGTTAAGTAAAAAAAATTTAAAAAAAAGAACACGACAGCCATTTAACAAATAGGAGGGTGTCAGGAGGAGGTTGGAAAGATTTATTATGTTATCTAGTGAACATTTTGTTATAGTCGGTATTCCATATGTCAAGTGAGAAGGCTTCACCTAGCACTCTATTTATCATCACATAAACTGCTTGCTAGGTTTCCTATACCCTTGGGCTCTGCCATCAAATGCACACCAGGGACCCAGCTGTGCTCCTCTCTGTAAGACTGTGGGTAGATCCATATATGTCATTGAGCCTATATGTGTGGTATTACGCAAAGTAGATGGTGGGAACCGCACTCAATCCCAGCGGCCAAGGGTGCTCCGGATCAGGACCAGCAATCCCAGAATTATACACGAAAGAAGAAAGGACCACAGGCACTCCAAATTGAAACCGTATGCAGATTTATTAGGAAAAAATGCAACGCCAAGCAACGTTTCGACCAACAAAGGTCTTTTTCAAGTGATATAAGATGTGGTATGACACATCTTATATCACTCTTCTCTATGAAGTAACCGATTGGCTAATTAAGGTTAATAGAACATTATCCCTTTCATTCACAGTTCCCTCATTTTTGTTCCCGTGTTTTACAAATTTCACTTCAGTTTTCATATTTTTTTTATAATTAAGGCTATTAGCCTGTGATGTTGCACATGTTTATTTAAATATTAGAAAACCAGGAAACTACAATCCCGTAAGAACTATATAGAATTCAAGGTGGTGCATATTGTGTTAAGTTGCAATTAATACATTTATTGTCTCTCTTGCATTTTATAACTCACCCCCCCCCCCCCCCCCACCACCCTTCTTTACTGTTTGTATTCGAAGAAGTGAATTTGTGAACTGGTGCTGAAATGTAACTTGGAGTAGATTTGTCTAACTTGATAGGCTAGTATCTGTAGAATAAATTTGCCAATGTTTCCCATGTGTCTATGACTCAAGCGATGGGCCACCACTGGTGCAAATATCAGCTTCTGCAAGGGAGTGTAATTTCCACTAAACTGTATATCCTGGAGCTGAGATTAAGAAAGATTATACAACACTGAATCCCTCAAACTGTGCGTTATGTACAGTAATACACGGAGGACGTTACCTGCCAAGCGAAAGGATTTTATAACATGATCATATATAGCAGGACTTTCTTAATAGGCTCCTAATATAGATGTGGCTGAGAAAGAAGATGCTGCCTATCCGGTTTTCAGCAGAGCTTGACACTGTGCCATACCCAAAACTTGAAAGGTTGTTCTTGTGTCAAGATTCTATCGTTTTCAGGTGTTCCTACACTTGTAGCTCATGCAGATACCAAGCAACGCTATATTTAACAGCAGTTACACCCATGACATGTAAAACTGGTTTGTCCAGTGCAGGCAGCATAAAATCCTAGCACCGCACCACACAATGACATGTCTCTAAAATACAATTTTTAGAGGTTGCCTTTTGTCCAGGGTTTATTTCAGCATTGCCTTTTGATACCCTTTGGTTGTTTTCAATTAGTAGATGATAACCAGTATGTTTTCAAGCTATTATCTTAAAGCTAATACTGCTTGATACATTGATTGCAATAATAATCGTGATAATAAAGCAGTAATAATAGTAAAATGTAAATAAATGGACAGACAATACTTACTTCTACCTGTGGCCAAAGGAACACTATAGAGTCAGCAATACAAATGTGTATTCCTGGCCATGTAGTGTTAAAAACATAGTTTAGATGGCTGCCTCCCTCCTCCCCTCCACCTCCCCTTCACCTCCCCTTATCCCTTCTTAAAAAGGCTTTTTGACCTCCAATCTGCCTCCTTGGCTGAGATCATCAGAATTCATAATCTCAACCAATCCAATGCTTTTCCCATGGTAAAAACGCTACACTGCACCAATCAGCATCTCCTTATAGAGATGCATTGAATAAATGCATCTTTCTGGTTGACATTCAGCACCTCCAGGCAGGATGTGGA
Source organism: Pelobates fuscus (assembly GCF_036172605.1). Taxonomy (NCBI): domain Eukaryota; kingdom Metazoa; phylum Chordata; class Amphibia; order Anura; family Pelobatidae; genus Pelobates; species Pelobates fuscus. The sequence goes on from NC_086326.1 coordinate 88,575,220, forward strand.
GATGCTGAACGTCAGTGCTGCACATTGCCAAGGGACTGCCACTGAAGGTGTCCCCATAGGCAGTAATGCACACACTGCCTTTTCTCTGAAAAGGTAGTGTTTACATAAAAAAGCCTTCAGAGACATACTATACTCGCCAGAACAACTACATTAAGCTGTAGTGGTTCTAGTAACTATAGTGTCCCTTGAAAGAAATTCTAAAGTATCTAATACATTCGAACATCTGACATTTACCATTTGCAAAGTAATGTGTTGGGTCCATCTCTGTCACTTAAAGGGTTAAAAACATTTACAGATACAAACAATGCATTCTTGCTAGAAGGGTTAAAACCAGAGGTGCTAAATTAAAGACCTAGTAAATGAGCAAGAAGGAAGAAAATAAATTTTAACTTGATTGCTTCATTTGCCAAAACTTCCCTGCAGTGAACAAGTCTATAATTAGGCTATGCAATAATTAAATCAAGGTCAGAATTGCCATTAAGCCATAGAGGCACAGTCCTAGGTGTATAGAGACCCTGGCTAGCAGCTTCCGCTGCAAAGTAAAGCAGAACATCTAGCAAATAAATACATAGGTTAATTGGAATGTAGAACTTCCAATTCGTTTTGAAAGTATTTGCATCTTGTTCATTTGACACCAACATAAGAACGCAAGAGAATCAAGCTGAATCCACTGTAATAGAAATAAAAAGAGATTATTTTTTAATTTGATCAAAGAGTACATTATAAAACATGGGGCAGAGGTAAGCTGTCAAACTGTGCTAAAATGGTGTGACATCTTAATGTCTATAAACACTACAGCGGGCTGCAGTGGTTATGGTGCTTGAATTGTTTCTTTAATCACCATAGAAGATGATTACTTAGCACATTTTTTTTATAAATATATTCTGTGCGTAAAAAGATAGTGTGAAAGAGAATACAGAGAACGGACAAAAGCGCTAGAAGCTTGCCTTCCGGTGATTCTCAAGCTGGTTTTAGCTCATCTTGTGCATGAGAGATACAGCAACCCCAGAGGATCGTTTCAGCTTTGTTAGGCAACGTCAGTGAGGTATAGCCAATACCCCTCTGGTACAGTGAGCAAGGGGTATACGTTTGCATTACCATTTTATTCATGTCTGTGTATATATAAATTTTAAAATATACAGTACATAAATACAGTAAACTATTTTAATAATTACGTTGACTGATATTAGCATTAATGCCTCTCTAGGTAGGGGTGGATTGGCTGCCTTTGCCTCAGGGTAAATGATAGGGTAAATAGACTTTTAATATGATTTGTTTCAAAATTGTTAAATATAAAAAAAAAAAAATATCATATATAAAAAAAAAAAATCAATCTATGAAAAATATCAAAATATTAAAATATGTAAATGATCAGGCGATTCTGGGTGGACCTAGAAATAAAACAACAATATAAACAAAACATTACATTTAATGTTGTTTATCTTGCCAATCCAAGAGATCGTCATGATGTCCCAAGTCTCCAAGTCCCTCTTGACGGCATTACTAATGGGCGTGTAGTTAGGGGGTTTAAGAATAAGTTCTTTGGATTGACAGTGAGCAGAATCCCTAAGTAACTGAAAGATACTTTCTTAATTTGCAGCCCAAAACTGGAGTTAACAAGCCCCATGTCAGCAGCCAAAGGGCATAGCAATTGATTTGTCAAAGATACCTTGTACATGAAGAGAGCACTGAAGCTGTTTAGAAGTACAAATAGAATGGATAGGAATTTTAATGGGTCAACAATAGAGATGTCGCGAACATAAAATTTTCCGTTTGCGAATGGTGAACGCGAATTTCCGCAAATGTTCGCGAACGGGCGAACCGGGCGAACCGGGCGAACCGCCATAGACTTCAATAGGCAGGCAAATTTTAAAACCCACAGGGACTCTTTCTGGCCACAATAGTAATGGAAAAGTTGTTTCAAGGGGACTAACACCTGGACTGTGGCATGCCGGAGGGGGATCCATGGCAAAACTCCCATGGAAAATTACATAGTTTATGCAGAGTCTGGTTTTAATTCATAAAGGGCATAAATCACCTAACATTCCTAAATTGTTTGGAATAACGTGCTTTAAAACATCAGGTATGATGTTGTATCAATCAGGTAGTGTAAGGGTTACGCCCGCTTCACAGTGACAGACCAAACTCCCCGTTTAACGCACCGCAAACAACCGCAAACAGTCCATTTGCACAACCGCAAACTCCCCATTTGCACAAGGTTGGATACCAAGCTAGCCATGTCCAGTTCCTTGTCCTCACTGATGTCATTGAAGGTCTCTTCCTCCACCCAGCCACGTACAACACCAAGGGTCCCCGAAAGGTGACAACAAGCCCCCTGGGACGCCTGCTGTGTTTGGTCTTCCACCTCCTCAAAGCCACCTTCCTCCTCTGACTCCTCTTCTTCAGACTCCTCTCTCTGCATTGCCTCTCTCTGCGATACTATTCCTATCAGTTTAATCCCTGTTACGTCCCCTATCAGGGGACGTGTATATGGCATCGATTTTAGGAACCGGGAGATGGAAAAAGATGCTTGGTCGGTCCTCCTACTTCAAATTTGGGGCACTGCGCGTGCAATCTAATGTGCCACCAGATAGGAGTGGTGTGTTAAGTAGTACTATTCTTATCAGTTTAATCCCTGTTACGTCCCCTATCAAGGGACGTGTATATGGCATCGATTTTAGGAACCGGGAGATGGAAAAAGATGCTTGGTTGGTCCTCCTATTTCAAACTTGCGGCACTGCACGTGTAATCCAATGTGCCACCAGATAGGAGTGGTGTGTTAAGTAGTACTATTCTTATCAGTTTAATCCCTGTTACGTCCCCCTACTTCAAATTTTATAGGGGACGTGTATATGGCATCGATTTTAGGAACAGGGAGATGGAAAAAGATGCTTGGTTGGTCCTCCTACTTCAGATTTGGGGCACTGCGCGTGTAATCTAATGTGCCACCAGATAGGAGTGGTGTGTTAAGTAGTACTATTCTTATCAGTTTAATCCCTGTTACGTCCCCTATCAGGGGACGTGTATATGGCATTGATTTTAGGAACTGGGAGATGGAAAAAGATGCTTGGTTAGTCCTCCTACTTCAAATTTGGGGCACTGCGCGTGTAATCTAACGTGCCACCAGATAGGAGTGGTGTGTTAAGTAGTACTATTCTTATCACTTTAATCCCTGTTACGTCCGCTATCAGGGGACGTGTATATGGCATAGATTTTAGGAACCGGGCGATGGAAAAAGATGCTTGGTCGGTCCTCCTACTTCAAATTTGGGGCACTGCGCGTGCAATCTAATGTGCCACCAGATAGGAGTGGTGTGTTAAGTAGTACTATTCTTATCAGTTTAATCCCTGTTACGCCCCCCTCATCAGGCCTTTTTTAGTCAAATGTATCGCCCACTGTCAGTCCCTTCGGGATCCATCCCTGATTCATCTTAATAAAGGTGAGGTAATCTAGACTTTTTTGACCTAGGCGACTTCTCTTCTCAGTGACAATACCTCCTGCTGCACTGAAGGTCCTTTCTGACAGGACACGTGAAGCAGGGCAGGCCAGACGTTCTATCGCAAATTGGGATAGCTCAGGCCACAGGTCAAGCCTGCACACCCAGTAGTCAAGAAGTTCATCGCTCCTCAGAGTGTCGAAATCTGCAGTTAAGGCGAGTCGTTCTCTGAGGGTGGACCCCGAAGGGCTGTGGCGATGCGTAGGACTTAAAAAGCTCCGCATGTCCTCCATCAACAACATATCTGTAAAGCGTCCTGTCCTTGCCGGCGTGGTCGTGGGAGGAGGAGGATTACTTTCACCTCTTCCCCTGTTAGCTTCCCGTTGTGCTGTGACATCACCCTTACGCTGTGTAAAGTATACTTTTTAATTTATTTTGGAACTGCTGCATCCTTTCCGACTTGCGGTAATTCGGTAACATTTCAGGCACTTTCTGCTTATACCGGGGGTCTAGTAGAGTGGACACCCAGTACAGGTCGTTCTCCTTCAGCCTTTTTATACGAGGGTCCCTCAACAGGCACGACAGCATGAAAGACCCAATTTGCACAAGGTTGGATGCCGAGCTACTCATGTCCCGTTCCTCGTCTTCAGTGATCTCACTGAAGGTATGTTCTTACCCCAGCCATGTACAACACCACGGGTACCAGATAGGTGACAACGAGCACCCTGGGATGCCTGTTGTGGTTGGTCTTCCTCCTCCTCCTCAAAGCCACATTCCTCCTCTGACTCCTCTTCCTCACAATCCTCTTCCAGCATTGCCGCAGGTCCAGCAAGCGATGCTGATAAGGCTGTTTCTGGTGGTGATGGTGACCACAACTCTTCCTCTTCCTCTTCATGCTCATCTACGGCCTGATCCAGCACTCTTCACAGGGCACGCTCCAGGAAGAAAACAAATGGTATGATGTCGCTGATGGTGCCTTCGGTGCGACTGACTAGGTTTGTCACCTCCTCAAAAGGACGCATTAGCCTACAGGCATTGCGCATGAGCGTCCAGTAACGTGGCAAAAAAATTCCCGGCTCCACAGAGGCTGTCCTAGCACCCCGGTTATAAAAATAGTCGTTAACGGCTTTTTCTTGTTGGAGCAGGCGGTCGAACATTAGGAGTGTTGAATTCCAACGTGTCGGGCTGTCGCAAATCAAGCGCCTCACTGGCATGTTGTTTCGCCACTGGATATCTGAAAAGTGCGCCATGGCCGTGTAGGAACGCCTGAAATGGCCACACACCTTCCTGGTCTGCTTCAGGACGTCCTGTAAGCCTGGGTACTTATGCAAAAAGCGTTGTACGATCAGATTACACACATGTGCCATGCACGGCACATGTGTCAACTTGCCCAAATTCAATGCCGCCAACAAATTTCTTCCATTGTCACAAACCACTTTGCCGATCTCCAGTTGGTACGGAGTCAGCCACTGATCCACCTGTGCGTTGTGACTCTCTGCTTTCAGGCAAGTCAACCCTAAGACGACGTGACACTGCCGTATCCGGGATGTGGAATAGTACCTGGGGAACTGGGGGGGTGCCGTTGATGTGGAGCAAGACGCAGCAGCAGAAGAGGACTCAACCGAGGAGGTTATGGAAGAGGATGGAGTAGGAGCAGTAGAGGAGGTGGCAGCAGGCCTGCCTGCAAGTCGTGGCGGTGTCACCAACTCCTCTGCAGAGCCACGCATTCCATGCTTGGCAGCCGTCAGCAGGTTTACCCAATGCGCAGTGTAGGTGATAGTCCTGCCCTGACCATGCTTTGCAGACCAGGTATCAGTGGTCAGATGGACCCTTGCCCCAACACTGTGTGCAAGACATGCCATTACTTCCTTTTGCACAATCGAGTACAGGTTGGGGATTGCCTTTTGTGCAAAGAAATTTCGGCCGGGTACCTTCCACTGCGGTGTCCCAATAGCTACAAATTTTTGGAACGCCTCAGACTCCACCAGCTTGTATGGTAAAAGCTGGCGGGCTAAGAGTTCAGAGAAGCCAGCTGTCAGATGCCGGGCAAGGGGGTGACTTTGTGACATTGGCTTCTTACGCTCAAACATGTCCTTGACAGACTCCTGACTGTGGGCAGATGAGCAGGAACTGCTCAAGGCGAGAGACGGAGTGGCGGATGGTTGAGAGGGGGCAAGGAGGACAGCAGTGGTTGACGTGGCTGAAGATGCTGGACCAGGAGGAGGATGGCGGCTTTGAGTTTGTGTGCTGCTTGTACTCATGTGTTGATCCCATAGGTGTTTGTGATGTGTGATCATGTACCTTCGCAAAGCAATTGTACCTAGGTGGGTGTTGGACTTCCCACGACTCAGTTTCTTTGGGCACAGGTCGCAAATGGCATCGCTGTTGTCAGAGGCAGACACACAAAAAAAATGCCACACTGCTGAGCTCTGCAATGACGGCATTCTGGTGGTAGCAACAGCATGCGTTGATTGGCATGCTGTCTGGCTGACCCCGGGTGCCGATGCATGCTGTCTGACTGTGCCACTAGCTCCTTGCAATGATCTCCCCCTGCTTCCAACTCGTCTACTCCTCCTCTCTGTCTCCCCATCTGAACTTTCCCCCTGTTCTTCTTCTCTTCTAGCGGGCACCCACGTGACATCCACGGACGCATTGTCATCATCAACCGCTTCACTTGTATCTGACAACTCGGCAAAGGAAGCAGCAGCGGGTACAACATCATCATCATCACACCGTACGTCCATGTATGTAATGCTGCCTGACTGAGACATATCCCTGTTATCTACATCCTCTGGCAATAATAGTTGCGCATCACTCATTTCTTCCAACTGATGTGTAAATGACTCCTCTGACAGATCAAGTGAAGCGGCTGTGGTGCTAGTGTTGGTGGTGGCGGCAGGCGGGCGAGTGGTAAATTGAGAGGTGCCCGAAGCTAAGCTGGAGGAGGATGGTGCGTCAAGGTTCCGAGCGGAAGCTGTAGAAGATTGGGTGTCCTGTGTTAGCCAGTCAACTATGTCCTCAGAACTTGAGTTGAGGGTACGTGGCCTCTAAACACTGGGCATTATTCTAGGGCCAAAGGGAATCACAGCACCACGACCAGGACGGCCCCTGCAGGGTGGCCTGCCTCTGCTGCCTGGCATTTTTTTTTCGATTAGTGGTACTATGCATGCAAGCTACTGTGACAACAGATATGAGTGGCACTGTGCACGGGCAGAAGTTGGCAGAGTAGACGCTGTAGGCCTGACACACACGCTTGCAGACAACTAACTGCTCTTCAATCTATTACAGTGAAAAATTATTTTTTTAAATGTATACTACTGTTACACCAGATATGAGTTGCACTGGTGTGACACTGTGCCCTGGCAGGCCCTGAAATGCACACGTGTGAAGGAAATTGACTGCTATTATATTACAGTCAAAAAAGTTTAGTTTTTTTTAAAATACAAGCTATTGTGACACTAGATATGAGTGGTGGCACTGTGCAAGTGGGCACACTATACGCTGTGAGCCTGACGCACACGCTGGCAGGCAGGCAACCGCAATTAGATTACACAAAAAAAAGCAGACTGATGTTCTAGCCCTAAAAAGGGCTTTTTGGAGTGCTGTCCTTACAGCAGAGATCAGATGAGTCCTTCAGGACTGTAGTGGACACTGAATACACTAGCCTCAGGGCCGGATTAACATAAGGGCTAATGGAGCTGCAGCTCCAGGCCCAGGCCCATAGACTAGGCCCATTGATTTATTTGAGGCTGCCTAGCTGGTTCCAATATTGCAGTGATACTGGCAATACAAATGCTGGTACTTTTCTCAGTATAAACAAGAGATTACTCTGCAATACCAGCACTGGCCAGTTGGGGTCGCTGTATGTGGAGACAACTGGTGCAGCAACAGAGAGTCCAGACAGCAACACCCACCCTGCAGAGACAGCCTACAGCTCAGCAAAGTAAGGAATGGGGGGGAAAGACTGCAAGGAGACATGCATTGAGGTACTAAGGGACACTGGGAGACATTGACTAGCCTAGCTATCGATTTCCCTATTAAATCAGCAGCAGTTACACTGTCCCTCCTCTCACTAAGAATTCAGCTTCCGAATGAATCTAAAATGGATGCTGTCCAGGAGTTGGGAGGGTCTGGGAGGGAGGGTCTGCTCCTGATTGGCTGGAATGTGTCAGCTGACTGTGAGGTACAGGGTCAAAGTTTACTCAATGATGACGAATAGGGGGCGGACCGAACATCGCATATGTTCGCCCGCCGTGGCGAACGCGAACAAGCTATGTTCACCAGGAACTATTCGCCAGCGAACTATTCGGGACTGTCAGGCCTTAAGCCTCCCGATGTCTCCTCATACTTCCGGGTTTGACGGAGCTTAGCCACACCCCCATTGCCGCGGTCTGCTATTTAATGCGACCGCACCAGCTGATAGACGCTGGATTATTGAAACGCGTACCGCGCCAAACTCACCGGCTCACATACCTCGCTGAGACGACCACTCGCTACTAGACCGGACTGAAGGAATATTCAAGTCCCCATCATCTCTCCTCATCACAGACAACTACCAGCACTCTCGGCAACCATTCACTGAAGCAACCGCCTCTGAGGAGAGCTGGGGACACAATCCCTCTACTTCTATAAGTTAAGTAACTTACAGTCTCTGAGTTAAGAGCTAACAATGCTAAAGATTTATTTCAACTTACTAAAGTCTGCTATCAAGTTGTCCAGCAATCCTGCTACAGCTTTCCTCAAATCAAGTATTATTCAAGTTCAGCTGTACCTGTCTTGCTACAGATAATCTTATTTCTGCATACTAAAGTCTGCTATCAAGTTGTCCAGCAATCCTGCTACAGCTTTCCTCAAATCAAGTATTATTCAAGTTCAGCTGTACCTGTCTTGCTACAGACAATCTTATTTCTGCATACTAAAGTCTGCTATCAAGTTGTCCAGCAATCCTGCTACAGCTTTCCTCAAATCAAGTATTATTCAAGTTCAGCTGTACCTGTCTTGCTACAGATAATCTTATTTCTTCATACTAAAGTCTGCTATCAAGTTGTCCAGCAATCCTGCTACAGCTTTCCTCAAATCAAGTATTATTCAAGTTCAGCTGTACCTGTCTTGCTACAGATAATCTTATTTCTTCATACTAAAGTCTGCTGTTAAGTTGTTCAGCAAGCCTGCTACAGCATCCCTCAAAACAAGTACTATTTAAGTTTTGCTGCACCATTCTTGCTACTGATAATTCCAATGTATTTAATCTCTTATAATTTGAACTGTTAACAAGAATAACGGACTCTAATGAATTCTGAACCTTGTCAATGCTAAATGAAACAAACCGTTTATTATTTAAAGAAACAGTAATTGTAATTCTGGAACTGAAGTCTCAGTTCCATCTAAGTGTCTTAATAAAAGATCAAAGTCCTAAGAAATCTGCAGTTGTGTTCCACATCATTTACTGTGAACGTGACAGGGACATCTCTATATATGAGTGCTTGTTACACTCTATGACAATTCTTTAACCCCTTAAGGACACACGACATGTGTGACATGTCATAATTCCCTTTTATTCCAGAAGTTTGGTCCTTAAGGGGTTAAAAAATGACATTCCCTTGCTGCTTTATTACTTTTTTTGCCATGTTCCATCCATCAATGTATGACTGCGGCCTTTTCAAGGTTATTCACTAAAGTGAGACTTACTGTGAATGCACAGCGAATTTCAAATGTAAGGCCAATATAGCTAAATTGAAAACGGAATAACCTGGAAATTTTTTCTAAATTAGCTATTTTAGCCTAAATCATGAATTCATTCTGAACTTCTGGCAATTCTCACCTTCTTTTCTGGTATCGATGATGTGGGCCATTATCGTAGTATGTTGCATCATTGGTTTATCTTTGGTTGCAAGTTAACACTATATCTCAATAATATTTATATATGTTAAAATGTATAAATATCTACGTCACATTTCAGTATTACTGTAGTGTCCTATAGATTTCTGAGCTGCAAATTGTAAGTTGTTTACTTTTAGATTTCTTTGATGTCATCCTTAAATTTGTACCTTGACTAAAATGAAATGCCTTTGTGAGTCATAATCTTAAAAAGTCTTTATGCCTTAAAGAGACACTCTGGCCACAACTGGCTTGGAAATGAAAAGGAGGACTTACAAAGGCAGCAAAAAATGGATCTCCAGCTTTTTAAAGCTTTTTTTAGCTATACCGTAATGAAAACATGCATAATTAAATGCATATACCAAAAAAATGGGGAGTATCTGCTAAACCAATAGAAAACGAGGAGACATAGCATATAACTGTGTGGATAATGTGCCACAAATGTAATTAAATGCATGCAAGTTACCATGTGCTATATCAACCAATCAGTGATTTGTATGTATTTATTTTTATGTTTACGCAGTGTTGTGTTCCTTTATTTTTGTCCTCTTTATAGTTTTTGTTTTATTTTTTTTATTGCTATTCTTCATTGTGATCTGAAAAAGACAAGCACTAAATCTTGATGGCAAAAAATTGATTGTCCTTCGTAGACCAGTTATATTAAAAGGGACACTCTAGGCACTAATTCCACTACAAATTAATGAAGTAGCTTTGGTACATGTCTCTCTTTTCTGGAAATTTAACAGAATGTTTTTTATGAGAACACAGCCTCTATAGACAATTCCCCCCTATTAAACAAGTTTTAAATAAATATATGTATTTTTAATGTCGACATATTCCTTTAATACCTGTATCAGGGTTGTAAAATCATGCCTGATGTTGTGGTGAAGACTAATCGTGAAATCTACAATAGTGCAGCAATCCTGGAGTCCATAAATCATTCATGCTATATAGAAGTTATGCTTCGTTCAGTTTCAATTACACGGGCAAGCCAGAGGTTCTGAATCCCACAATGCACTGTAATGATTTGATCTCTATGTAATATGGAATATATGAAACCTTAATTTTCGTTCTAAACTTCTAAAGCATGTTCGCACTAAGTTTTTAAATGATACGGAAGCCCTGAATTTACATATTACTAAAAGGACTACATGTCTACTTGTGAATTGGGGGGAGTTGATAAAATTAGAAATCGTAAGGAAATCAAAATAATATCAGTAAAGCCAAGCAGTGTAGGGCAAGATAAAGATTAAAAATGAGGATGGCTTGTAACGATTACAGAAAGAGGGTAAACTGGTCCCCCAAAAACTGAAATGCATTATTCCAGCAATCTAACTGAACTGAAAGTCTAATGTCCCAGTCCCCTTTAAAAATATGTTCGATTTGTTGCCATGAATTTATGTTTCAAATAAAAACGTTGAACATTTTCTTTTATGAATATGGTTCATTTGTTCTCTCGTTACTAAAAAAAAAGCTATTCTTACGTATTTTGGAGAACGACGTTTAGCAAAAAAACCAAAAACAATAAACCGTTATAATAAATAACATGCATTAAAACACAGTAAGTCTATAGTTACTTCTGCTTAAGGTTAACAAAATAGTTAACTTTGGGACAATTATTATTATAGTTTACAGTGCCAATTTCAGAATCTTAATACAATTGCTAAATCATGTTTTAGTAAGTAGAAGGGGAGGCACACCAAGCTAATTATGGCAACAGAATAATTAGTATTTAAATCGCTAACATTTTCTGCTGCATAATTGCACTTAATCAGTGTGTTTTGAGATTACTGTCTCATGAATAAAAGCCACCACTTTAAAACACGATTTTCTTTTCTTTCTTTTTCATATTTTACTGCTGTAGTCTACTCTTTTTTAAATTGTTACTAAAAAGGCAATGCAGGACACCAACTGTAAATTGAACGTAAATGAAAGGGATACTATACGCATCATAACCCCTACAGTTTATTGTGTTTATGGTACTCTAAATCTTCGAGTAGCATCCCTTATTTTCTTATCAAAATCATTTTATAGTGATATATGAGACTTGTACAGAAAATAAATAAATTAAGGCCTGTGCATACCTCCAGAGTGGGCGGTAACCCCTGTTGTAGACAATAAACAAAAAGCCAAAGAGTAGGATGCAGCAACCAATAAATAGGATGGAATACTGTACGAATTAAACAATATCTGTAAAAAGACTTAACTTTTAATAAGTAATAAGAATAATGAAAGGAATGTTTATCTACTAAACAACTACTTGTAGATGTGTTACCGTGTTTAACCATTATTACAGGCTAACAACTCAAGTATCTCAGTCACCAGATTTTTTTCTTTGGAACCTAAATTATTATAGATATTGGTGGAACAGGCTTAGCTGTTTTTAACAATTGATGTTTTGTATTTTTGTATATATTTTTTGTTAGTTTTGGTACTTTTTCATTATTAATATAGTGTACATAGTACTAGGTGTTCAGTGTTTGTAGTATACTCTTGACACAGTCCTATTTTGGACTTTTTATTCTTATTACTTATTAAAAGTTAAGTCTTTTTACAGATATTGTTTCATTCAGACAGTATTCCATCTTATTTATTAGTTGCTAGATCCTCCTCTTTCGCCTTTTGTTTATAATTTTTTTGTGATTTATCAAAAAACCACCCACACACAGCACATCCCCCTTATATCGGCGGCGGCGCTCATAATGCAGAAACTACATTTCAGCGTGATTAGGTGCAAATCCATCCAACCTGAATGGCAATGGCTAAGAGTTCATAGCTTATCCAACCACAGCAGGAACATTAAGCAATGTGTTTTATTTACATAAAACATCTTTAAATAGAAAGTCTAATTCTAGCGTTACACCCCCACCTCCTCCACCCTAAGATAACATAAAGCATTGACCCCTTTCTATTGAACATGCTACCTTGTCATGTCAGACTATTGCAGTGGTTCCCAACCCAGTCCTCAAGCCCCCCATAACAGTCCAGGATTTAGGGATTACCCAGTTGTGTCTATAGTGCTTTTAGAAAAAGAAAAATAAACACTTTAGACACAACAGGGTAATCTCTAAATCCTGGACTGGTAGGGGCTACTTGAGGATTGGGTTGGGAACCCCTGGACTATTGCCTATTTACCAGTCCTAAAACATAATAAAAGGGAATCTATACTGTTAGGAATACACTATAATGCCATCTGGTCCCCCGCTCCCTCAGGGCTGGATCAGTGCTCTTAATGTGCATGCTATGCAAGCAGAGCTGAGGGTGTCCATCATTGTTTAAGGAACTCAGCGTCCGCTAGAATCCAGGAGGTGCTCTAGTGGCTGTCTGGTAAACATTGCAATTTCTCAAAACACAGGGGCATTGCATCTAGACCACTTCAATAAGCTGAAGTGGTCTGGGTGCCTATACTGTCCATTTAAATGTCCACTTCTGTAGGGAAGCATATCAATTCTAAATAACTAATTCTTGACAAAGCCCGGTAACTGCTGGCGAAATGCGTGGATACGTCAGTGGCCTTACCTTTGCAGCATTGAGGAAGAGACAGTGGTCACCAGCTCCAACGTTTCTCCAGATGGGGATCACTTATCTTTGAATCCAGATATCTAACCAGCACCGAGTGAATGGAGCGGTAATACAGACTAACCACTATACACTCAGGCTTATTTGTGGCTCTTGGAGACAAGTACCACAACATTTTAATGTAAGAGTTCCTATTGGGGAAGGGGGGGAGTTATACGTGTATTAAATAAATACAGTTTTGCACTATATTGCTTCTTTTGTAGGCATGTGCATGAGGAAAATTTTCGGTTCGGCATTCCAAAATTTGGGACTTTCGCAATTCGGGACTTCGGCAATTCGGCACTTCAGCACTTCGGAACTTTGACACTTCGGAAATTCGGCAACTTCGGCACTTCTCTTTAGCTGCTTAGTAGATAACTCCCTAATTCCCACGGTATTAGGGAGTTATCTATCAAAAGGCTGAAAGACCTAAATTGGTCTTTCAGCCAAATGTACTAATACTAAGTAAAAATTACTTAGTATTAGTAAATTTTGCCCCTACTCGCTATAGGGGCATGTCTAGTAAACAGTGAGCAGCCTGTGGCCCTATAGGTTTTAATTTTTTTAAACAGTTTAATAGACATGCCCCTACTCGTGGTATAGCGAGTAGGGGCATAATTTACTAATACTAAGTAATCTTTACTTAGTGTTAGTAAAATTGGCTGAAAGACCAATTTAGGTCTTTCAGCCTTTTAGTAGATAGCTCCCTAATACCGTGGGAATTAGGGAGTTATCTACTTATTCATTCCTGTCATTACTTTGACTGGCCAAGTAACTTACATTTTATATGAATGTGTGTTACTTGATTGTTGTAAGTGTTGCAAATGCTTACAGTTGAATCCTGGCTATGTTTGTATACTTTTTATTTAAAATTGTATACAATGTAACATTCTTCTTTCACTGGGTAAGTATATTAGTACTTAGGCAATACTGTACTTCGGCACTTCGGCAATTTGACACTTCGGAACTTCGGAATCTTTGGAACTTCGGCACTTCGACACTTCAGAAATTCGGTAATTTCGGAACTTCGGGACCTCGGCAATTCGGACATTCGGAAGTACCCGAATGTCCGAATTGCCCGAAATTCATCCGAATTCATATTCGGACCGAAACAAATTGCACATGTCTATTCTTTTTTATCTTTTAAGGAAAGTGGATACATCCCTCACTTGATAACTAGGATACAAGCAACACTGGCCTTGGATATTTTAAAACATTGCCAGTTATCCTACCCTAATATCCCAAAACTCTACATTTGGAACATTTTTAATGAACATTTGATCATTTGTTTTGATATTTGTGTGCATTAATATTGGACACCTTTGATTATATTTATAATTTAGGGGTTTATCCACTAAGCATTAGCACTCACTTCTTGATTAAAGCATATCAATTTGCCAAGTAATTCATATTCATATTGCATTGTACCCCTTTCTCACTCTTTTTGTACAATGTACATCTTGATTTCCCACTTAAACCTTTTTCATCTTCTTACCCTCCAGCTACTTACTAGGTGCCAATAAATGTATAATATTTTATGCAGTTAGATTACCAGGTATATAATAAATATCTAACAAGCACTTTGAATATTTCACAATTTACTGTTTGTGTAACTATATCACCATTCTCTTTAGGCTGTAATTTCTGTGCACGAACCACGTCACCTCTTCCTGTTTGCCTACATTTGTCATCACTTGCGAGTGTTATCTTTCCCCGGTTTAGGGAATGTCAGAAATTTCATTACAATAATCATTATAAAATTGAATTAAAATTGTTCACACTGTCATCCATCTGGGTATGTAATCTAGATGCTGTTAAGGTTCTGTCAGTTTTTCAAATGACATTGGAGACATTTCCCTTTTTTTTCTACTATATTTAATCAATTATGTTACCTTGAGAATATAAAATTTTACGCAGGTACCTAGAAATACTACAAGGTGATCCTTGATTTTTTTATTGGAGCCATCGATCGACGTAATTTAAACATCAGCAGTGACTTTTATTGGAATGCTAGTAACAAACACATACATTCTGCCTTGCTGCAGCCTTACGTCCTTAATGCAGGGAAGAGATGGTGGAATCTATATTATAGGTACAGAAAGAAAATCTCAATCTCAATTAATAAACGTCTTCACAGAAATACAACAAAGCAGGAGTTAACGTGTGAGTGTCCTTGACGGCAAGAACTATAAATTCAAGTGCATGCAGGTTCTGCACCATATAAAAAAGCTCACTGGTGTGCATGGGCAGGGCTCAAAATGTCCTATGATATCAGACAAGCCACCGCAATATGTTTAATCAGTAAAGAACCCGTTTGTGGCTTCTTCTACTGCATGTATCAATTTGTCTATTTACTAAATTGAGAAGTGTTGAGAATTCCAAATGTATTCAAAGTGAATGTCAAATTTAAGCCCAAAGTAGTTGAATTGGAAAAGTTCTCTAAGTCAGTTATATTTCCAGTTTTGCTGTTTTGGTCTGCGATGTGACGATCACTTTGAATTTACCTTGGATTCCTCACAATTCTCACTTTAGTATAATCTTGCAATTGTGGGAGCACGTGAACAGTTAGTGAAGTTCCGTCTCCCGGGAATGAGTGCTAGTGAGTGCATGCGAATGACAGGTGTATTTGTGTAGAGTGCTAGTGTGTGAATTCAGTGATGTGTTTTTATAGAGTGCCATTGTGTGCATGCATATTTGTGTGAAGTTTGAAGTTTTAGTGTGCATGTATAGGTGTGTTAGTGCACTATGTTTCCAATTCACATCTGATCATTCTTATCTCTCTCCAGCCACTCCCTCACACGTGGTCCTCTCCTTCTTTCCTTAATTATGACCTCTGGCCATAACCCTCCCTTTCTCCAATTGTTCCCCTCTTTCTTGCTCCCCTTTTCTTCACTTGTTCCCTCTTCTTTCTTCCCATCCCTCACTTGTCCCACTGCTCACACAATTCTTCATTTCTTCTCTCCCCCGTAGGCAGCCAGGTTTATGATGCTCATGTCATCTCCGCATGCTCTCCTGCAGTTTCTTCTGTGGCCTGCGGTGGAGAGAGGACCTGCCACCGCAAGGGGTGGCCAAGAAGGTGAAAGAGCTGTTCTCCTTCTCCCCCTGAGCACTCCTCTTTACCATCAACAGGGCCAGCCAGTCCATGGGGCCAAGTCTCCAGGCGGCACTTTTGCAGGAACAGCATTTTCCTAGGCTGCTTATCACCCCCGCCCCCCCCCCCCCATTGTGTGCCGCTAAAGGGGGCAGATGCCCCCTAAATTATTTCTTACCTCCCTGCGTGTCCCCATGCCCAATGGGTAATTTACCTGGGCTTCCCTTAGATCGAGGGGGGGGGGGCTCTCAGCAGCTTTACTGGCTGTCTAGAGCGCCACCACAAGAAAACATGCTGGCCAGGATGAAGTACAAGGCTCGTTGCCGGGTGGAAGCAGTAATTACACTGCTCATGTACCGTCCGCCCGGTAGGATGTGGAAAGACGGCATGATTCCAGAAGAGCAGAGTACCGAGAGGGAGCAGCTTCCATGTGCAGTGCTATGCAGGTTTTTAAGTAAGTGTTCATCTACTGAGACTTAACATGGAGTGAAGGTTAGATCATAAATTCCTACAGTAAAATAAATTATTCTCCAAACATCCTGTTATAAGTAATTGATGTACTACTAAGAATTTCATTTTTCCATCATGTTTTCCTAAAATAGATTTAAGAATACATACAGAATTTCATGTATTAGTTGAAACAGATATCCTGTCCATTTTGTTAAAGTGCAATACTATAAAGACAATACTCACCCAACACGTAAGTCACAACTAGTCTTACAACAACACTAGACACGACACTAAAACTACAAAGTTTAATTGCTCGTCTTTAATATAAAAATAAGTGCAATGTCTACTTTGATTTACTGTCTCAACGCTATGTGTTGCAAATACTGTTTTGATACCTTGCAATCTACCAAAAATGGCATTTACATCCTTTTATGCACTGCAAAAATAAAGAATTTCAAAAATAAATGTATTAAAAAGCTGCTCCCCTGAGCCCCTCTCATACCCCTATCCTACCCTGCAAAGGTTCTCTCACACTACAGCCCACCCTTCACAATCACACACACTGTACCTCACACACACTGCACCCCTCACAATCACACACTGTGCCCCTCACAATAACACACACTGTACCTCACACACACTGCACGCCTCACAATCACACACACTGTACGCCACACACACTGCACCCCTCACAATCACACATACTGCACCTAACACATACTGAGCCCCTCACACACACACATTGGACCCCTCACAATCACACAAACACTCTACTCCTCACACACATACACTGCACCCCTCACACACATACACTACATTCCTCAAGCATGCACACTGCACCCTACATTACAGCTCCTAACCCTCCACTACTGCCCCTACCCTGATAACAGGCCCTATCCCAGTTTGACTACTTACTCTGTGAAGGCATCACGGCACTTCTGGCGCCATACCCACTTCATAGGGCGGTAGCGGTTATTGTGACTGAATTGTGCCTTTAAAAAATCTACTAGTGCCCCTCCTGAGATTAGGTTCTGGATCCGCCCCTGATGATGGCAAGTAAGAAGCAGAAGATTTAGTGCTGATTATTATAGTGGCTCGTAACACAATTAATGGATATTCTGTCCGGCAAGATGACTTTCTGACTATAAAGAACATTAAGGGACAGTATTGTTCGTTATCACAAAACTAAACCACTTCATCTGTACATTTCAGTATTTTATGGCACAGAGTTCAAAAATACATGCTCCACTATCCTCTTAATGATTGTGCCGCCCCTGCCGTGCGCCTAGAATAGGTACTTTTTCCAATGGGCTGCTTTGATTGCTTCCAACCCCCACCTGTGAGTGTAAGTGATGGCTGCTTGCTGTGTTAGTATGTATTAGGCAGTGTTTGCGTGTACTAGGCAGTGTGAGGCTGTGTGTGTGTGTGTGTGTGAGGCTGTGTGTATGTGTATGAGGCTGTGTGTATGTGTATGAGGCTGTGTGTGTCTGTGTACTAGGTGGTGTGTATGTGAGGCTGTGTGTGTATACTAGGTTGTGTGTGTGTACTAGGCAGTGTGTATGTGTGTGAGGTTGTGTGTGTGTGTACTAGGCAGTGTGTATGTGTGTGAGGCTGTGTGTGTGTATGTTTGTCAGGCTGTGTGTGTGTGTGTGTACTAGGCAATGTGTATGTGTGTGAGGCTGTGTGTGTGCACTAGGCAGTGTGTATGTGTGTGAGGCTAAGTGTATGTGTGTACTAGGCAGTGTGTGTGAGTGAGGCTAAGTGTGTGTGTCTATTAGGCAGTGTGTATGTGTGTGAGGCTATGTGTGTTAAACATCCCCAACTCATGGATGGGCCATGTAGGTCGATTTATGGGTGGGCATTGTAGGTGTATGCCCCCTGGGGGCCCAGACCTTGAGCTGTGTAAGGGGCCCTAAAAAAACGGAGCTGCTTCCTGTTCGTTAATTGTTGTGAGCACTGTTAAAAAAAGTCTCCAGAGAGCCTCTTCTACACCAGACCTGTGGAGCCAGACTGAGCCCATCATCAGCCTCTTGTCCTCATCTGGTGGTAAGTAGGCAATCCAATATATTATTAGTGGCACTAATCTCTAATTTACCTCACATTAAATGGATACTATAGTCACCAGAAGCACTACAGCATAATGTAGTGGTTCTGGTGTCTATAGCCTGTGCCTGTAGGCTTTTTAATGTAAACACACTGTCTTTTCAGATAAGACACTTTGTGAAGACTGGCGTTGGCCCATATGGCAGAGCATATGGGCGGGGCATTGTGATGTCACATGGTGGGCTGGACATATGGGGGGGGGGGGCAAAAAATTTTTTGCCTAGGGCGGCAAAAATCCTTGCACCGGCCCTGTAAGTAGGGGCACAATGGGGAAAGAGAGAAGGGCACATAAAAGGGCCTAACATAATGAATGTGGGGCGTGGTTTGGTGGGCGTAGTTTTGGTTGGGGGGGGGGGCAGCATTTCATCCTTCGACCCAGGCAGCACAATGTCTTGGGCCGGCTCCGACCACCAATTATACAGGGACCAGCAGTGCCACCCCACTCACGTGTGCTGCCTCCACGCCATGACCTTATGGGAAATCCAGCCATGCTCCTCCTGTTTACAGAGCCCCTTTATTAAACACCCTACTGTACTGTTCTTCTCATTTTCCAATAGCTTTAAATGCAAAGTCAGTGACCTCTTATTATTACATGATACGGACAATCATGCATTTTACAAATGGAAATGAAAGATAGGAGGCTTTTCTTGTTCTTTAATAACTATAGGCTTGACCTGTTAAATGTGTCTCTTTTCTCTTTTTTTATTGTGTTAAAATATGTTCAGAACTGTCCTTCCTGTGCTCACTGTGTTACATAAAGCATAGATGTACACTGTGTGCTTCTTTGTTACAGAAATTGCATGCCCGTATAAAAGAATATTTTAAAGTCTGATTGAATAACAAAGTGAAACATAAGCTAGAGGTTCCTTAGTCCCATAAATCCCTCTTTATCAACATCAGCCATTGTTAAAGCGTATTCCACGGCTTATGTCTGTGGGATATACTTACTATGCAGATCTGCCCATCTCAAGAACATGACAATCATAATATTAAACAATGCTGCCATGCTGAAGATAAGACCATCTCTCACCATTCACTATTCACCAAAGACACCCAGCTATATAACAAGTATACTGTATATTGTATAACAGATATCAACTTGCTCCGTTTATTCACTGAATTGGAGTGATGTGTGAACCAGGTTGCAGAAGTAAGGCAAAAATAGCTAATTTGGAAACATTCTTCAGCTACAAATCTATGTGTAGTAAATAAACCTAGATTGTGAAAATGCAGTGAAGTATACTAAGCAGAAAACAAACATACAAAATTCTAAGTATATGTACTAAGTATATGTAAGGCCTATATGAAGACTAGTGTCAAAATGAAAGTAGAACAATTATAAAAAATATTACATGTTGATAAGCAATAGTATATGTTAATATAGGCGAATTGTGATCTTTCCAGTTATCTGTCCTCCACTCTTTCTCTCGCAATGCAACGCAATCATCTGAACTCCTCCCACGTCACCAAAACTCCTCCGTCCCTCTAGATCCCTGTGTCTGAAAAGACTGCTCAGTGAGGTCCTGCAAAGTAAATATAGTTTCTATCATACTCAACTTGTAATTAGGGGCTTCACTGCAGCATTGGGACATGGGACATTTACGGTTAAGCCAGGACTTAAAATTAGGATTAGAAACTAATTTAGCCTCTCTCAATTCGTATTCTAACCCTAGAAGTAAGGTTAAAATTGATTTTTTTTTCCTAAGTATCAGTAATCTGCAAATGAAAAATCACTCCCTAAATCTAACCCTAATTTTAACCCTCACTTTAGCTCTAAATATCTAATGTTTCAGTGCTTCAGCGAAGCCTCGAACGATTCCTCAAAGAAAACTGATTGAGACAATAACTTTCCTTAATTTGCATGGCATTACTGTGCAGGACCTTTTCAGATACAGGGATCCCGATTGAGGAGGAATTCTGATGACGATGGAGGAGGAGTTCCGATGACAAGGGAGGAGGAGTTCTGATGACGAGGTAGGAGGAGTTCCGATGATGAGGGAGGAGGCGTTCCGGTGACTGCCAAGCTGTGACGGGAATAATTAAGTGCAAATAACAGGAAAGATCCTCTAATTGTATCAGGGTTAAGGTTTCATTGGTCATATAATTTTAATTTAACATATATAATGGTTTCAGATAGAAGTGGTTAATTAATATGTTTCCTAGAGGCTGGGGTGCTGTGTTTCTGGAGTGCTGTAAAGCCTGACTGTTTAGGACACTGTCAGTACCCAGGTTGCACTGTTTCCTAATAAAAAAAATTCAGTGGCACTGGCATCACCAAGACAGACAGGATGATGAAATTATATAAATGCAAATATCTTTTAAAATGAAGTGCGATGGTCATTACAGCTTTCCTAACAACATATAAAAAGTCATTTGTTTTTCTTGTTAGTTCCCCTGGAAACAAATTTACATTTTTAATTTTAATTTGGTTTTGCGTTCACTGTCCTTGTAAAAACAGACACGGGAGATGAAAATAAACCATTCAAAACACAGAAATTAAATATGCACCTCAATGTGCTTATCAGTTTGATTAGATTAATGTACCACTTGACTCATATGACAAGAAGCTTCCAATTATATAAGGGAGAAAAACCACAGACACATGATCAACCCAGCTAACGTTCTCAGTTTTAAAGTGACACTTCATTTACCATAACTATTAGCTAGGCTAATTGTAATGGTTATGATGCCTGTCTTCTTACACATATTTGCTTAAAAAAAAATTCAGATTTTTTTTATCACCCAGCTATTAGATTGCTCCTGTTTCATCAGATAACAAAAGGAATTTATAATTTCACTTTTGTAGCCTGAAATTTCTGTACAATCCTCGAATGTGACTGAAAGTGCATGCCATATAACTCCTGGAATCTGATCAGACACCAAAAAACAGAATAAGAGGGTTACACTGTTGTTGTATGACGGAGCAAGTGCAGAAGATGCAGGAAGTTTAAAGGTGAGTATCTTTTTTAATTTGTATTACTTTTTAGCATATTTTTAATGCATTCTTAATATAATGCATTCACAATAAGTGTCTCTTCCATCCAGGGATGTTCCTTTAAGTGACCAATCTGTATTGGCACTAATATGTTAAACTTGACCATATCAACCAAACTTAGGTCCCCTGAGGTTATAGCTCCGCTGTCTGATCCATGTACATTCCGGTCACAGCTCTCCTCAGATTCCCTGTTATTTTTTCCCATGGTGTAAGTCACAAAGCAAATAAACCAAAGATCCAAAAACGTCATTACATTCCTCTTTCTTCAAATATCTTCTTTATATTTAGCTTTTCATTTTTGTCGGCCATCATTTTTCAAATTGAAAACCTAATCTGATGATGTACTGTTTATACACTCAAGTACACTGTACGATGAATAAAAAAAAAATGCAATTATTGAAAGAGTTTTAATATTTTCACAAATGGTCAACTCTCACCTCATAGATCATTGAGGTTTTATTCACTAACAGCTTCCAATATTTAGACCAAAACAGAATTTTTTTATAGAATTGATTAAATCAAAATAAAAAAGCAAATAGCTACTTAACATCAACTTATTTTTTATAAAAATTTTCTAGTGTAAGATATTTTTTGTGAAATACCTGAAGAGTTTATATTCTACAAAACTAATCCCCTTTACCCATTATTCCACATAACAGCAATGACAATATTTATTGCTATTAAGACTTAAAGGGACACTGTAGGCACTGTAACGGCTTCATCTCTTTGAAGTTGTTATAGTGTCTGGAGCCCCCTGATGCCATTCTTCCATTCAGTGTTAAAATGTTTCAATACTAAATGACAGTCCCCAGCAACCCATCCCCTGTGTGCTGCTTAGGCTAATGAGAAAGGTGGTGATTGGTTGAGAGTGTCAGCTGACTACATTCAGCCTATCACAGGCACTGTTACTGGTATTATTATGATTATTAGCATTATTTATACTATGGTATGGTGTTACCATGGCTGCAGGGAAATGTGTAATCTCTGCTTGAGCCAAACCTCGAGTGAGGCTGTGGGTAGCCAGGGACTCTCATTCAGTGTTAAACTGCCTAAGAATGGTTTAAAACTGAATGAAGGGACAGTTCCAGAGGACTATAACCAATTCAATGCTATGAAATTATAGTGCCTAGAATGTCCCTTTAATTAAATATTTTCAACTGATTTATACGAAAATTATTATAATAGTATTAAATCAAGTCTGTATGCTAAGCGCTTAAAATACTGTGGTGCATTACCATAAATATTTAAATTCAAGAGGCTTGCATGTATTTGATTATCCGTATACTATCTCAGAATAACATCCAAGATTAAACCTACTTTTTGTTGACAAGAGAACTAATGTTCACATTCTATACCAGTCATCCAATGCGCCTGCAAACAATGACATGTTTACCCACGACAACTGGCATACAGAGAAGGGGTCTAAAGATATCCGTAAATACGGTAGGTATTAGTATAAGTAGGCCATTAGTAATGTATTGCTGGGTCTCACCATGGCCATACTTAATATGATATCTAGAGAAAGACAGAATGACAAATCTAGCACAAAAGCAATGTGCCCAACAGAGCTACATAGAAAACAGACAGAGAGGGTAAAATGTCTAAACCCAAAAGTCAAAGTTGTGCCATGAACATAGACAGTATTGCCACAAATGTGACGTTTTTAGTAGTATTATGGTGTATATTTTGACATTTATATGCAATTTATGCATTTTCTCTTATACAAGCCTATTAACATTAAGGGTGGTCAGTTAGGATATATATTTTGTGATATTTTGTTTAGACTTACAAGTCACTGTGTAGTGGATCTACCACAAAATGTGGATAAACTCACATCAGACTAATTAACACTAAAGAAAAAGGAGAAGACTTCATGGTATATAAGACGGTCCTTCCTACACCACTCTATTATCTTTTTGTTTTTGTAAATATATTTTTATTGATATTTTCAATTATTCAATTTGTCCAGTAACTTTAAATGAACTTCAGTTTGGACACGCAGGTCCCTTTAAAGTAAAAGAGAAACAGTCATTTTAAAGGAATGACGTTCAGCCAAACCTACAGTGGTGACGCGCAGGTCACTGTATAGCTAGTGTTGTATTCACATGTCGGACTCGCAGGTCCCGTAGCAGTAAGATAGTCGGGTATTACCCCCTAGTGAGTGCAAAGGTGCCAGGGTGAGCCCGTAGGCCCCCCTGTACTCAGTTTTGAGAACCGTAGCTTGGTATGTTGAACGTGTACGTGTGTAACATAGGTTCAAGTTTCCCCTCGCGGGAAAGTGAGCATTTACGAGATGACCTCGTAGATCTCCTCTTATTTTGTTACTGGCGTATGCCTTGTTTTTGTCAACTTGTGTGTAGTGTTGGGGGGGGGGAGGGGTCCGGGTTGTGGTGTCTGGGGAGGTGGGGGGTGCGTCTTTGTCTGTGTCATGTCTGTCTAGTTCATCTCTTAATTTGTCGGTCTATGCGGCCTCGTCTCTGCGTCCTCTACGCGTCGTATTGGAGTCTGTTTGTGAATTCTGCCTTGGCAGTGGACAGTATCCAGTGGGTCCATATTTCCATATACCTGTCTGGGGAGTTGGATGTGGTCATGATGAGTTCCTCTATGGCTCTGAGTTCCTCCATTTGGGTGAACCAGGCTGTCAGCGGGGGTGTTATTGTTTGCTTCCAGAATTGAGGGATCACTTGTTTGGCAACATTTAAGATTCTAATGGTTAGTGAGTGTTTGTATCGGGTTCTAGGCAACTTTGTATGATGGAGGAGCATGTGTTCAGGGAGGAAGGGGGGTGGCGTGTCTGAGAAGGTTTTGAGAAAGCTGTGTATGCCCCGCCAGAAGGGCTGTATGGCCTCGCATTCCCACCAGAGGTGGAGCACGGTGCCGGCCTGCCTATTACACCTCCAGCAGAGGTCCGTGTGTTCCGGGGCTATGGCATGTAGTATGATCGGGGTGCGGTACCAGTTCGTTAACAATTTAAATGCCGTTTCTTGCGTCCTGCTGAAGACTGAGCAGTGATGCGTTAAATAGCATATCTTCTCCCAGTCCCCAATGTTTGTTCCCATCTCCCCATGAATTTAGGTTTCTCCGTTGGGGTTTCCCTCTGTAGCATGGAGTAAATGAGTGAGAAATAGGAGGTCGTCGGCGTACGCCGCGACTTTGTGTTGCATGTCTCCATTTCCAATACCCCTGATAGCTGCTTCGTGTCGTATGTGTGTCAGAAAGGGCTCAAGTGTCAGCACAAAGAGCAGGGGGGATAGAGGGCATCCCTGCCTCGTGCCGTTGTTAATGGGGAAGTCACTTGTCAGGGCTCCGTTTACTATGACGTGGGCGGTGGGCCTGTCGTACAGTGCCTCAACCCATCTCCGGAAATGCGGTACTAGCCCGGTGTGTGTCAGTGTGTGTCCGTGGACAGCAGCAGAACGCCTTCGTCTCCGCAGTTACGTCTGTGCATGAGAGTCAGCGCCCTGATCGTGTTGTCTCTAGCTTCCCGTCCCATGACGA
Source organism: Pelobates fuscus (assembly GCF_036172605.1). Taxonomy (NCBI): domain Eukaryota; kingdom Metazoa; phylum Chordata; class Amphibia; order Anura; family Pelobatidae; genus Pelobates; species Pelobates fuscus. The sequence goes on from NC_086326.1 coordinate 88,600,228, forward strand.
AACCCACTTGGTCCGGGTGTATTAGTGTGTTTGGAGGCGTGTGGCCAATATTTTCGCTAACAGTTTGACATCGCAGTTGATGAGCGAGATGGGCCTATAGTTCCCACAATGTTCCATGTCTTTTCCCTCCTTCGGGATGAGTGCGATGTGTGCTGTTAGTGATTGTTTTGGCAGGTGATGTCCTTCCCTCAGTGCGTTCAGTGCGTCTAGGAGAGGGGGGTATAAGTGTTCCGCGAACGTTTTGTAGTACTTTAGTGGTAGCCCATCTGGGCCAGGGCTTTTACCCTGTTTTGTCGCTTTAATGGCTTGAACCAGTTCCTCTATTGAGATTGGTTCGTCTAGACTGTCTGCGGTTTCCCCGTCTATGGACGGGAGGGGGTGGTTTGTTAGGTAGGCTTGTATTTTCTCCCGCAGACCTTCTTTCGCCTTGTCTAGGTGGGGCCGGGGGATAGCATACAGGTTTGCGTAGTAGTCCCGCTTTATGTCTAGGATTTTAGAGGGTAAGTGATGTAGGGTGCCCTGCGCGTCTCTCATTTTGTCAATGTATGTCCTTTAGAACCACAATAAAACAAGTGAAAAAAGGTTTTTTGGTTTTGGTTTGAATGTATGTCCTTTGTCTTTGTTTGGCTAGCATTCTGGCCAGCAGCTTACCACTTTTATTGCAGTGGAGTAAAAAGAAGGCTCTATGGTGTTTTCTGTGTAGGAGGCTCGTCAGTTCCCGTCTTAGATGTAGTAGTGTCGCCTGGTGCGTTGCGTGTTGTGTGTTTTTGTTGAGTGTTTCCACCCTTTGTATTTCCGTCACTAGTTCTGTCAGGCGACTGTCGGTCTGCTTTTTAAGGATGGAGCCCTGGCGGATGAAGTGTCCTCGCATTACACTTTTGTGTGCCTCCCATCTAATGGTCGGTGAGGTGTGTTCGGCAGTGTTTGTCTCAAAGTATTCTTTGAGTGTTTCCTTGGCCTCGGTCGTTAAGTCGGGTCTGGTTATGAGATATTCGTTCAGCCTCCATTTGTTGAGCCGGGGTTTGTATAGGGGGGACGAGAGTGTCAGGAGTACCGGCGCATGGTCTGACCATGTCGCTACCCCATGTTCTGCATCGTGTGAGGTAAAGAGGTAGTCCAGTCTAGTGTAAGTGTTGTGTGCGTGTGAGAAGAAGGTGTAGTCCCTCTCATCCGGGTGGTAGGCCCTCCAGCAGTCTATTAGCTTGTGGCGAGTCAGAAGGGTTTTGATTGAGTTCAGGTTTTGTGTCGGGACCCACGAGCGTCCGGCGGAGGTGTCCCACCGCGGATTGAGTGCTACGTTAAGGTCTCCCCCCACAATGAAGATTCCCTCCGTGAAGGGTCGTAGTTTTCCTAAGTGTGTGTGCCAGGAATCTGTATTGTCGGGTGTTCGGGCGTAGACGTTGTATATATGCGAATGTATAGACCTGTCCTGCTATTGTGCCCTTGAGGAAAAGGAATCTACCCTCCCTGTCCGTCATCTGTCCTGTTTCTACAAAAGGTATCTTTTTGTTAACTAGGATGGCCGTGCCTCTTGATCCCCCTGCGTGGTAGTCACTGTAGTATCCCGTAGGGTAGTGGTGGTTAGTCAATTTGGGCCTGGACCCGTCCTTGAAGTGTGTCTCTTGGATTAAGACTATCGAGGCTCGTTTGGCATGGAAGTCTCTCAGTGCTCCTGAGCGCTTCTCTGGTTTATTGAGGCCTCTGGCGTTTACGAAGAGAACAGTGAGACAGTCCGGCACTAGTGCCCTCGTGTCCATGTGCGGGGGTGGCCACGTAATTCGTTCTTTAAGTCACGGTCTGGTCTGTGGTTCGTAGACTGTCTGGGTCCGTGGGTTATAGGTCGGATGGGGATTGTAGGAGGGGGGGGGTAGGGGAGTTATGGAGTGTGTGTGTACGTGTCCTCATCACTATATGGTGACGGTGAGGTTTCAGCGACGGGGAGCGATTTAGCCAGCGGCCACCTGTGGTCCGCGGCTTCTGCTCGCCTTTCGTAGGTCGCTGTGCCCTTTGGGGCCATAGAAGAAAGCCAAGGGACTCCGGGTGGAACCAGTCCTCCCCGTGTCTGCGTGCGTGTCGGTGGTAGATGTGTACCTGTGTTGCGTGTCTCGGTCCGTGTAGTTCCCCTGTCGGCTCTGTCTGTTAGGTTCGGGTCATTATTAACATCCTCATCGGTGAAGGTCATGTTTGTTGGGCTCCGGGTCGTAGGTCATGCTGCCGTCTCGAGTGCCTGTCGTGTGCATATGTATAGATGAATTGGATAACAGAACTATTATGCATTAAAACTTAACAAATCTTTCTGAACATTAAACTGCGATCCTGTCAATATTTTGCAGTTACGTGCATCATAACTCGAATATATTCATGACTGTGCACCTAGCCATCATTCCTACTCTCTCCCCTCTCTGGCTTCTGTGCCCTAGCCACAATACGGGTCCCTCCTCTCCTCAAGGGGGGGGGGGGGTCCACTCCTTCTCCTTCCAGCCCTCCTCTCATGTACCCCTGGTCTGTGCGTGGAGCGAGTGTGAGCGAGCCTGGGGGGCTCCATCTTACCCAATGGGTCTCTGGCTAGTGTATCTGCGGGTCGGTAGCCCTGGACTCCCTCCCAGCGCGCCCACCTCTGTGCCTCCCCCTCCCGCTCGTTGTCCATGTGTGAGTAGGTCCCCCCGGTGGGGCTTGCCCCCTGCTCGGTTGGGTCATCACAGGGCAGCCAGGGCCCCAGCGGCCCAGTCCTAAGTGAGCGCCGGTGCGATCCCCTCCCATGCCCTTCGGTCCCTCCACCCCTCGGTGTCAGTTGCGGTGTGCGCGCCAAGGGTTGGGTCGGTGCCTCCTGGGGTCGGTCCCTGCTTGGTGGGTTTTAACCCTGGGTGTAAGCAAGCTCTAGCGAGCCCCCCTCCTCTCCGAGGCACCAGCCTAAGGCACTTTACTGTGTTAGCCTGACCTTTTTTATAGGGATGGTGGTACACTGCCGTACTCGGGGGAAGGCAGCCTCGCCTGTGGGAAAGGCTCGTCCCTTTCTAGTATCAATACTGTGAGGTGCCTCATTGTAGTGTCTAGCTGGACAGTTGGCTTCCCCTACTATCTGCCTGTGATACCTTCCCCTATCATTAATCCTCGTGTGCATCCCCGGTGCCTCTTCCCCTCTGGGTGTGTTAGCTAGGTGGGTCCCCTCCCGTGCTAGCCCACCCCCCTTCTCATAGCCTGTTGCAATATATGGAAGCAGTCCTGTTCCCCCAAATGTCCATGAGGGGGCTGATACCCCTATTGGAGAGCGAGTCCCGGTTGGTGGTACTTGCGGTTATGTGCTGCAGCTGCTGACGTTAGTCCTTTTTGTCACCGTCCCCGAGGGCCAGGTGGCTTGTTGTCGGGTCCCTCTGCTTCTGTGGCGGGAGCCCCTGGTTCAGCGGAGGTGTCGCGTAGAAGGCAAGGGGGTCCGGCCATGTAATGGTGATGGGTGGGAGTTGCAGTTCCGTGGCAAGGTCGCTCAGGTCCTCCAGGTGTCAGACTGTGAAGAGCCCCTTCGTTGTGATGGCCTGTAGCCCGGTCGGGATGGTCCACTGATACCTGATTCTGTTGGTTTGAAGAATTCTCGTGAGGGGCCTCATCGCCCGTCGGTACGCCAGGGTAGCCGGTGAGAGATCAGAATGTAGTTGTATTTCCACGCCATTCAGCATCACCCTTTCTGTGCTTCGCGCCTTCTGGAGGATGTCTTCCTTTAGGCGGTAGCTGGCCAGGCAGCAAATAGTGTCCCTTGGGGGAGCCTCTGGTGGGCCCCTTGGCCTCAATGCACGGTGAGCTCTTACAAACTCGATTGCGGTGGTCGCTGGGCGGCCCAGGATCTTGTTAAACAGTTCTTTGAGGGTGTCTGTTATCGGTGTGGTTTGATCTAGGTCTTCCGGGATGCCACTCACCCTTATGTTTTGGCGCCTGCCTCGGTTGTCCAGGTCTGCCATGTGCAGGGCCATTTGTCTAATTTGCGTTGTGTGGTGGTAGATCGCGTCAATATTTGCAGACTGGGCGGAGGACAGGTGGTCGGTGTCAGCTTCCAGCTGGGGAACTTTGGTGTGGAGGCCCTGGATGTCTTCCCGGAGGAAATGCAGTTCTGCTGTGATGGAGGCTCGTAGCTCTTAGTTAGCCTCTTTCAGGTCTTGCCTTGTCGGTAGGGCCAAGATCAATTGTACCCAGTCCAGTTGGGGGTTCGGGGAAGTCTGGGCCCGCATCGTCTGACGGCCGCCTTGTGGCGATGCTGGGCGGGAAACGACGGCGGCCTCCGAGGCAGTGCAGGCCTGTGCGGCCGTGTCTGTGGGAGTCACTAGGAATTGCCGTAGCGAAGCGGCAGCTGTGCCCTTCGGCGTGTCCGTTGGCTTGGTTGTGTGCGATGCCCGGTGGGTTTTACCCATATTTGCCTAATGTTCAGGTGCCGTGATGAGGGTTTGTGCTGAGCCTGTTGGGGAGCTCCGGGTTTATGCCGCCATCTATCTCGCACAACACATTCTTGTTTTGTTTCTGTTTTATGGTACTATGGTACTATTTGTTTTGAGAATAAAAGATTATTTACCTGCACCTTCCTGCATACCGACATCCCATGGAATTGAAGCATCCCTAGTTACCACAATTTTGTGAGACCCCGACGAGGAAGGGAGTTTGCATATAGAATTCTGCTATCTGTCACATAGAGTGATTGCTTTATATGGTTATATTGAGCATCTAACCACAGTGTATATAAACAAATGATCATGTATGTTTTGTACTATATTGTGTATTCTGTCTTTTTTTTCATGTACTGTACAATTTTTAGAGTACTATTGTTAAGTATCACTATATGTCAATGAGCGCACCCATATTATCTCTTTCTATATTGTTTACCTTACTGTTTAGAGAGATACACAGTTCTTTAGGGAATTCCTTATTCAGCTGCTTGTTTGTTTATTTATTTTCATTTATATTTTTTCACGTTGAGCGCCTATTTTCACATCTGTTTTTTTTTTTTTTTGCCTTAAGAATGAAACTTGCCAGGGGGGCGTGGCCGGACCGCCAGACTGAACGGACGCAAAATGGAGTAGCTCCTGCAAAAGCCTCCAGTTTTAGCCTCAAAACAACAGCTTTAAGCTTACCTGACACCTGGCTGCTGAACCCCGAAGTGAGAGGCCACCCTGGTCCTGAGGAGAGGCTTGCCGAGAGGTTTTAGTCCCTTGGAGGGGCGATCCAAGTCTCATGATGCGGACCGCTCGGGCGGTGAGCGGGGTGAACGGCCGCTGCCCAGCTATCCTGCCCACCAGCGGTAAAGCAGACACCCGGGTCTAGGCGGGTCCGGCCCTGTTTCCCCCCCCTCTGGGCCGGCGGGGGTGATCCCGGTCCCCACCCTGTGACCCATCGGACCACCATAACGCTGGCGCTCGGAGAGGTGTCAGAGAAGGCCCAGCGCACAAGCCGCTTCTAAAATGGCGGAGACCTCGTGGCAGGCGACCCTGACGACAGCAGGGAGCACTCACCTCTCCGGTGGACCCATGAACAGCCTAATGACCCAGACAGAGCAGGAACCGGCAGCAAAGGAAAAAAAGCCCAAGCGCAGACCTAGGGAAGAACTAGCACGTTATGACAACTTACCTACCAAACCACGCTGCACTCAGTGAGGGAGCAGAAACACACAGCCTGACCACTAATGGTAACCATGATTCCTGGAACCTTACCCAGTCTGAGACAAGCGTTGGACCGTTCCACACATAAAGGGACTGTGAACAATGCAGTGACTGCCAAGCTTCATGCATCAACAGTCATGCTGCTCAAAGGCTGGTCTCCTGACTGGCAAACACCGACCCTCACCTGGCTGACATGGGACTCGCCTGGGGGGGGATGCTTCACAGGCTAAACATAAATGCTAGGGCTGTTTCTTAGAGCTGCACATGTTTTCTCGCCTGGATGACTCAGGACTCACATGGGGTGGTAATTTTTCGCATTGAAGCACAATCTCCATAGTTGACGCTGCATTTATGTTTTATGTTTCTCTTTTTACCAAGCGTCAAAAGCTTGTTTACTTTATGATTTCCAATATGCAACTTACATATTATACTATGAGCAAACGAATACTCAAATATGTCACTCGAATGCCCAGCCTTAAATGCTCATTATACACTACTGTTGTCGCATAGCCTTTGATTTTCATGTCACATATAGAGATCATATAAATAATATAAAAAAGTGCCTGAATAACACCTGCCATAACATGTAACACCAATGTTCACCTAATCTACCGGATGTCGCTGTTGTGGCACACGCCGGCTGTTTGTTCATTCCGTGCACAACCAAAATAAAGAATTAAAAAAAAAAAAAAAAATGAAACTTGCCAGATGGTCAAAGTACACACCAAGGTCTATGAGTATGGCAACCAGGAAACAAAATGGATAAGACGAGTAATGGTCTACAGAAAGACGAATAATCTTACTCAAGCAGAGTTTCTATACTAAAAGGACAAGATACCACATTATGTGCTTGTGAGAGTGCAGAAAACACAACAGGACACATAAAAGAGCTTTGTGTGACTCCAAGTATATCCTGAGGTGGGGATCATACCACCCACGCTGACACCATAGTGCAGTTTGCCTGCACGCCACTTGTGAGTACCATTTTACTTATGTTTATAGCATTTTTATTTTACTGAGAGCACTATTAGTGGTCTTTTACTTTTTCCTCTCCTGAGTGTTGGACATCACCCCTCTGGAGGACTACTATCACACATCCTTTAAGCGGGAATTATACCACTGCACGCTCTTCACACCGGAGCTGGATATAGCTCTTTCAAATGTGAGTTGAACTTACTTATCCATTTATTTTATCTTCACTTGTCAGTACATATTGCACCATTGGCTTTTTCCATTCTTGTTTTACATACGAGCAAGGAGGCTGAACAACTTAAGCAATTGAGGACACTACACCCAAAATCCAGCACTCCCATAAAGACATTTACCTCTGTGTGAGACTTTGTTTTTGGCTTTTATTTCATCTTTTGGTGATTTTATTAGAACTTTAGTCCCACTGAGTTAGTGAGACTATACTAATTATATTGTCTTAGGACTATTGTATATACGATTATTACTACTTTTATTATTAATACCTAACTCTTGGCGCAGCCCTTCTTCTGTTTTTTTGTGTCACAACCTTCTTCCATTGCTCCATAGTCCAGATCTGACACTAACATGCCCATTAAAAGTGCTTTTGGCAGTGGACAGGGTTCATCATATGCATTCTGAACGGTCTGCAGATATGCAGTCCTATGTGCTGAAAACTATAAAGCACTGTGTGTTTTGACACTTTTCTATTATGGCCAGAAATATGAGCTACAGTAGCTTGCCAGTGTGATTGGACCAGATGGACTATTCTTCACTCTCCTGTGTAATAATGAGACTTGGGCACCCATGAACCTGACACTGGTTCACCAGTTGTTCTTCCTTGTGTCACTTTTGGTAGGTATTAACCACTGCATACCAGGAGCACCCCACAAGACTAACCGCTTTGGAAATGCTCTGATCCCGTCGTCTAGCCATCACTCTTTGGCTCTTGTCAAAGTCGCTCAGATATTTTCAGTTGCCCATTTTTCCTGCTCTCAACACATGAAATTGAAGAGCTGACTTTTTCACTAAATTACCTGAAATCACAAGTTAAACGTGACACTTCAGGCAAAACTTTACTTGTTAGGATGAGTAGACCTGCAGGAAATGCAATGTCATCAAAACCACATGTGACTGGATAGATATACTGACTGTGAATGTGTTGGCAACGTGTTCAATTTTTTTATAATATGACAGTAGTAATTAATATTAATAATATTTGGATCCAACTGCAATTTGATCCTTATGATAATAACAATCAATTTAAAGCATTTATATGAAAATGTAATGCCTAATAGGCAGACGAGAATTTGACCTAGAAAAAACCCTTTGATCACAGTATAAAGTGCTAGGATATTCTAATTTTAATGTTCTGTATCATCGTTTTCTGGCATTACCTGTGCTTTAAAATAAATTGCGGTATAAAAATATAATTCAAAAGCAGCACTTAATGCAGCATTTAATGTCATCTTTTTATACAGATGAATCAAGTCCAATTGTACCAGAACATACAAAAAAAATATAACAAAAGATGATTATTATTATAATAAATTTGTAAAAAGTATTACTGTCATGGTGGGTTTTACTTTGATTTGCAAACAAAAGAAAACCTTTATGGAAACCTCATGGAAAATGAGCAGAATATAAGCATAGAAACCCATGCTTAGAGTGACCGGGCTTAAAGCACTATCTATAATAAGGAGAAATAGTGTTCGTGTTGTGAAAAGGATAGTGAATATAGGTCAAGGGATACTACTCTACGAACACTACAGGGACCTTCATCATTGGTATTTTAGTCACATAGTTGCCTATTGGGCCAGAACGTTCACCTCAAGGTTTGGATTGACTGGTGGGGATGCCAAAAGAATAGATGGCAATTTAGGTGATTGTTAGCATGGGTGTGAGTTATGGCATAAATAGCTCAGAAGAAATACATGAGCAGACTTGATAGACTCTTGAGAATAAACCCCAATAATCTTACTTTTTTTGTGTAATACTTTTTATTGAATTTTCAAGTATACAATACAGTCTATATAACTGAACATTGACAATGCATGTGATACATTCCTTTCAACATTTTAGGATATTATTTCACATATATTTGAAACTTAAACATAGAGAAATTTGTGTACTTAAATTAGTAATGGATTTCATGGAGGAGAACATCACAGTTCTAAAGTGGCGTACATCATCGACATACTAATGAAGTGATTCATTACATTATCTAAATATTGAGCTACTTTAATGCTTAGCTGCTTACTGCCAGAATGTCAGATTCTTGCAGCTACTCCATTAATGGGTTAGGTTCAGTTAGCATATGCTATTAATTTTAACAAACTGGTGGGGAAGGGGAAGGGTAAAGGGTTGAGGGGGAGGGGGGAGGGAAGGGAATTTAAGACCGGACTTGTTAGGGAATTAACTTTACTCTGGGTTTCCCTGAGTGTACATTCTATTGGGCTGGTTTTCTCCACATATCCCACTTTTCCCATGCTATTTGCCAGAATGGGTTTCCTGTTTTCATCTGCCGTGCGGCTATTTCATATGACTTAGTAGTCTCTACCAAGTCCAGACACTTATCAATGTCCGGGGAGCTTGCTGTAAGCCACAATCTACCTATGGACATGAGAGCAACAATAATGATATGGTACATGAGATATAGATCTATTTTCTTTAAGCCCTGAGGCAATGCTAATAACAGGTAAGTTTCTGGTGTGAATGGTATATTCTTGCCAGTGAGACCTTCAATGGCTCTCGAAATATTCTCCCAAAAAGGCTTCAGATTGGGGCATGTCCACCATATGTGGAGCATCGTGCCTAGCTCATTGAGGCACCTCCAGCAGAGTTTTGACTTCCCCCTGTCATATTTGTGTAGTGTAGTCGGTACTACGTACCAGCGATATAACACTTTTCTGCTTGTTTCTACGTGGGATGCATTCAATGTTAGCTGTTTGTGAGCTAATATAATTTTTGACCAATCTTCGTTTGATATATCAGCCTGTAACTCTTGTTCCCAAGCACGTACAAATTGTAGAGTCTTAGGTGGTGTACTAGTACTAAGCATTTTGTATAGAAGAGACAATAGTTGTTGTGGTTGTTTATTAGTGACACATACTTTCTCTAATAATGATATGGTATCACCTTGGCTGCGTGTCTTATCTACAGTAACATGTTTCTGCACCCACGAGTGTAGTTGTAAATAAGCGTAGTATGCTTTATGGGGCAAGTTAAACGTTTTGGAAAGTGAATCATATGTAAGCAAGTGACCTCCCGGCATTAATTGGGACAGGCATTTAATCCCATGGCTTTGCCATAGTCCATGATCAAATCCCGGTATAAGAATGTGTAATGCTTGGATTTGTAGTGCTGGAGAGAAGTAGGCAGCTGGATAGTGTTTTGTAATATATTTGTCCCAGACGGCCAATGTAGCCGTTGTGGTTGGGCTGGCATTCCTATATTTTGGCCTTTTGTCTTTGGGAATCCAGGCCAGTGTGGACATCGCTATGCCGCCCACCTGTGCCATTTCGATCTGGTGCCATGGTGGTATTGTGACGTGGTGGAAGGTCGCTACGAGCGTACTCGTGAGAGCTGCCGTGTAGTATCTCCTAATCTCTGGTGCCCCCATCCCCCCTTCTTTGAAGGGTTTGTACATAGTAGCTGCAGCTACTCTAGAGCGCTTTCCTCCCCAGATATAGCTATTTAGTAAGCGTTGGGTGTCAATAAAAAAGTTTTTTGGTATATGGATTTGAAGCGTCCTGAATAAGTATTGCAGCTTGGGTAAGATCATCATCTTTATTGCTGCTATCCTACCCATCCAGGAGACATATTTGCCCTTCCAGCTGCATAGCTGTTGCTTAATATTATTGAATAATGGTAGGTAGTTCGCTTTATATAACTGCCCTGTCGAGGGTGTGAGATGTATTCCTAAGAACGTCAAGTGGTCTCGTCTCCAGTCAAATGTGTGTCTTTTTTGTAGGCTAGCAATTTGGGTAGCTGAGAGATTAAGTCCCATAGCTTGGGTTTTGCTAACGTTAAGTTTATAATAGGAGCAGTTCCCAAACTTTGTTAGTATATTTTGTAATTGTGGCAGTGACGTGTCTGGATGTGATACGGTCAACATTACATCGTCGGCAAACAGGGTAATCTTGTGCATTTTCCCCCCTATGGTTATCCCTTCAATGTCGGTGGAGTCTCTTATATGCTGAGCTAGCGGTTCCAATGCCATGATATATAACAGTGGGGACAATGGGCATCCTTGCCTAGATCCATTTGATACCTGAAATGTTTTGGAAGTAAAACCCCCATTAGCTATTTTTGCTGATGGGTTATCATATAGCGCCGATATTAGCCTAATTAAACTCTCTGGGAAAGCGAATTTCTGTAGTACTGCCGTCAGGTATCCCCAGTGTAGCCTGTCAAACGCTTTCTCAGCATCTAATGACAGCGCCACACTAGGTACCCCGGACAACTGGATACTGTGGAGGATGTTGACCAGTTTCCTGGTTCCATCTGAGCCTAATCGGCCCCGTACAAACCCCACTTGGTCGTCTTGGATTAGCTTGGGTAGAAGTGTTCCTAATCTGTTGGCGTATATTTTGGCTAATATTTTTAGATCCGTGTTTAGGAGCGATATAGGTCTTAAGTTTTGGCTTCTGTGTGGTGGTTTCCCAGGTTTAGGGAGAGTAGTGATATGCGCCAACAACATTTCTTGCGGTATTTTACCCGTCTGGATGATCGTGTTGTAAAGTTTCTCTAGTATAGGGGTTAGTGCGTGAGAGAAGCTTTTGTAATAGGCGTTAGTAAACCCATCTGGGCCTGGGGATTTCCCTTTCGGGAGTGCATTAATTGTAGTTGCTATTTCAGTTTGGGTAATGGGTTCTTCTAATAGAGATCTATCTTTTTGTGTGAGTTGTGGTGTGTGTACGCCTTCCAGGAAGGAGTCAATGTCCGAGGCAGTTGGCTGGTGCATATGTTCATCTTTTTTTAGGTTATACAATGTATCATAATAATCGGCTAGTAGGTTATTAATATCACAGGGGTTGTATACTTTATTTCCTTGTTGATTAAGTAAAAACGGTATTTTGGAATTTTGTCTTTTTTGCCGCAAGAGAGTTGCTAAAGCCTTCCCCGCCCTGTTTCCTGGGTATATGTTCGGAGCTGAAGTCTGTGGGTAATAGTGGCTGATGTGTGGAGGTGGATATCATTCAATTGCTTTTTAATTTGGTCTATATTTTGTTGGGTAGCCGTGGATGGGTTCGACGTCTGTGTAAGTGTTTCGTTTCTAAGCTGTCTCACAAGGGAGACATAACTTGCCTTTGCCTGTTTATGTAGGTAGGACGCCTGGCTAATCAGGAGGCCACGAATGAATGCTTTGTGCGTTAACCACGCCGTAGCCGAGGAGACGTCTGGTGTGTCATTTATAGCAAAAAATGCGTTAATCTCCTCTGTGAGTTTAGCTGTGAAATTAGGGTCTTGCAGGAGGGCTTCATTCATACGCCACTGGGATGTTGCGCGTGATTGAAATTTATCTAGTAGTGTTAGCGTGACAGGTGCGTGATCAGACCAAACTATATTACCTACGTCACTTTGTAAGGCCGTCGGTAGTAGGTCCCCTGATACGAATATAAAATCAATTCTAGTGTACGTTTTATGTACTGAGGAGTAATAGGTAAACTCCCGATCATTCGGATGGTGTGTTCTCCACACATCATATAAGTTATATTCCATAAGGAGTTTTGCTAAGGCCGTAGCTTGTTTGCATAGTGATTTACATCGTAATGGACCCGCTGTCTGTGTGGAGTCCAGTTTAGGCTGTAGAATGTGGTTTAAATCACCACATAAAATTGCGGAGGAGGGGTATGTAGTGGGGATTTTGTGTAAGACTTTCTGGAGGAAACTCCTCTGATCAGTGTTTGGGCCATATATCCCCACCAAAGTATGTAAAGCATTGTTAATACTACAGTGCAGTATTAGGTATCGGCCTTGCGTGTCTTTTTTGAGGCTCAAAAGTTCAAATGTGACCGAAGCATGGATAAGGAAGGATACCCCCCTAGATTTTGAGGAATAGGTGGAGTGGTATTGTATTGGATAATCTTTGCCTGCAAATGCAGGAACCTTATTATGTACAAAATGAGTCTCCTGTATGCACAGTATATCAGTTTTAGTGTGCTTTGCCTCATCTATAAGGAGTCTCCTTTTATGTGGCGTATTCAGACCTCGTGTGTTAATAGACATTATTTTCACCATTTATGAATAAGCAGTAAGCTCTGCTGCAGAAGGGTCTAATATTGGGATACCTCTACCTCCATGTGGAGGGGAGGTCTGTTGCACCTCGTGTAACGACCATTTAGGCAGATAATATTGAGGTACTTGGCAAAGTAGTACTGCAAGCTTGGAGTGGTAATGGGATAGATTGGGTGTGAGATTTGTCCCTGTATGGGTTTTTTGCCGGTCTATGGCATCTTGGGGTGGGGTGAATAAACTAGGGGAAAAACTTAGAACTATGTACAGGATGTCTCGCGCGGAGACAGTAAGTGGTGTTACCACTAACGAGGGATGGAAGAAATAGTTTTCTACCATAAACGTGGCTATTAGGCGCCTATAGGTACCTTGATAGGTGCATCCACTGTATGTGGGGTGTACCGTATGATTTGGCTTATTCACCTCACGGTTCACTGGGTTTTGGGTACTTCCGTCCGAGTTAGGGCCTACCCCTCGCCCCTTTCCAGAGGCCTGTGACTAGTTAACTGCCCCCGGTCACCTGAGGAGACTAATCATTGGTGATATGGGGATGATTCGCCATAGTGTGGGGTTACCTTGTCATGCATTACACCATCTTAACCTAACACATGAGTGAGCTGCTAGTTTACACAACACAACATAACCGACTATCGCTCCTGTCGCTAGCATCCCCCCCTATTCTTCAATCGCCCTACATAACAGATCCCAATACAACTTCGGGGAGCCTGGATTGCAGGTCCCCGTTACCTCGGGGTCACTCGCGACCCAAGTGAGCCCCAACAGTTGGGTTATGTCCTTTAACAGTTGTCTCAAGCTCAGTCTGTTTGGCGGGCCGCTCACTCTGCAGGTTGCATGCTCCCAGCACCCGAGCAAGTGTGGGTTCAGGCCCCTCGCCCTCCGAAGGTTTGTGTTCTTTGAAGGCAGTGTCGGGTCAGAACGAGGGGTATTCCTCCACTACGGGCAGAAGGCCAGACCCGGCTCCCCCGCAATGCCCACTGCACTGCGTACGCTTCGTCACAGGGACGGCGGGAGAACCCGGTCCAGCCTCCCCCGGCCGCCGAGACCCCCCTGAGGAATCCCGCGCCCGGGATGATCTAAGCTTGTCGCTGGAAGCCAAAGAATATCTAAAAAAATAAAAAGTCACATTGTCCACATGAAGTTGTTTAGTCCTTGTTGGGAGGCAATAAACGTTCGTAGACCAGGCCGTCAACTGGTGTCAGATTAGCGCTTAGGTTTGTCCCAGTCCCGTTTTAGTGTACCTGCTTGACTCGTAGAGTTGGTTGCTGGTTCTATCGGTATATTCCATGCGAGTAGTTTCGTTGTGCCTTCGGTAGGGGTGTTCATCACCGTCGTGCTGCCATCTTTAGTAACAATCAGTTTAGTGGGAAAACCCCAGCGGTATCAGATGCCTCGCGACCGCAATGTGTTAGTGACTTGGGAGAACTCCCTCCGTTTTTTGAGGGTAGCGGCTGACAAGTCTGCATAGATTTTGACATCGGGGTAATCAGTTGGGGTTTTTTCCCGCATTCTGCTGCTTCTGAGTACATGTTCCTTAATGTGGAAATAGTGTGCCCAAAGTAGTATGTCTCTGGGTGTCGCCTGTGGGAGATGTCGGGGTTTCGGAATACGATGCACTCTGTCTACCAGTAGCATGTCTGCCGGTATTTCTGGAACATAAGCGTGCAGTAGATTCCTCACGTAGGCCTGCAGTTCGTCGGTGGCAATATCTTCGGGGACTCCTCTTAATCGGAGGTTATTCCGGCATGACCTATCCTCTAGGTCTGCTATCTTATCCTCCAATTTGGTAATTTCTGTCGCCATGCGTTCCACATTCGTGGCCAAATCATTGTGCGCGGTAGCAAACTCGTCACACTTGTCTTCCATGTGCGACGTCTGCTTGCCGAGTTCTTGTATGTCCTTGCGCATGGAGTCCGCCGTGTGCTGCCATGTGGTGATGAGCTTAGTGGAGAGTATCTCCAGGGCTGCCGTTAGGTCTGCTTTCGTTATTGGTGACTTATCTGGTGACTGTAACGGGTTAGTGACCTGATCGCCATCCTCCATTTCAGGATCCGTGGGGTCCGTCGAAGCCTGTGCCGCCAGAGACACATGAGCGCTTTTCTGGCTGAAAAAATTGAGCTTGTCCGGTTTCGCCGAGCTCCTCTTACTCTTGTGATGCGACATCGTTGATTAATTTCAGTGGATGCTGCTTATTTCGTTAGGATTGCATTGGATTAGGCGCCCTGTTGTTGGAGCAAAGGGTTCATGCGTCCATCTTGCTCCGTGGTTAGCCACCATAATCTTACTTTTTGAGAAGCTGTTGCTCCTAGGATTTTAATAACTTATAATGCCCATGATGTGTGACTTGTTTCTCAGCCTGTTTTTCTTTTACTACATGTGTAATTTTAATCTTTTTCATTCAAAATTGTATTCACAAATGCCCTGCAATGTCAATGCTGTTGGAGCATCACAAGAAAGCCTGTTTTCTTCGTGCACATTATAAATAAAAAATGGAACAAAACCCCATAACCCCCAAAAGTACAAAAGATATGTTTTCATCATTGGGATTCTAGCATGATTCTAGAACTTCATGGAAAGTGAGGTTCTTCCATCTTGGTGGGGGAAGTCAAGAGGATAAAAGCTGGTCATCTGAATATGGCAAGCTGGGAGAGTGCCTTTATATTTAATTGCATGATCACTCAGCAAGACTTAAAGGGACACTATAGTCACCAGAACAATTACAGCTTATTGTATTTGTTCTGGTGATTAGAAACATTACCTTCGGGATTTTTGCAGTAAACACTGTCTTTTCAGAGAAAATGCAGTGTTTAAATTACAGCCTAGTGATAACTCCACTGGCCACTCCTCACTCCACTGGCTGCCAGAGTTGCTTCCTGAATGGAGACACTGAACTTTCCTCATAGATATGCATTGATTCAATGCATCTGTATGAGGAGATGCTGATTGGCCAGTGCTGGCTCTGCCCCTGATCTGACAGTCTCAGCCAATCCTATGGTAAAGCATTGTGATTGGCTCAGAGAACCATTTTTTGATGATGTCAGCTAAGCAGGCAGATCAGGGGCAGATGCAGCAGCTGCAGACATGAATAAAAGTAAGATTTTACTATATTTAGGGAGGCAAAGGGGGCCTAGATGGTGGTTTTAACACTATAGGGTTAGGAATACATTTTTGTGTTCCTGACCTTATAGTGTTTCTTTAAAGTGAATAGACCAGCCAGAGACCTCAGTGGATTCTTGGTTGGGAAGAGCAAACAAACCAAGAAGTATTCCTGCCGTGCTTCTTGTAAAGGGGAACAGTTACTTCCAATAACTTTTACTAGTACACTTACATTCCTTTATAATTAATAAATATGTATGCCTTTATTCTGCAACTGGTACCTCCATGTCAATCATTGTTATATAAGCTCTGTCTTGTCAGCATAGAGGAAGCATGCAGGAAAGAGGAGAAATTCTAAAAAATTCTATTTTTTTCCTCCAGGTTTTGCCCTGGTTTTTCTTCCTTATCTGAACTGGATCATGACATAATTTGCTAAATCTGTCACATACCTATAATATAATGTTTAATATAAATATATATTTAAATAAAATAGAGGTCCTCATGAAAAAAAGGTTAACGCAAATTATATGTGATTTTCAATGTTTTATTCATTGGTATAAAATTTCAGAGTGGTGACAGTTTACCTTAAGCAGTTAATGATTCATACTGCAGTAAAACCCCTGGGGACCTACATTATTAACTGTTAGGCCTTTAGTGGCTAAGACAAGGTATATGAAGTGCTAGCTTTCAAGACTACTTAGGGCTCCCCTTCAGGTTGCATCAGATTAGATAAATATGGACACAGAATATAAAATACAAACATTAAATGTAGATATCAATCAAAAGTCCCAAATATCAGAAAGTTTTTATTTTTAATTATAATTCCATAAATTATCATATCAGCGGGTCTATAACTTACACACTCTTTAACCAAATAATTTCAGGCTTGCTGAATAATATATTTGCAACATTAAAGAGTTACACCAACCCTCATGGAGGTGGGAGTGGGTGCTTTCCAGTATAAAATGCCCTATTGGGCACTATTGAGAAGGTCCCTGCTCCAAACTTGTAAAATAAATTTTAAAAAATAAAGAGTTTTACTTATCTGGAATCCAGTGCCGGGCAAAGCTCCCGGTACTGATATCTGCGTCCCCTCTGACGTCACAGGGATCACTTGAACATAATCACAGGCTTCTCTATTGGCCCGTTTCGCTGGGTCAGAGTGCATACACACTCTGAGCCATGCAGGAAGTGGCTGAGTAAAGAGGTACGGAGGGCTTTTACTGGGCTGCCAATGTCACATGTGCTGGGTGTGCAATTAGTGCCAATCACACAAATAAAAACAACTCTGGATGTACAGTGTATCAAGCAGAAACACTGTACATACAGACTCCTACCACCATGATCACTTCAAATCACTAAAGTGGCCATGGTTGTTGGAGTAACCCTTTACTGGAACACTAAGAAAACACAACAAATATCCTCCAGCCCCTACACCAATTGCAGAGATCCAGAGCTAAAGAGTTCCACATTTGCAGTAGAGATAGGAATGGGAGCTGGTAGGAAGCTGGTAGGCTGGGCGCTGAAGGTAACAAAGGGAGTGCACGCTCATGGCGCATAACAACTAAAATAATCTATCATTGGGATTGTTTGTTTAGTTATTTTCTAGGATATATTTTCCTTCCCGAAGTCAGCCCTCTTTCAACCTTTTCACTGCTTTAATCTAAGCTGTATTTATCTGATTAGCATGCATTTAACTCACCTAGTATTATGTCCTAGTCCTAGTGTGATGTAATAATTACTGAGTCTTTATATATGATAGATAATTACTGGTGTGGTATGGCTTCCTGTAAGCAGCAGAATCCTAGAATGTATTCACAGACTACATGAGCTCTGAGAGAATAAAACATTACTTACTTAGTAACATGTTAACTTAATTCTAATCACTTCTTGTCTGATGCTTATAAAAGTTAGTATATTCGCACGCAATAAACACATTTCAGTTCTGTTTGCTGCTGCTGTTCAGGCTCCAATTCAGGGATAAGGACAGAAACGATTAAAATAAATAAATACATTGCTAGTCAAAATATCTTCATTCCTGCAGTCTGGAAACCCTCAAGCGACACTATTTCAAGGTCTGCTGACCACCACAACTCAATTGGTTGTTGAGAGTATGGCTTCAGAACTAATGGTGCTACAGAAGGCTAGGTTCTGTGGCATTTCTGTTGTGTCCTTCAAAAATAAAATACCGTATATACTCGAGTATAAGCCGACCCGAATATAAGCCGAGGCCCCTAATTTTACCCCCAAAAACTGGGAAAACTTATTGACTCGAGTATAAGACTAGGGTGGGTAATGCAGCAGCTACTGGTAAATTTCTAAATAAAATTAGATCCTAAAAAAATTATATTAATTGAATTTTTATTTACAGTGTGTGTATATGATGAATGCAGTGTGTGTGTGTGAATGCAGTGTGTGTGTATATGAATGAAGTGTGTGTATATGAATGAAGTGTGTGTGTATGAGTGCAGTGTGTGTGTATGAGTGCAGTGTGTATGAGTGCAGTGTGTATGAGTGCAGTGTGTGTGTATGAGTGCAGTGTGTGTGTATGAATGCAGTGTGTGTGTATGAGTGCAGTGTGTGTATGAGTGCAGTGTGTGTATGAGTGCAGTGTGTGTGTGTGTGAATGCAGTGTGTATGTGTATGAGTGCAGTGTGTGTATGAGTGCAGTGTGTGTGTATGAGTGCAGTGTGTGTATGAATGCAGTGTGTGTGTGAGTGCAGTGTGTATATGAGTGCAGTGTGTGTGAATGCAGTGTGTGTGTGTGAATGCAGTGTGTGTGTGAATGCAGTGTGTGTATGAATTCAGTGTGTGTATGAATTCAGTGTGTGTGTGTGTATGAGTGCAGTGTGTATATGAGTGCAGTGTTTATATGAGTGCAGGGTGTGTGCGTGAATGCAGTGTGTGTGTGTATGAGTGCAGTGTGTTTATATGAGTGCAGTGTGTGTGTGATGCAGAGTGTGATGCAGAGCCTTGGTGGGGGGTGGGCATTTTTATTATTATTTTTTAATTATAATAATTGTAATTTTTTGTTATATTAATTTTTTTATTATTATTTTTTATTATTTTTTAATATTATTATTTTTAATATTTTATTTTATTATTATTATTGTTTTTTTTTCGTCCCCCCTCCCTGCTTGATACATGGCAGGGAGGGGGCTCTCACTCCCTGGTGGTCCAGTGGCATTGGCAGTTCAGTGGGGGGGGGGGGAGAGGGACTGTCAGAGAGCACTTACCTTTCCTGCAGCTCCTGTCAGCTCCCTTCTTCTCCGCGCCGGTCCGTGCAGCTCCTCTGTCAGCTCACACTGTAAGTCTCGCGAGAGCCGCACTATGAACCCGCGGCTCTCGCGAGACTTACACTGGGAGCTGACAGAGGTGCTGAACGGACTGCCGCGGAGGAGAAGGGAGCTGACAGAAGCTGCAGGAGAGGTAAGTAACTGCACACAGCCCCCAGTCTGTATTATGGCAATGTAAATTGCCATAATACAGACATTGACTCGAGTATAAGCCGAGTTGGGGTTTTTCAGCACAAAAAATGTGCTGAAAAACTCGGCTTATACTCGAGTATATACGGTAATAAACCTGATACACAGAATAATCTTCACTTGGATGTCATAAAACTACTATAAATTTCACAAAACAGAACTGTGTCTGAATAACTGGCTCCCTTAAAACACATTCTCTTAGACCCTATCAGTGGCATACACAAAATCCATGGGGCCCCGGTGCGAAACTGATCCACCCCCCCAACAGACACATACATACAGACACACATACATACACACACACATACACACAGACACACACATACACACAGACACATACATATACAGACAGACACAGACAGACAGACAGACACATACATACAGACACATACATACAGACAGACACATATACATACAGAGACACACACAGACACACATACATACAGACAGACACACACATACATACATACAGAGACAGACACACACACAGACACATACATACACACACACACACACACAGATACATACACACACAGACACACAAACACATACATACAAACAAAAACACACATATACAAAACGTTTAAGTCACCCTTCTGTTTCCTACCTTTTAGGTGCAGGAGGGTGACTTTCCCTGGTGTCCACTGGTGGCTCAGGCTGGTGGGAGTCAGAGTTCCCACTCATACAGACAGACACATATACATACAGAGACACACACAGACGACATACAGACAGACACACATACATACAGACAGACACACACATACATACATACATACAGAGACAGACACACACACACACACACACAGACACATACATACACACACACACACACACACACAGATACATACACACACAGACACACAAACACATACATACAAACAAAAACACACATATACAAAATGTTTAAGTCACCCTTCTGTTTCCTACCTTTTAGGTGCAGGAGGGTGACTTTCCCTGGTGTCCACTGGTGGCTCAGGCTGGTGGGAGTCAGAGTTCCCACTCTGACTCCCTCTCCTTCCTCCCGCACGGGCTCTCTCTGATACCTGGGAGGAGTGACCGGGGAAGTCACTTCTTCCCAGCTGTGATGTCATCACAGGGGGCCCAGTCGCGCTGTTAAAGCGCCACAGCGCTGACCGCGGCCCTTAGAAATTCATCTCTATCGGGTGGCCCTAACAGCATGGGCCACCCGATGGGCCCCTTGAACGTGCGGCCCCGGCGGTTTGCTACACAGGCCAGGCCCGCAACACTGTAAAGCGCTGCGGAATTTGTGGGCGCTATATAAATAATAATATAATAAATAATAACATAATAATAACCTACCTGTTGGGCAGCCCTGCTCTACGTGCATCATTATCTATGAAACACTGCACTATTGGGATTAACCCCTCTTAACCAATGGGGTGCATATGCTTAGCTATGGAACAAGAGTTCTGGGTGACTATTGTGAATCCTGTGTAAATTTGGTGTCTGATGTCCAGCACAGAATTCTGGCGCCAGACAGGAAATTGCAGCACAGCCCTGCCTCTGTGCTGTTCCTGTCCTCTCCTCAGCCAGACCTCCAAGAAGTGGAGAGACATTAAACGAGGATGGTCCGACTGCAGGGAGAACTTGACCTCAGTGCTGGAGCTGAGGTAAGTTTTAGCTATGGGACCTGGATAGGAAGAGTCTCTCTGACCAAAACACAGTTTTATGGTTGGAGTAACCCTTTATTGAGTACATGATCCTGTATGAAAGTAGTGTTAAGAATGAGGCTTCAAAAATTAATCCATCTTCACCCATGGAGGGCTCCGCGCAGACTGAGCTCTGCAGGGCGGGGGAAGGCCACAGGGACTTCACCTACCCACACAAAGATGGCGGCGCCCTGAATATAGATCGGGGCAGAAAATACAGCTTAATAAATAGGTAATCTGGGGGGCTTAGGGGCATTTGGGGGTGACTAAGGGGTCAATTGGATGTAGTGGAGGAGGGAGGGGGGTTAAAAATAACGGGATTCGGCATGACAGTGCAGCTTTAAATTCAAAGATGTTCTTAAATTATCTAAATGTAGATATATATACTCACGCACTGCTTAATATAACATATTCACTATGATGTAAGCTTAAGCCTGTTTAAATTCAAAGATGTTCTTAAATTGTCTAAGCCTGTCTAAACACTTCCAAGTTGTTGAATCTGACTGACAAACCTCATAATAATTTAACATATAAAATGTGCACGTATTAACATATACCCTATTGTTACAATTGTTACTTGAAAAGCATGAGGAATGCCGTTATACCTCCATGCACTACAAAAATAAAGAATAAAAAAAAAATAATAATGTACGCAGCTTCCGAATGAATCTAAAATGGATGCTGTCCAGGATATGGGAGAGTCTGGGAGGGAGGGTCTGCTGCTGATTGGCTGGAATGTGTCTGCTGACTGTGAGGTATAGGGTCAAAGTTTACTCAATGATGACGAATAGGGGGCGGACCGAACATCGCATATGTTCGCCATCCATGCCGAATGCGAACACGCTATGTTCACCAGGAACTATTCGCCAGCGAACTGTTCGGGACATCTCTAATAAAGACCTGCCCAGAGTAACTTTCCAGACCCATAGAGCACTGAAACCAGTCCCTGGCCACCTGTCTGCATGCAATATCCCTTACAGGTGGCACTTTACAATTGCAGTACCAGCCAGAAGTGGCCCCACACTAGCACGCATTCATAACAAAGCTGACGTGCCTACCTTTCTAGCAAATTTTAATCTACTGCCAACTGTGTTTCAAAACGCTGTCTAAATTTTCAATCTTTGACAATGTCAATTACCTCCAATGGGCCTACCCCTACCGCAGTGAGGCGAAGACTCCCCACCACGGGCGAACCATTCCATGCTGCCAGAGAAATAGTGGAACCCCCAACATGCTCAACCCACAGATGCGGCTACAAGGCTCTTTTAGATTAAAACTTACCAGCACATCTGAGGTGTACCTGATTACCCAATAATTTTTTTTCTTTTCCTTTTTTTCCTCCCCATATACAAGACTACCTACTGTTGGATCTGAGGTGCAGGGAGGGCTTTTTGCTTTCTTTTGGGAAGATCCAGCAGAACACCTGCAGATAGAATGTGGCGGAACCAACCTCGCCACTGTCCACTGGAGACGCCTGCTCCCTTTAGACTATGGTCCTGCATTTTAAACTTTTATTTTACCTGCAGAAAGGTTTATTTGTGCCTTTCTGCGGACTGTTAAGGCCATGCTACCCCAGATAGCTATGCCATGGAGCCCAGCCGTATACTGAAAGACTGTATGAAAGACTTTAGCTCCATGGCGATTGAACAGGATGTATGTGATCAGAGCACCATCCCTTAATAATGTGTGCTCATATCTAAGCTATCTGGGGATATGTGGAATGTATATGTTTTATGTACTAAATGTACCAGTATGTATTTGTATGTCTTTTATTGTCCTATGTATGCCATGTGTGTAATGGAGTTTGCCTCTGTCCTTGGAGATATTTGGATTCCTTCCCAATTATCTCCAGGCCAGAGGGGAGGGATTGTCTTTTTGTGCTGGGTGTGTTTTACGGTTCTCCTGTAAATGATTGGTTGTACTGTGCCCCACCCTGTGGGATGTCCCCTGTCATGTGGACTTGCATAAAAGCCAGTGTGTGGCCATTACAGTAGAGTTCCTGCTTAACCCTCAAAGTGAAGTGTTGTCTCATTCTTGGAGGAATTTGACTGTATGCCGATTGCCAGGAGTGTAAGCTGTTTGTATTGCTTTTCCTGTTCGGCTGCTTCCAGGGTTCGTGTGTCTCTTGTTCGGGAGTTGGTGAATCAGTGCAGTTTGCAGTTCGGGAGATTGGTGATTGCAGTAGCTGCTGGTCTATCTGGAAAGGGGATTATCGCCTAAACGGGTTTTATCCTCTTGTGAGCGAAACGGTCCGCAACATAGAACTCCTACAAGATTATTGTAATTAGTTACATATAAAATTGATATTACAATAAGAAAAAACGCAGAAGAACAGAAGGACAACATGTATTTCACTAACAAAAAACAAAAGCCCTTTTATGCTAAGATGCGGCATCTCTTAGAGTCTTTTCGAGAAGGAATATTGATTGTTGGTGGCAATTTTAATCTTACCCTGGATCTGAGAGTATACACATTATCTGGACACTCCCCCATATTGAACAAACAGCAGCTCAGAGACTGTTGGAGTCCAAAAGAAATGGGATTATTTAAAAGTTGCACTACTGAAGGCAACAGAAAATTGCATTAGGCTTGTCAGTAAAAGCAAAAAATTCAAGAAACCACTGTGGTACTCCGCAGATGTAGCCAAAATAGTAAAAAACAAAAAGTTGGCATTTAGTAATTATAAAAAAAACCAGAGTGAGGAAGACAGAATGACCTATAAGATTAGGCAAAAAGAGGCTAAGCAAGTTATAAGAGCTTCCAAATCACACACAGAAGAGAAAATAGCACAGTCAGTAAAAAAGGGGGACAAAACTTTTTTAGATACATAAATGAGAAAAGAAAAGTAAAACAAGGATTAGTTAGATTAAAAACAAAAGAAGGAAGGTATGTAGATGAGGATAAAGGTCTAGCTGACTGCCTCAATGAATATTTTTGTTCGGTATTTACAGATGAAAATGAAGGAAAGGGACCTCAGTTAAGAAAAAGGATAAATGAGTCATTTATTACACGTGAGTTTACAGAGGAAGATGTTCTATTTCAACTGTCAAAAGTAAAGACAAATAAGTCAATGGGACCTGATGGAATACACCCAAAGCTATTAAAAGAGCTTAGTGGTGTACTAGCAAAACCATTAACAGATTTATTTAACCAATCATTGATAACAGGAGTAGTCCCAGAAGATTGGAAGTTAGCGAATGTTGTGCCCATTCACAAGAAAGGTAATAGGGAGGAGTCGGGCAACTATAGGCCAGTAAGCCTTACTTCAGTAGTGGGGAAAGTGATGGAAACCATGTTAAAGGATAGGATTGTTGAACATCTAAAAACACATGGATTTCAAGATCAGAGACAACATGGGTTTACCTCAGGGAGATCATGCCAAACTAATCTTATTGATTTTTTTGATTGGGTAACTAAAATTATAGATCAGGGTGGTGCAGTAGACATTGCTTACCTAGATTTCAGTAAGGCTTTTGACACTGTTGCACATAGAAGGCTTATCAATAAACTACAATCTTTGAGTTTGGATTCCAATATTGTTGAATGGGTAAGGCAGTGGCTGAGTGACAGGCAACAGAGGGTTGTAGTCAATGGAGTATATTCGAAGCTTGGGCTTGTCACCAGTGGGGTACCTCAGGGATCTTACTTGGACCCATTCTCTTTAATATTTTTATTAGTGATATTGCAGAAGGTCTTGATGGTAAGGTGTGTCTCTTTGCGGATGATACTAAGATATGTAACAGGGTTGATGTTCCAGGAGGGATAAGCCAAATGGCTAATGATTTAGGTAAACTAGAAAAATGGTCAGAGTTGTGGCAACTGACATTTAATGTGGATAAGTGCAAGATAATGCATCTTGGACGTAAAAACCCAAGGGCAGAGTACAGAATATTTGATAGAGTCCTAACCTCAACATCTGAGGAAAGGGATTTAGGGGTGATTATTTCTGATGACTTAAAGGTAGGCAGACAATGTAATAGAGCAGCAGGAAATGCTAGCAGAATGCTTGGTTGTATAGGGAGAGGTATTAGCAGTAGAAAGAGGGAAGTGCTCATGCCATTGTACAGAACACTGGTGACACAGTACTGGAGACCATATCTTCAGAAGGATATTGATACCTTAGAGAGAGTTCAAAGAAGGGCTACTAAACTGGTTCATGGATTGCAGGATAAAACTTACCAGGAAAGGTTAAAGCATCTTAACATGTATAGCATGGATGAAAGATGAGACAGGGGGGATATGATAGAAACATTTAAATACATAAAGGGAATCAACACAGTAAAGGAGGAGACTATATTTAAAAGAAGAAAAACTACCACAACAAGAGGACATAGTCTTAAATTAGAGGGACAAAGGTTTAAAAATAATATCAGGAAGTATTACTTTACTGAGAGGGTAGTGGATGCATGGAATAGCCTTCCAGCAGAAGTGGTAGAGGTTAACACAGTAAAGGAGTTTAAGCATGCGCAGGGGCGGACTGACCACTCGGGCAGATCGGTCATGGACCGAGGGCCCGAGGCAGTCAGGGGCCCGGCTGCCTTAACAGTCATACTCTCTCTGGCTTGGGAGTTCAGAGATCTCCCCAGCCAGAGAGGCACAATTAACATGATATGTGTTCCCCCTCACCTACTGAGACCTGGCAGCAATCCTGCTCTTGCCAGGTCTCCTCCATCCTCTCTGCGCGGAGCTCCGTGTGAGGGGAGGAGGCGGAGCCCAGGAGAGGGGAAGTGACATCACTTCCTGCCTCCTCCTCTCCTCTCCTCCTGCAGAATATACTGAGTGAGCAGCCTGTTAGAGTCAGCAGGTATGTAAATCAACCATCTCCACCTCAGCACCCATCTCCTTCAGCCCCATGCCCCCTCCACCCACCTCAGCACCCACTTCATCTCCCATGCCCCCTCCACCCACCTCAGCAGCCACTTCATCTTTCATGCCCCCTCCACCCACCTCAGCACCCACTTCATCTTCCATGCCCCCTCCACTCACCTCAGCACCCACTTCATCTCCCATGCCCCCTCCACCCACCTCAGTACCCACCTCATCTCCCATGCCCCCTCCACCTCAGCCCCATGCCCCCTCCACCCACCTCAGAACCCACTTCATCTCCCATGCCCCCTCCACCTCAGCCCCATGCCCCCTCCACCCACCTCAGTACCCACCTCATCTCCCATGCCCCCCCCACCTCAGCCCCATGCCCCCTCCACCCACCTCAGCACCCACTTCATCTCCCATGCCCCCTCCACCTCAGCTCCATGCCCCCTCCACCCACCTCAGAACCCACTTCATCTCCAATGCCCCCTCCATCTCAGCCCCATGCCCCCTCCACCCACCTCAGCACCCACTTCATCTCCCATGCCCCCTCCACCTCAGCCCCATACCCCCTCCACCAACCTCAGCACCCACTTCATCTCCCATGCCCCCTCCACCTCAGCCCCATGCCCCCTCCACCCACCTCAGCACCCACTTCATCTCCCATGCCCCCTCCACCCACCTCAGCACCCACTTCATCTTCCATGCCCCCTCCACCCACCTCAGCACCCACTTCATCTTCCATGCCCCCTCCACCCACCTCAGCACCCACTTCATATCTCATGCCACTCCACCTCAGCCCCATGCCCCCTCCACCCACCTTAGCACCCACTTCATCTCCCATGCCCCCTCCACCCACCTCAGCATCCACTTCATCTCCCATGCCCCCTCCACCCACCTCAGCACCCACTTTATCTCCCATGCCCCCTCCACCTCAGCCCCCATGCCCCCTCCACCCACCTCATCTTCCATGCCGCCTCCACCTCAGCACCCATCTCCCCCTTAACTCACATCAGTGCCCACTTCATCTCCCATGCCCCCCCTCCACCCACCTCAGCACCCACTTCATCTCCCATGCCCCCTCCACCTCAGCACCCACTTCATCTCCCATGCCCCTCTCCAACTCAGCACCCATCTCCTTTAGCCCCATGCCTCCCTCCACCCACTTCAGCACCCATCTCCTGCTTCACTCACCTCATCTCATCTCCCATGCCCCCCATCTACCCCAGCACCCACTTCATCTCCAATGCCACCCTCCACCTCAGCACCCACCTCAGCCCCATGCCCCGCTACACCTCAGCACCCATCTCCCTTAGGTCCCACCTGGGCCCCATGCCCACCTCAGCACCCATCTCCCCCATCACCCACCTCAGCCCTAATGCCCCGTTTACCCATCTCAACCCCTATCCATCCCTACACCCATCACAGCCCTCACTGCACCCACTACAGCCCCTATACCTTCCTGCACCCATTATACCACCTATCACTCTTCCATTCTCTACAGGCACTATCTCCCCATGCACCTACTACGGTCCCTATGCCCCATTGCACCTACTAGAGCCCATATCCCCACACGCACACACTGCAGCTACTATCCACAAGCCTTAAAGGGACACTCCAGGCACCCAGACCACTTCTGCCCATTGGAGTGGTCTGGTTGCCAACTCCCACTACCCATAACCCTGCAAGTGTAATTATTGCAGTTTTCATAATCTGCAATATTTACCTTGAAGGGTTAAGTCCTCAGCCACTAGAGGACACTTCCGTGTTCATAGAACACGAAAAGTGTGCTATAACATAGCTGGACGTCCTCACGCTATGTGAGGACCTCCAGCGTTTCTGAAATCCCCATTTGAAAGCATTCAATGCTATCCTATGGGGAGGTCTAATGTGCGTGCGCGGCATGCGCATTAGGTCTCCCCGGCCGCGTGGGCAGATCCTGACCAGGAGCCGAGGGACATTGACGCTGGATACAGGTAAGTCACTGAAGGGGTTTTAACCCCTTCAGCAACATGGGATTGGGGGTGGGAGGGAGAGGGGACCTGCAGTGCCAGGAAATCGGTTTGCTTTCTTGGCACTGGAGAGTCCCTTTAATATCTATTATCCATACAAACACACATTACAGCCCTAGTAAACCCCAGACGCCTACTACAGCCCCTACCACACACACTGCAACACAACCAGCTGTCTCAACTCACATACTGCACTGCAAACAGTCTCACTTAAATCACCAGAAGCCTCACTGTATGCACACAATCCCACAAGCAGCATCCCCACACATGGAAAACAACATGCAGCCTCCCTACACAAAGCCTCCCTACAGTTATCACAAGCAGCATTCCTACTATTGCAATACTGCATACAGCCTCCTTACACACTCACACACACACACCATAATTACAACCATCTATATAGCACAAACATATTCTGCAGTGCAGTACAATAGGTAAAAGGCAAAAAAATGTACACAACACACTGAACCCCACAAGTCGCCTACAAACGTTTGCAGGCTACTTGTATGGACTTGTATGACTGAAAACAAATGTGGGGGATGCTGCTTGTGATGTCACCAGCAAACACAGGGGAAAAAAACTTTGCACCAGAAGGGGGCCCTTGGTCTCCTATTGCCCGAGGGCCCTGTGAGTTGTCAGTCCGCCCCTGAGCATGCGTGGGATAGGCATAAGGCTATCCTAACTATAAGATAAGGCCAGGGACTAATGAAAGTATTTAGAAAACTGGGCAGACTAGATGGGCCGAATGGTTCTTATCTGCCGTCACATTCTATGAATCCCACCTGCAAAGATTTCACCTTCTTCTCCTCTCCACATAATTGATACTCATTGACCAGTGATAATGACCATTATGTCTTCTCTCTCCAGGCCAAAGGCTTTTAATTGGTGACTGAATGAATCTCCCTTAGATGACGCCTTACTCGTGGCAGACATCAAAACTCGCCTTACTCAATACTTCCAAGAAAATTTACCACCTGATGCTCCCTCTCCGGTAATCTGAGAGGCCCACATATTTGACTTGCTGAAATTTTATCAAGCATGCATCAACCTGTAAAAAACAATGTAATGAGAGATTCCTCTCACTCCTAAACCAAATCAAGAAGCTGCCCATAAAGACACCCTGGCTGAAGCAGATTTCCAATGTCTGACTTCCCTCTACTCGTAACTGTACTCTCTGACCTTTCAATTGGTCCAAATGTTTTCTTATGAGTTTGGCAACAAAAGCTGTAAAACGTTAACAAGGGCACTTATATCAGTAAGATTCATTCAGAACAGACACTGTTCTGCAACATCTATAGTCGATGCCTTTAACCCCTTAAGGACACACGACGTGTGTGACATGTCATGATTCCCTTTTATTCCAGAAGTTTGGTCCTTAAGGGGTTAAGGACTACTAAACATCCCTCTACAATATCAACACAAATGGAAGCTTCATGAAGGCATTGAACCCTTCATACAAAAAACATGCTCATACATGTACACACTGCTACACTTATTGTTACACCAGTGTCTTCACATCTGGCAACCCCCCAAAAACTCTTTACACGTGTGCTGCGGTGGATAATTGAATCTTGCGTCAAATATTTCAATAATCAAAGGATTATAGTGTTTATAGGTATTGAGTTGTGAGTATAGTGCACACAATAAATGTTACAAAACTCATAGATAAATTGTGATTCATTAACAGCATGAATCATGGTGAATTGAGAACTTTGAGCTTCCACGATATTGATCAGAAATGATGACGTGTATAATTCCATTCAGTTAACTCCTACATTGCTAGATACGAACTAAAAACATAATTATGCGTATGCTAATGTATAAATAAGTGTATATCCGTTGCTGTGTGACAAATGCGTGGATCTTCATGTTATTTGGATGCAGTGTTAGAATTGAAATTTACATTTATAGAATGCACAATGCCAAGGTGTACTAATCGTTAAACTGTGACACTTCTCATAAATCTCACATCTCTATGGCTTTAAAGGCTTGAACACACCTTTGCTGTAGACATACAAAGACATCAATGCAATAAACATTTTTGGATAATACTTATCTTATCTCACAGAACTCATTGTGCTCTCTGTAGGCTGGTGTCTCATAGTGTCAGTCTGATAGTACAGGAGGGAAATTTGAGATCTAATGCTATAAAGTATGTATTCTATTATTTTTCTTTAATGTTAAGGTTTTTTTACAGAATGTACCAATGCCAAATAGATTGCACATCTACCTTGTGGATATACTATTATACAATGTTCTCAGTGCTGTTAAAGGGAGACTGTCACTTTCATGAATTTTTACAATTATGCTTACATGTTCCTATACATAGGCATGTGCACAGAGCGTGCCAGGTGGGCCTGGGCACACCCTAATCCCCATGGCCCACGGATGGATCGAGGCCGGCAGGGGAGATCACAGGATCTCCCCTGTTGGTCCATACAGAGCTGGCGCTATCTGAGCGCCGGCCCTGCTGTGTCTCCATGGGCCGGTGGGCCGTGGGCAACGCTCACATCTCGTGACAGTGAACTGCAGGCTAGAGTTCACTCACCACTAGGACCACCAGGAATGGCAGCAAGGATCCCCCCACCCAGGAAAAAGGTATTTCCTAATCTGTCTCCCCCACCCCCACACACAATCACTCCAAACAAATTCACACACGCAGCACCCTCACACACACAGCACCCGCACACTAGCAGCACCCTCACACACACACACAGCACACTAACAGCACCCTCACGCACACAGCACACTAACAGAACCCGTACACACACACACAGCACACTAACAGCAGCCACACACACACACAGCACACTAACAGTACCCTCACATACACAGCACACTAACAGCACCCTCACACACAGCACCGCCACACACAGCACACTAACAGCATCCTCACACACACACACACAGCACCGCCACACACACACACAGCACACTAACAGCACCCTCACACACACAGCACTATCACACACACACAGCACCCTCACACACACACACACACACACACAGCACCCTCAGACACACACAGCACCCTCACACACAAACAAAGCACCCTCACAACACACTACCAACACCCTCATATTGCATATTTTATGTAATATTTCAACATAATTAAGTAATTTCACTGATTACAATTTGAGGGACCTGACTGACAACCAAGGCAGAAAGTCCAGAAAATGTTATTTGCTAGCACTATATCTAGCCTCGTAACTTTTTAAGACACCCTAAAACCTGTACATGGTGGGTACTGTTTTACTCTGAGACTTTGTTAAATACATATATTAGTACTTAAAACAGTAAATCGTATCACAACGATGATATTGTCAGTGAAAGTGAAGTTTTTTACATTTTTCAAACACGAATGGCACTCACACTGACAATATAATTGTTGTGATACGTTTTACTGTTTTTTTTTTAATTCTTTATTTGTGTGGTTTTGCATTAACATGGGTAAGAAGGGAGGGGTTACAGAAAAAAAAGGGTGGAGGGGGGTAAGGGTAGTCTGATGCAATTTACAAAGTTGGTGTTAGTACCATCGCAGGGTACTTTATCAGGCAAAATTGTACAGTTACATAGGAGCCTGCAGTGTTTCTTGGACTTCCTATGCACCAGATCTGGATCTGACAGACAAACTGTGGACTGATAAAGGAATGAATTGCTTCCTTAAAGTGCCTCTTTCACCTTTTGGTGTCTTTGCATGTTTTGAAAAACCATGGAATTCAGGGGTAGGCAGGTTTTACTAACCTTAAGCGGTCCTTTGCAGCCACCTCCATCAGCATCCAATGAATCGTCTTCACTTCCTGGCACTTCATTTGCCATGAGTCCAAGTCAGTGCTAGCACTGAGGTCTACAGATGATCCCATGGGAACCTCCATAGACAATGCCTTTTTCCCCCGCAGTCGTTTCTAGTGATGGCTGGGGGAACTGACAAACCTTTTGTCAAGATTTGTCTGTGTAGGAAATATAGTCCCTACATCTACTATGTATTTTAGGAGAAATATGAGAGGAAAGAAGAAAAGAAGAAGAAGATGAGAGTGAGGAAGAAAAGAGGAATTGATGTAGGTACGGCATGTAGGGTGTGACAGAGACACTTTAACAGAAGAAGAGTTTAGCGTTACTTACCTTGTCCGGGGGCCGGCCGAGGTCCTCTGTTCCCGGCGCGCTCAGAGCGCCGATGACGGCGGGTGCTGACCGCAGAATGCGGCCACGTGTCCCGCCTAGCTTTGAGAGCGCGCCGCGCGTCACGCGCACGCTCTTAAAGGGGAAGTGGGAGCCGAAAACCAAAACGGTCTCCCATTGGCCCCTGTCACCCCACACTCCCCATACTCTCACATATTGGGGGCGTGGATATGACAGGGGCCAATCAAGAATAAGTTGAAGGTATTTAAACTTACCTCTCCCTTTACTCCCTTTAGCGCTTGTTGTGTTCAGTTGTGTTCCTTCGTATTGACCTTGGCTTTGTTTCTGACTACGTTATCTATTTATCCTTATCTGTTCTGTTTGCCGGCTTACTGTTTACTGTGTACCAGACCCCGGCTAGTCCTAGTTTTCGCTGTCTCTTTGTGCCCTTGACCTCAGATCGTTCCTGACTCTGTCCTCTCTCATATACGTCGAGTCCGGACATTCTAAGGTCCGGTAGACGTATCTCTTCTTTGTGTTGTCTTTTGTCGAGTTGAATCCTGCGAGTTGCGGTATATTTTCGTTACATTACGATAGAACCATGGACCCCACAGATTTGGCTCAGCAAATGGCTTCTCATGAGGCAAGGTTTGTAGAGCAGGATCACCGTATGGATCAGATAGCTCAGGCTCTCCAGACGCTCTTGTCTAGAACTATTCCTGCACCCACACCTAACCCTCCTACACCTCTTCTTCCCGAAGTATCCAATTTACCTAATACTTCGCCCCATTTAACACCCCCTCCCAGGTATGGAGGGGAAGCTAAGACATGCAGAGGTTTCATTAATCAAATAGAATTCCACTTTGAGATGAATCCATGTTCCTTTCCCACTGATAGGTCTAAAGTGGGGTTTTTGATGCATCAACTTACTGACAAAGCACTTGAGTGGGCAAATCCTATTTGGGAGGCCAATGGACCTATGGTGCATAATTTCAATAGTTTTCTTACGGCTTTTTGTAGAACTTTTGACACAACGAAAAGGTCAAAGAATGCCGCAAGAGCATTAATGAGAATTAAACAGGGTTTTAGGTCTGTGGCTGATTATGCCATTCAGTTTCGTACCCTTGCTTCACAGTTAGATTGGACCAATAATGGGTTAACTACTGCGTTCATGGAAGGTTTATCTGACACTATATTGGATGAGGTAGCAGCAAGGGAACTTCCTATTGCATTTGAGGACCTTATTGATTACCTCATTGATATAGATAATAGGATTCGTGACAGGCTCTATATACTAAGAACAGGAATAGACGTTTTGTTACACCTATTAACCCCAGAATTGATAAATCTGAGAGTGTTAAAGTATCTGAGGAGGAACCCATGCAATCAGGGGTTGCCAAACTCTCTGATACTGAAAAATTACTTAGGAGAAGGGACGGACTCTGTCTATACTGTGGTAGGAGAGACCATATGGTAAAGGAATGTCCTTTGCTTCTGGAAAACTCTTGCACCTAAGACCTTATAGGGGACTGGCCTTGGGTGTGATATCCAAGTCTCCTAAATTGCCTCCTAATCGTTTGCTTCTCCCTGTTTCTCTTCATATGGGAGAGAGTTGTATAGCTAAAAGCATACTAGCCTTGGTTGATTCTGGGGCTGCTGAGAACTTCATAGACTCTGGGTTTGTTACGAAAAACAACATTCCCATCAGAGAGAGGGAGATACCCTTGGCCATTGAGGCCATAGATGGTAGACCTTTAAGTACTCCAGTCGTTACCCATGAAACTGTACCATTATTCATGTACACAGGGGTTTTACACTTTGAGACCGTTCAGTTCCAGGTTATCACCTCTCCCTCTTCTCATATCGTGTTAGGGTACCCATGGTTATGTTCTCACAATCCCATTTTGACTTGGAGTTGGGACAATTAAAATCATGGAGCAAAGCCTGCCACGAATCTTGTATGATTAAAGTCACCTCTTTAAATACTATTAATGTTCCTACTACTCCTCATTTGTCTACTGTTATACCTCCTCAGTACTTGTTTCTCAAGACTGTATTCGATAAAAGGGAAGCTGATAAATTACCGCCTCACAGACCCTATGATTGTGCTATCGATTTATTGCCTGGCACTATACCTCCAAAGGGCAGGGTGTACCCTTTATCTATTCAAGAAAACCGTATCATGGAGGAGTATGTTAAGGAATCACTAGAAAAGGGGTTCATTAGGAGATCCTCTTCTCCGGCTGGAGCGGGGTTTTTCTTCGTATCTAAGAAAGAAGGTGATTTAAGACCGTGTATCGATTATAGAGGTCTAAACAAAATCACTATCAAAAGTGCGTACCCTATACCTTTAATTACAGAATTGTTTGACAGGCTGAAACATGCTACTGTATTCACAAAATTGGACCCTAGAGGTGCATACAATTTAATACGTATTAAGAAAGGCCACGAATGGAAGACTGCATTCAACACTAGATCCGGTCATTACGAGTATACTGTTTGGTCTTTGCAATGCCCCAGCAATATTTCAAGAATTCATTAATGACGTCTTAAGAGACTTTATTCACACATTTGTAATTGTATACTTGGACGACATACTAATATATTCTACAGATTTACACACTCATCACAGACATGTTACAACGGTCCTGAAGACCCTTCTTGCTAATGGTCTTTATTGTAAACTAGAAAAATGTTTATTTGACCAATCCGAAGTCCAGTTTTTGGGGTATTTGATTTCCGCCAAAGGTTTTCGTATGGATCCCCAGAAGCTTTCTGCTGTCATAGAGTGGCCCCTACCACAAGGTTTGAAAGCAATTCAGCGTTTTCCTGGTTTCTCTAACTATTATAGACGCTTTATTAAGGGTTTTTCTTCTATTGTAGCGCCTATCACCCGTATGACAAAAAAGAGTGGTAATACTCGTGTCTGGTCTCCCGAGGCACTTCAGGCTTTCGACTTTCTTAAAACTACATTCACCTCTGCACCTATTTTACAGCATCCTATCCCCTCACTGCCATATATTCTTGAAGTTTATGCTTCTGATATCGGGTAGGTGCTGTTTTGTCCCAAAGAGAATCGCCTGAAAAGCCATTGCATCCTTGTGGCTTCTTTTCTAGACAAATGTCCAAAGCTGAAAAGAATTATGATGTGGGTAATCGTGAACTATCTTAGCTCTTAAAGAATGGAGACACTTGTTAGAAGGAACTAAGGATCATATCCTCATTTTTACGGATCACAAGAACCTATCCTACCTTGGGGAAGTTAAAAGATTATCTTCTAGACAGGCTAGGTGGTCATTGTTTTTGTCCCGTTTCAATTATATTATCACCTATAGACCAGGTGATCGTAACATTAAAGCAGACGCTCTGTCCAGATAGTTTGAAACTGCTGACAAACAGGAGATTGATGTTACTCCTGTCATTCCCCCAGACAGAATAATAGCTACCACTATTTTGTCTATTTCTTCATCCCTCTTGCAGGCCATACAGGCGAAACAAAGCATGGCACCTAACGAGAGGCCTATTGATAAATTGTTCGTTGATGTTCCCGAGAGGTGGGAGATTCTGTCGTTATATCATGATACTAAGACTGCTGGACATCCTGGTATTTCCAAAATTATGTCAGCTGTTTCTCGGTATTTTTGGTGGGATTCCTTACGCAAGGATGTCACTGACTATATAGGTGCTTGTGCTACTTGTGCATGTATGAAATCTTCTCGTAGAGTTCCTTGTGGGCTTTTGCATTCGTTACCCGTTCCCGAGAAACCTTGGTCTAACCTATCCATGGATTTTATTGTTGAATTACTCCCTTCGAATGGCTACACAGTTATCCTGATGATAGTAGATCGGTTTTCCAAAATGGCTCACTTTGTGCCTCTTCACAAGTTGCCCACATCCAGGGAACTAGCTAGTATCTTCGCTAGAGAGGTATTCCGGGTGCATGGTATTCCCGTATCTATTGTGTCCGATAGGGGTAGCCAATTTATTTCCAGGTTCTGGAAAGCCTTTTGTTCAGAAATGGGTATTTCTCTCTCATTTTCTTCCGCTTATCATCCCCAGTCTAAGTGAGCTGCAGAACGTGCCAACCAGTCTCTGGAGCAGTACCTTCGTTGTTTTGTGTCCCACCATCAGAACAATTGGTCTGACCTTCTTCCTTGGGCTGAGTTTGCTGGGAATAACGCCACTCATGATTCTTCCGGCAGAAGCCCTTTTTACGTTGTCTATGGCCAGCATCCCGTTCTTCCGGCTGCATTCTCCTCACAGGGCATACCAGTTCTGGATGAGCATTTGGCTGGTTTGCGTAATACTTGGGAGCAGGTTCAGCGTTTTTTGGTGGATTCTGCTGCTCGCCAGAAGGCTCAGGCTGACAAGCAATCGCAGAGCGGCTCCTTCTTATGTTGTGGGGGACAGGGTTTTGCTTTCCACGCGGAATATTCGCCTACGGGTGCCTTCTTTGAAATTGGCTCCCCGCTTCATTGGTACTTATCGTATTCTACATAAGGTTAATCCTGTTTTGTATGCCTTGGGTCTGCCTAAGAATCTGCGTATTCCTAATGTCTTTCACACCTCATTGTTGAAGCCTTACGTATGCAACCGCTATACCCGGCATACTCCTCCTCCCCCTCCTGTCTCTGTGGAGGGTCATGATGAATTAGAAGTTTCTGCTGTTCTTGACTCTTGTTTCCTTAGGGGTCGACTTCAGTACTTGGTACATTGAAAGGGTTATGGGCCTGAGGAGCGCAGTTGGATTTCAGCTGATGCTGTTCATGCTCCCCGCCTTGTGCGTTCTTTCCATTCTCGTTTTCCTGCCAGACCTGGCCCTACCCGCCCGGAGGGCGTGTCCTCGGGGGGGGGGGTACTGTAGCGTTACTTACCTTTTTTCCGTGAGCCGGCCGAGGTCCTCTGTTCCCGGCGCGCTCAAAGCGCCGATGACGGTGGGCGCTGACCGCGGAATGCAGCCACGTGTCCCACCTAGCTTTGAGAGCGCGCCGCGCGTCACGTGCACGCTCTTAAAGGGGAAGTGGAAGCCGTAAACCAAAACGGTCTCCCATTGGCCCCTGTCACCCCACACTCCCCATACTCTCACATATTGGGGGCGTGGATATGACAGGGGCCAATCAAGAATAAGTTGAAGGTATTTAAACTTACCTCTCCCTTTACTCCCTGCCCTATCGTGGTTTCTGTTTCAGTTCCCTTTAGTGCTTGTTGTGTTCAGTTGTATTCCTTCGTATTGACCTTGGCTTTGTTTCTGACTACGTTATCTCTTTATCCTTATCTGTTCTGTTTGCCGGCTTGCTGTTTACTGTGTACCAGACCCCGGCTAGTCCTAGTTTTCGCTGTCTCTTTATGCCCTTGACCTCGGATTGTTCCTGACTCTGTCTCCTCTCATCTACGTCAAGTCCGGCCATTCTAAGGTCCGGTTGTCGAGTTGAATCCTGCGAGTTGGGGTATATTTTCGTTACAAGGGGGAACCAAATTTTATATAGACTTTCCCAAGTTATCAGCACATATTAGGATCATAGTCAAGGATCCAGTGGAATCTTGACTACACATAGATTTATCCTGCATTTCACGGACAACTGTCATCAAATTTTCAGTTCTCAGATTTTTAAAAAGGTTTATAACATTTAATAAAAACGTTATCATATTATAATTTTTTTTTTTTAGAATATTCCACTTTTCATCTGGCTGAACAGCAATTTGAGTCAGACTGTGACAGTTATCTGACCCTACAAACTACCGTAGTTTGCCTGGATTGCTCTGTGTGAAATTGCAGCAGTGGGCAAGTTAATTTCAGCGGAAGTGGATCATTATAAAATTATAATTACAATTATTTATATAAACAGTACAGTCTGGCCCATATACAAAAGTAAAACATTCTGGAGGGAAAAATATATACAACCTTGCAAATAAATATTATTACGTTTCATCAAATGTTATAATGATTTAAAAAACAAAGTAAACATTTGATTTCAGTTGACCTTTAAGTCTAACTGAGGACAATGACCTAATACTCTGTGGTTAGTAGATAACACTTTATCGGAGACTTGCCTGAAGCTTTATATTTCTACAGTGAGGGGAAAAAGTATTTGATCCCCTGCTGATTTTGAATGTTTGCCCACTGACAGAAATGATCAGTCATTAATTTTAATGGTAGGAGTATTTTTACAGTGAGAGACAGAATTAAAAAAAGAATCCAGAAAAATGCATGTCAAAAAAGTTATAAAATTGGTCAATGAGGTCAATGAGTGAAATAAGTATTTTACCCCTTCGACTTGGTGGCAAAACCCTTGTTTGCAATCACAGAACTCAGACATTTCTTGCAGTTGGTAATCAGGTTTGCACCCATCTCAGGAGGGATTTTGTCCCACTTCTCTTTGCAGATCCACTCCAAGTCATTAAGGTTTCGAGGCTGACATTTTCGAACCTTCAGCTCCCTCCACAGATTTTGTATGGGATTAAGGTCTGGAGATTGGCTAGGCCACTCCAGGACCTTAATGTGCTTCTTCTTGAGCCACTCCTTTGTTGCCTTGGCTGTGTGTTTTGGATCATTGTCATGCTGTAATACCGATCCAGGACCCATTTTCAATGCCCTGGCTAAGAGAAGGAGGTTCTCACCCAAGATTTGACGGTACATGGCCCCATCCATCGTCCCTTTGCTGCGGTGCAGTTGTCCTGTCCCCTTAGCAGAAAAACACCCCAAAGCATTATGTTTCCACCTTCATTTTTGACGGTGGGGTGGTGTTCTTGGGGTCATAGACAGCATTCTTCCTTCTCCAAACACTGCGAGTTGAGTTGATGCCAAAGAGCTTGAATTTGGTCTTATCTGACCACAACGCTTTCACCCAGTTCTCCTCTGATCATTCAGATGCTCATTGGCAAACTTCAGACGGTCCTGTACATGTGTTTTCTCCAGCAGGGGGACCTTGCGGGTGCTGCAGCATTTTAGTCCTTCACGGCGCAGTAGGTTACCAATTGTTTTCTTGGTGACTATGATCCCAGCTTCCTTGAGATCATTAACAAAATCCTCCCATGTAGTTATGGCTTATTCCTTACCGTTCTCATGATCATTGAAACTCCACAAGGTGAGATCTTGCATGGGGCACCAGACCGAGGGAGACTGACAGTTATTATGTGTTTCTTCCATTTGCGAATAATCGCACCAACTGTTGTCACCTTCTCACCAAGCTGCTTGGTGTTGGTCTTGTAGCCCATTTCAGCCTTGTGTAGGTCTACAATCTTGTCCCTGACATCCTTGGACAGCTCTTTGGTCTTGGTCATGGTGGAGAGTTTGGAATCTGATTGATTGATTGCTTCTGTGGACATGTGTCTTTTATACAGGTAAAGAGTTGAGATTATGAGCACTTCCTTTTTGGTGCTGTGGATGTAATCTGGTGCTGTGTTTGCTGTCTGGTACTGTAGATGCAGTCTAGTGCTGTGAATGAAATCTGGTGCTGTGGGCACATTCTGGTAAAGCTGTAAATGTCGCCTGGTGCTGTGGCAACTGCTGTGCGTGCTACCTAGTGCTGTGTCAATAGCGTTGTGTGCAGTTTGGTGCTGTGGCAAGTGAAATCTGGTACTGTGAGGGCAATCTGGTGCTCTAGTAGTTGTTGTGCATGTCACCTGTTGCAGTGGCCAAATGTAACACAAAATGCAAATTCTACTTTATTTTTTTAATTCTTCATTTTCTTGTGCATAAGATAACATACAAGCTTGCTGAGCCACAACAGCAGATGCAAGCAATTCAATAACAATCAATGACATGGCAGATAAAATAGCACATTTTATATTTGTTAGAAATAACAGGCTAGGAATGCTGGAGTAAATGATAGTAGAGTAGCTAGGCTATATATGCATGTTTCAATAGTAGTTATGCTGAGAACTTAAGGCATGTTGCATAGTATTTTACTATGTGAAAGGTAACATTGGTTGATTAGGTAAGTTGATTGTACTCACTTAAATTGTGAGTGGTAAACATAAAAAGGTAGAAGGATAAGAAAAATAATAAACCCCCTGA
Source organism: Pelobates fuscus (assembly GCF_036172605.1). Classification (NCBI taxonomy): domain Eukaryota; kingdom Metazoa; phylum Chordata; class Amphibia; order Anura; family Pelobatidae; genus Pelobates; species Pelobates fuscus. The sequence continues at coordinate 88,640,296 of NC_086326.1, forward strand.
GGCCCCCCAGGCAGGAGTCCCTCACCAAACAAGCCAGGAGATAAAATAACATCTCCCCAAGTTTGTGCTGTGGCTTAAGGTGTTTTGTCAGGACACCCGGCTAGAGAACTAGAACTTGCTTGTAGCAAACGGTCACTGGGCAGTGTCGCCAGGCCGCATGTCTTCGCGGATATGACTTTCCGGCTCTTGTCCGCTCATGGGCCACTTCACCGGTTCACTGTGAGGTCTGAGGGCTTGCAAGTCACTTTATTCTCTTGTTTTGGAGCCGTGTGAGGTTGAGAAATGCCTTAGTAGCCATGAGTAGTGAGGAGCTCCATCAAGGCATGTGTTCCCTCCATGACAGTCAGGCCCAGCCCCCAAATTCTGCCTTTTTTATTTATGATTTACTTATAGTGCCTTGATCATGTGTGTATGACTAATGTGGTGCATTAGAATTTGCAACACTTAAATCAGACAATTGCAACTTGATTCGTCTATTAAGCTTTTGCATCAGGTTTCCCAACCCTTTTCATGCTTGCACTTTATGTGATAATGACTGTGCCCTTCCCCTTCATGACACTGTCAAAAAGGGGAGAGCATGGATTTCATTACAATTAATCTTCCCCCCTCACCCCTCGGAAAAATTCCTGCAGACCCCAATGGTTGTATACTAGATTTACAAGAGCCTGGCGTTGTTGCACATAAGTTGCGAGCGCCACAATCACATCCAATGATTTCCTATGAGCTTCCGCATCACTTGACCAAGTACTACCCAGTCAGTGCCACGGAAGCACCACTAGTGGCAGTCAGGAAGGAACTTCATTTCTTTATTTATAACTATATCATTTTACATGGAGATAGCTACAGAGAATGAGGGCAGGTGCAGCAGGTAACTCACAAACAGCAAAACTGTCTCAAACTAGCTTACTTTATTCATTGTAATCATTATATTTCTATTCTAAACATATAATTTTAAAATCTTTAATAGCAGCATGCCATTGGCCATTCTTTATGTTGACATATTCCAAAGACAGGCCCAGACTTGATCAAATAGCAGAGCAGATATACAATGTTCTCTATGAACTGTCAGGCATGTGTTGACGTCAGTGCTAGAAGTGGGAATCATTTTTTCTTTTTTAGTTCAAGCAATTAAAAAATATAATTTCTTTTTAACCTTTTTAATGCCAGAGGGTGACCCCACACATTTGAAAACAATGCATTGATCCCATCCATTGGCACACAAAGGTTTAACACCCTGGAACTATTTAACTTAGAAACATTTTAATGTTGATTTTTTTTTATTTTTTTATTATTTTAGTCATGTGCTGGTAGAAACATGATCTTTGGCCCATCTTTCCCTAGGGCAAATGGCATTAAGCTGTTTAAACCCTGTAGTACAATTATAAAACGTGCTTTGGTATCTTATCTTTTCCTTATTTTTTACCATTGTGCTTGGAGAAAACAGACTGTGAATTAAACATTTATATATACACAGGGTAATTCGCTAAAGTGAGACTTTGAAGTAAATTCAAAGTGAGAATAACTACAGCCTAATGTTGTGGTTCTGTCCATGCAGATTTTTCAATGTAAACACTGCCTTTTCAGAAAAAAGGCAGCGTTTACATTGCTGCCTATTAACACCTCTTGTAGCAGTCATTCAGACGGCTACTAGAGGTGCTTCCGATGTCAGTGCAGCTACGCTCATTGTCTCCACGCTCTGCATGGAGACACGGAATGTTTAGAGATGCGTGATTCAATGCATTTCTAGGAGGAGATGCTAATTGGCACAGCACAGCATTTTGACACACATGCGCAATAGCCTCCCAATGCAAGTTTGATGATCTCAGCCGTAGAGGCAGGTCCACCCACAAGGAGACCAGTGCGGCAATAGAGAAGAGGTAAGTAAAATATCTTTGAACTCCATTCTGAGGGGGGCGGGGACCTAAACCTAAACAGATACTCCAGCACTATAGTGTTTGGAATACACTGTAGTGTTCCTTTAAAGTATAGCTTACAGTTCACTTAGAGCTGACTTAGAGGTTATTTCCATTACAGCTACGTTTGCCTTAAATGTAAAATTCACTTTGAATTTTCACTTTAGTGAACAACCCTCAATATAGTTTTAGGAGAGAATAGTATCTAGAAAAGACTAACAGAACTCTAATGAATAGGCGTAGATTGCAAGTTCCCGGAATTGCTGAGAAAATACAGGAAAAGGATTGTCGCTTATCTATTTTACTTGTGTTGTGTTGTGTTTCTTTGAAATGTTCCTAACTGAACTGGTTCTATGAGTGGATTAGTGAGACACACGCTTATGCATTTGCTTTCAGGCATGCATACAGTATTAATATACAAATAAACCTTTTATTTCTCCTTTAAAACAGCCAAGGCCTTCACATCTGTATTCATGTATGTATGTAATGTATATATGTATGCATTTCCATGACTCCCAACCGTCCCAAATTCATCAGGACTGTCACGATTTTTAGGTCCTGTTCTGCCATCCCGCCTTAATTCCCTGGTGTCTCACTTTTGGGATCACCAGGGAACTGACCCCACATATATAGCACTACTGCATCATTACACGCACTTGTGATTCGATTATGGCACTAGCACCCTGTGGGGAGCCCAGAAACAGTGCTCCCTGCATATCCTGCCCTCAATGGACCTGCATGATGGATATGCTGCCTGGTGTGAATGCCAAACCTGCCATTAACTCGCACCCTTGGGGTGGGTCTAGTGACGCAATTGCATCACTGACCCATCCCCTTTACCTCCCTCCCACCGGCAGCCGATTTGCAGGATCCCGGAGTTGGGAGATATGCATTTCTATGACTGCTAGGCAACCAGCTCGATCACAATGGCCTCTTCACCTTATTGTGGCAATGCGTATCTGCCGCGTGATTATCTATATACCATGGTTATCTAAGATCCAGTGACATATATTATCCAACTTAATAGGAAATCACTGAAGGGAATTCAGGAGTAGAGGCAGGAACAGTGGAGGGCTAGCGACAGTTGCAAGGCATTTGCCTTCCCCTCTCCCCGGCCACAAGTATAGAGCAGTTTGTGGGCTGCCTCCAGTTTATAACTATATTGTTGTACTATTATTGTATTCCAGTTATTGCACTATTAGTATAAAACATTTAATGTAAAACTAAGAAAGGGAGTAGAGTGTGATGTAATGTGTCATGGTGGGCAGTTTGTTTGTAAAATATAGCCACCTCTCTGAGTATTTAATTAAATGAGTATTTTAAAGAATTTTTTTTGAGAACTGACAATGGAATTGCAAACATTAGAGCAATATAACCATGCCGTAAAATATCTGGGTTGGGGAGAAGTCTAGGTTGGCTGTTTGTGTCTAAAATGTACAATCCCCCTTGTTAATTCTGCATAATTCTCTGCTTTGAAAAACCTTTCCTGTACATACATATATATGTTATCACCTGCTGTTATAACTTGCTTAGCAACCATCCTACGCCCTGCACTCTTCCCGCATTAGAGCAGGGTGTGTCTGTGTAAATCATGTTTGCCACTTTTGTTTGTACAATTGACTAGATTTCTAGTAACACAGGCCAAGACACTTAACCTGAATAGATAAACATTTCAGTGACAAACAGGTGAATCATGCAAACTCTTAACAAAGGACCAAACCAAAAAAAAACAAAAAAAACATGCAAATCTCAGTATTTGTATTGTTTTCCATATTTTGTCTAAGTGATGATCCCATGGGCACCTATGCATAAGTGGAAAAAGTGGGCACTACCCCACCCCTGGAAATTCACCCTAATGTATTCTAGAACTATATTTCCGTACATAGGCATTGATTCAAGATTATCTGCAAAATCCATTTAACCCCTTAAGGACACATGACATGTCTGACACGTCATGATTCCATTTTATTCCAGAAGTTTGGTCCTTAAGGGGTTAAAAGATATCAATTTGATTCAGCTGACATATTTTTTTTATCAGATTCCAGGTGAATTTAAATTTCTATCAGCTCCATAAAACTCTTCTGATAAATGTGCTTCGGAAGCATCTTTAGCCTGGAGGCCCTTAAAATTTTGGGAGGGCGATGGTCTGTACACCCCAGCTTGTATATTTAATCAGAGCCTCCACCCCCTGCCCGGGTGAGGTCTCCCTGGTTTATTCAAAACTTCAAATATTGTATGTGCTCTCCAAATACATAAATGAAATGGGAGGAAGTAGATAAAATGTATAAAAAATATAAACCTTTAATAATAAAAATCAGTCTAATAAGAATAGTTCCTGACCGGATAGTGTGTCTAGAGGGCCTTTTTGTTATTTGCCAGCTTTTTATTTTATATTATATATTTCTTATTTCTTTTTTTTTTTTTTTTTTTTACTATTGCAACATTTAGTAGGTCTGCCCCTCCACCTCCCTTTTTTGCTGGATAAACCTCTCACTTTATGCTGCTACATGCTGCTTCATTTTACTTGAAACGGTAGCAAGGTTTTCTTCCCATTTTTGGGGGGTGGTTTATGTAACTTATCTTGTGGGTAGAATTTAGATTTTTTGATACATTGTATACTGTGATTTATGTCTGATTTATTTAGAGCTATATTATTCCTGAATAGATCTACATTGATTGTGGAGATCTATTTCTTGAGCTGTTTCACACTTATATATACTATTTTGTTTTTTCCTCCTAGATATATTATTAGTAAAGACCCCACGCACTTTTGGGGAAATAGGAGGACATGTTTAGTGGGCATGCCCTATACTTGCGGCAGTGGTGTATTTAGGATTTGTGCTAAGCAGGACGGTGCTCGGGCACCCACCCCTAATTTAAAATGTCCCCACCCCTTCCTGTTAAGGTTGTACTTTGACTGACAGACAATCACTCACTGACAGATGTACACTCACTGATAGATGCATACAATCATTGGCAAACACACACTCTCAAAGACACTGACAAACAATGACATACACACACACTCACTGATTTGACACATTGATAGACAGACACACACTATTACTCGGACACTCACTGACAGACTCACACTCACTGATAGACTCACTGACAGATGCACACTCTCACTGAAAAATGCACATTCACTTACAGACACAGACACACACACACACACACACACTCACTTAGACACACACACTTACAGACACACACACTTACAGACACACACACTTACAGACACACACACTCACTTAGACACACACACATTCACTTAGACACACACACATTCACTTAGACACACACACACTTACAAACATGCACACTTAGAGACACACACACATTCTCTCACAGGCACACACACATTTAGACACACACACACATTCACTCACAGACACTCACACACATTTCCACCAACTCAGAGAGCTGGAGTGGATTACTTACCTGCGGTCCAGTGGGGCTGCTGCGCGGGCAGGCAGGGAGCGGACAGGCTGAGTAGGTGGCGAGGGATCTCTGATTTTCCAGCTCAGCTCCCTCGTGCGCCACTTAGTGATGCCGGGAGCTGGAGTGACGTCATATTTCGACTCCCAGCTTCATTAAGCGGCGTGCATGCTAACCTGAGCTCTTCTTGCTCAGCTCCCTCGCTACCTGCCACCCGCCTCGAGGGGGTTCAAAAGTGGGCAGCTCTTGAGCCTCCCAGGACACGAGGCAAACAAGGGATCTGCCTGGGCATTTGGGGGTGGCTTTTTTTGCATTGTTTGCCTCACGGAAGATACATCACTGGCTTGCGGCATGGCGAGTGGTGGTATGGGGTATGGGGGAGGTTTTAAACGTATCTTTTACTACCTTGTACTAGTATGGTGGTCATATTTAGGGGGTGGGAGATCTAGCATGATGAATGTGGCAGTGGGGATTATTTAGTAGTGAGTGAATGATGGTCCAGTAGTAGAGTGTATTATTCAGTGGGGATTGATTCTGTGCAAGAGATGATCCAGTGATGGTGGTGAGAGGATGATCAAATATGATTGGTTGAGGTAGAGTAATATTTTCCAGTGACCATGTGATCTAGTAGGCAGCTGAGAGTGATCCAGTAGGAAGTAATGAATTGAGGAAATTAGGTCATTCAGTGGAAAAGGGGGTGTGAGAATTGTGGGTTAATCGGTGGACTAATTTATTATGAGTTATTGTAAGTAGGTGAAGGGTTTGATGTATGTAAAAATGTGGAGAAGTAAAGAGAAACATTTGGTATGAAAGATATGGTATGTGGAATGTGATCACAACTCCCATCAAGCTTATCTGCCCCATGACTGATTTTGCAGCTCGCAGCAGCTGAGGTGCCAGATATTGAATGTTCCTTTTATAGCTATTACTGCAGGTCCTATGGCCTACATCTTCCATAAAGTTCATTCATTGTTTTTCTGAGTTTAAAGGAATTTCAAGACTGTAGAAAATGGATGAGCCGGGTCAGGCAACACCTGTCCTTATGACAGCTGCCGGATACATGTCAACATGTTCAACTAGTCTTGAATAGACATGACAGCAGTTGCAATCTGCAGCAGCAACAGGAAATACCCTTAAGATCTGACCTTTAAAAACAATAAAACCAAAACAGACAGCAATAAACTTTATTGCAATACAAAAAGAATCCCACATATAGATGTCAATAAATGGCTCCAAAACCTATTAATGACATTCCCTATCACGTTAACCACAGGAAAACTATGCAGACCAGATCCCTTAATGATTGATAGAAAGGAGATATCGTTTGATACCATTTATTGACCACACTATATTGTCTATTTAATAATGAATGCATTTAATTTCGCATTTTAATATAAATACTTTCAATCAAATGATATAGTTGTGCCTGGAGATCCGGGGATGTACCTTCAGATATGAAAAATTAAGTGAGACAGACACACCGTGGCAGGCTATTACTCACGGTGTTCAATAAAATTATTTAATTTCTTCATCTACTGTGGAGGTGGTGGTGACCCTGGGTGTGTTGTCCATCATCCATTATTTTGGCATGGACTATAGAGGTCTAACTACGATTTGATGATTTGCTAAGCTATAATTCTGAAGACCCCAATTAAATCACAATTATAGTTCCTAAAAACAAAGTTATAGACGGTATACAAATGTGTACAATATACGTGTGATCAACCGGATATTAAATGCTGCTAAACATAAAAAGACAGAAATGCAGCATACGTATGTGCTTCAGACCTTAAGCAAACTAACTCATAAACACTTTCGAAGATAGTGCATTATAATTGAGAGCTAAACAGGTATTCTTCAATTGCAAAGTGATCAATTTTTTAACCCGCTATTTTTATTGACCCCACAAGATATTATAGAAACATAGAATGTGACGGCAGATAAGAACCATTCGGCCCATCTAGTCTGCCCAATTTTTTTTAAAATACTTTCATTAGTCCCTGGCCTTATCTTATAGTTAGGATAGCCTTATGTATATCCCAAGCATGCTTAAACTCCTTTACTGTGTTAACCTCTACCACTTCAGCTGGAAGCCTGGCAGTGTTTGACCTGGGAACAAGTACAAATGAATGGCCTTTTATTCTCACATCAATGCATGCAATGTATGGGTATGACAGATGGAGGCTGCTGGAATTGCGAGGCGTGACATCATATATATTTTGCAACCTGAATTAGCATGACCTGTACAGAGTGTAAATAGCATTCAAACAGACTCTGTTTTCCATGACTCGATTCTCATTAATGACAACTAGTGTGTGTTATGAATGTCATGACCACTGCCTTACATCACCCTACAGTCACTTAAAGACACGTCTAGGAACATCACACATATTCATTATAGTCTTGCAGCCACCTTGGAAGCATACCAGTAGGCCTAGAAAAAAGGCTTGGAAAGCATTGAGTGCACAAGCCATCCTCAGAAAACAGTTTAATGCTCAACATTGGGATGGCACCATGGGACTACAGGCACCAGAACCACTTTAAGTAGATGAGGTGGTTATGGTGCCTAGAGTGTCCCTTTAACTTAGCTAAATGTTCATAATTTCTTACATTGTGCACACGTTCTACTGCTTTGTGTCATATTTGCATTATAGTTAAATAATCGTTATTAATATCTTAATAAATTAAGCTGCCATATGTTTGTTTTCCTCACAGACTCAGAACACAGAATGTTTGAAAAGGACATACAATAAATATAAACTGTAAATATGTAAATACAGAGTTTAGGCAATTAATAATAACGTGTTCTCTCAGAGACATTTATTGAGCTGAGCTGGGAATATATACTAATTTAGAGATATGTGAATATGTATGTTTATGGTTGCTGTGTTTAATATAATAAAAAGTAGCTGTTTCTTATCTCGTTACAATATAAATGGCAAAATATGGAGTATTCGGAGTGGCCAAAGATCAAGCCCTAAGCAGGAGTTTCTGGATCTACTGGAAGCAGGAGGCAGGGAGGAGCACCCAGTGGTCTCCAAGCGTGTAGGAAAACCATTTGAAAAATGTAAAAAATAAAAGGTGTCTGCCGCTACCCCAAATATTGGATGGGAAGGGGGGGTAATTTTTGATAAAAACTAATGAGAATGAGTATACAAAATATCACAAACACAGCAGGAAACAAATAGCAGCCATGGCAGTATATGTGCTCAGTGCCGGCACCAATGTTCCTCCAATTCTAAAAATTCTTACAAAATAGCAATACCGTACTCAAATTAACTTAATGGAATGAAAAAGGAGATATCTGGAAAATGAGTATTCTTGTAGTGCAGATTTATTACAATATTACGAACAGGGCTTGCCGACCATAATAAATAGCAGTGATCGGAATTGTAGCCAACACATCTCTGCACTGGGCATCAAAAAAAAGGGGGAAGGGAACAAAAAACACAAAAACTTAATAAAACTGGAAACTGAACCCGTTCCATGTCACTACTGGACGCTAAAGCTTTCAGTAGTAAGGTTTCTTTTAGTTTGCTTCCTTTGTTCCCTCACCCCTCTTTTTTCTGATTATTATCAGAAAGTCTGCAAGCAGGCACAAAATAAACGTTAACAAGGTCAGGGCATTACAGACGTACACAGAAACGAGAAACAACCCAAGATCAGGGTTACAGTGATCAAGAATGGTCAGACAAGCCTAGGTCAGAAAACAGGATAATAAGTAGTATGTAACACACTCTCGGGTAAACAGAAACTATGACAGGACAAGGAAATAAGGACAACAAGTAGAGCCATAAAGCCACAAGTGTGTACACATCATCAAAAAGCGCCACCAAGACTGACATTATAAAAAGAGACCAATAGGAGGGTTCCATGGTATATATGATGTCATAACGAGGCATCAGGATGCTTGTGATACCTTATCTCTTACCTACCCAGATTCCCTCACAATCCTGCTTCATCTTTTATGCAAGACCTTTAAGAGATCAGGTTCTTCTGTACCTTTATCTTACTTTGTGTATGTTATAGTATATGTATTTTTTCCAACTTTCAACTTGTCTATAACCAGGTTATATCTTACAGAGCTACGGAATGTGAATATGCTCTATAATAAAATAAATAATAAACCTGTTTGGAAATGTATTCTGACCTCACCTGCGGCACATGCTACAACAAAACATTTTTCTTGTTATGAACGTCAACAAATCAGGACTAAGCTTGGCATTGCTGATGTCTGTAAACTACATTTCCCATGATATTTAGCTAGGGGACGGGGCTTTGCTGTAGTATAAATAATTTCAAAACAAGGTCACGGAAACAATGCAGGCATTTGTCCCTATTTTACATTCAAATTGCGCACCCAGCCTACAGATTAATATTTTGTTAAAGCAGAAATTATCTTGTATTTATATGGGTTCATGTTCAACGGAATTCTCCTTAACGGTATGGCCTTTTGCATGTAACACCCTTAGTAAACAGGACTCGAGCATACCTTGGAACACAAAGAATTGGCAGGGTTGATGCAATGTCACTATAAGGTCAAATCTCACCCTGGTTCTGTTTAATGCAGCATTGTGGAATTACTCAACTGAAAATGTGACTTGTCACAAATAATAATTAAATCCCCCTTCTAGTTTGGCACTGCTCTCTCCTGGCGCTTTTTTTCTGATAGTAAAGATTTAATACCTATAAAATGATTACATATTGAACCATGCTTCTCTCTTAATTATGTTTTTTTCTCCCCTACAATTTCCCAGCAAATGTGTGTGCACACACACACACACACTCTCTCTCTGTCTCTCTCTATCAAAGAACATTATAAATATATAGTATGACAAATCTTTATTTTTTATGTGATGTACAGAAGGTCATGTCTGAAGTTGGAATGAACCGTATGTATCCGGATTTAGTATTATGGATAGAGGCCTGGGGCAGTATTAATAGTGTAGTAAATGTATTTATTTGTATACAGTTGCAAGAAAAAGTATGTGAACCCTTTGGAATAATATGGATTTCTGCACAAATTGGTCATAAAATGTGATCTGATCATCATCTAAGTCACAACAATAGACAATCACAGTCTGCTTAAACTAATAACACACAAAGAATGAAATGTTGCCATGTTTTCTATTGAACACACCATGTAAACATTCACAGTGCAGGTGGGAAAAGTATGTGAACCCCTAGACTAATGACATCTCCAAGAACTAATTGGAGTGAGATGTTAGCCAACTGGAGTCCAATCAATGAGATGAGATTGGAGGTGTTGGTTACAGCTGCCCTGCCCTATAAAAAACACACACCAGTTCTGGGTTTGCTTTTCACAAGAAGCATTGTCTGATGTGAATGATGCCTCGCACAAAAGAGCTCTCAGAAGACCTACAAGCCTTGCTGTTCATCAGTCCACGGTAAGACCAAAGTTGAGTTGTTTGGAAGAAACACACAACACTATGTGTGGCGAAAAAAAGGCACAGCACACCAGCATCGAAACCTGAGCCCAACTATGAAGTATGGTGGTGAGGGCATCACGGTTTGGGCCTGCTTTGCTTTGTCAGGGCCTGGACGGATTGCTATCATCGAAGGAAAAATGAATTCCCAAGTTTATCAAGACATTTTGCAGGAGAACTTAAGGCCATCTGTCTACCAGCTGAAGCTCAACAGAAGATGGGTGTTGCAACAGGACAATGACCCAAAGCATAGAAGTAAATCAACAGAATGGCCTAAACAGAAGAAAATACGCCTTCTGAAGTGGCCCAGTCAGAGTCCTGACCTCAACCCGAGTGAGATGCTGTGGCATGACCTCAAGAAAGCGATTCACACCAGACATCCCAAGAATATTGCTGAACTGAAACAGTTCTGTAAAGAGGAATGGTCAAGAATTACTCCTGACCGTTGTGCACGTCTGATCTGCAACTACAGGAAACGTTTGGTTGAAGTTATTGCTGCCAAAGGAGGTTTAACCAGTTATTAAATCCAAGGGTTCACATACTTTTTCCACCTGCACTGTGAATGTTTACATGGTGTGTTCAATAAAAACATGGCAACATTTCATTCTTTGTGTGTTATTAGTTTAAGCAGACTGTGATTGTCTATTGGTGTGACTTAGATGATTTCATGACCAATTTGTGCAGAAATCCATATCATTCAAAAGGGTTCACATACTGTTTCTTGCAACTGTATTTTGGATGCACAAAGTGTGCAGTCTCTTATTCATTAATAAACAGTGGCTCAATGATCCATTCTTTAGGTAAGGATTAGATTAACACCACACTTGGTGGTATATTCACCACTAATAGTCCAGAATAGAGTTATCATATTATTAATTTAATGAGCACTTTAAAAGTCCATATAGATAGACACAGACATGGATGCATGTCCATATACAAACTTCTAATTTTAGTGGTGGTACTAACCTAATTTATACTTTAAAGGGACACTATGGTGACCAGAACAACTACAGATTAATGTAGTTGTTCTGGTGAGTATAATCATTGCCTTCAGGCATTTTCATGCAAACACTGCCTTTCCAGAGAAAAGGCAGTGTTTACATTGCCCCTAGAGATACCTCCAAGTGGCCACTCCTCAGATGGCCACTGGAGGTACTTCCTGGCTCAGTGCTGCACAGTAGGCTGCACTGCCGTTCAGCTGGAGACACTGAATTTTCCTCAGAGATGCATTGATTCAAAACGGCATTTGGCCCCGACCGCATGCCGATTTTATACTATTTCAGTACTCTAATTAAATGTATCAGAAACATACTACAAATAAATGTGTTTCTAGGATGTGAAGTAAAATGTATTCAGATTTTAGACTTCACCAATGGGATCATAAAAAGAATACTTGTCATTTAATCTACAAATTGAATCATATTGAACAATATACACATGCACACAACTTTACAGTTTTAATTAGTTTTTTTGAGGATTTTTCAGGAGGGAATCTGCAAATTGTTCCATTTGTAGCACAGAAGGAATATATTCCATTATATACCAGGGTTCAGCAACCTATGGTATGTGCAGAGCTGGACTGGGAACAGAAAGCAGCCCTGGAAATAAAAATGATTCAAGCTCTATTATTAATTGTGTCACACAGTGTGTTTATATTTTTATATTTATGTTTCTGTGAGCTGTTATATTGTTTCTTACCTGCAGGACTTGTCATCGGCAAACCGGGCAAATGCCAGATGAGCCGCGATGGCCATGAGCTGCGATGGCCATGAGCCGAGGCCGACAAGGAAGATCAAGAGATCTCCCCTGCCGACCCATACAGAGCCCGTGCTTTCGGAGCGCCGGCCCTGCTGTATGCCTTCATGGGCTGGTGGGGAGATCAAAGATCTCCCTCACCGGTCCACAGGCACTTTACAAGACAACCTGCGCAGGAGGAAGGGAGAGCACGGAGGACCCGGAAGCTATTAGCTCATAGCTCCACCGGGTTCCTCTCATGAGAGTGAACTACAGGAGTTGTGAGCTCACTCACCACTATGGCCACCATATATTTCCCACCGGACCACCAGGGCTGGCAGCAATGTCTCCCCTCCCAGGCAAAGGTAAGAAGGGAGGGGGGATATAAGCTATATATATATATATATATATATTTTTTTTTATAAATACATATATATACATATATATATATATATATATATATATTACTACCCCCACTGCACCCCAAACACACACATTCAATCTAACTGCCCCCCCACACACACTCTAACTGCACCCCCCACACAAACACACACACTGCACCCCAAGCACACACACTCACTCTAACTGCACACCCCTCCCACACACACACTCTAACTGCACCTCCCCCACACACACACATTCTAACTGCACCTCCCCCAGACACACACATTCTAACTGCAGCCCCCTAAACACTCTAACTCCACCCCCCACACACACACACTCTTTGCACCCCTCACACACAAACACTGCACCCCAAACACACACACACACACACACACTCTCTAACTGCACCCCCCACACACACATTGCAACCCAAACACGCACACTCTAACTGCACCCCTCACACGCACACTGCACCCCAAACACACACAATGCTCTCCAAACACACATACCCTAACTGTACCCCACACACTGCACCCCAAACACACACACTCTTCCCCCCCTACACACACACACACACACACACTGCACCCCTCACAGACTCACTGACCACAAAGCTTAATATATATATATATTTATTTATTTTTTAAATATAAATACATATATATATATTATATATTTTTTATACTACTCTAATCTTCCCCCTACTGCACCCCAAACACACACATTCACTCTAACTGCACCCCCTCACACACACACTTTAACTGCTCCCCCACACAAACACACCCACTGCCTCACAAGCACACACTCCCACACACACACTCTAACTGCACCTCCCCCCACACACAGTCTAACTGCACCCCTCACACACACACTGCGCCCCTCACAGACTCACTGACCCTAAACACACACACTCTAACTGCACCCTTCACACATACACACTGCACCCTATACACACATACTGCATCTTCACACACACACACTGCATCCCTCACACACACACTGCACCCTTCACACACACACACACTGAACACCTCACATACACACACACAATGACTACACCCTTCACACACACATTGCACTTTTCACACACACTGCCACACTGCACCCTTTACACACACACACTACACTACATTTCTGGCATACACACTCGGAATCCACTGAGCACACACTAGATCACCTGTAAGCAAACACATACATTATAAATAACACTCTTTACAACCCCTAGACATATTACATCACCTACAAATACATAATATAGCCCCAATGCACACTCTTGCTACATATATATATGCACCCTATATACACACTATATGCACCATATACATACACACTCTTTTTTTCACTCTCTACAGCACCTACCCACACATATTACAACAGAACTAAAACCACCCTATTTACACAAACACCACAATCGTCTCACTCTACACACACGCAATCACACAAGCAGGCTCCAAACACATGCACAATACCCTTTTCTGTAGACATGTGCAAATCGTTTTGTACCGAATGTGAATTCGGACGAATTTCTGGCAATTTGGACATTCGGATACTTCCGAATGTCAGAATAGTTAAATTGCCGAAGTGCCGGATTTCGGAAGTGCCGAACCGAACAGTACCAAACTGCCGAAGCGCCGAATGTCCGAATAGCCGAAGTTCCGAATTTGCCAAACCGAACTGGCGAAGTCCCGAAGCTCCAAAGCACCAAATGTCCAAATAGCCGAAGTGCTGAATTTCAGATTTGCTGAATAACCGAAAAAGCACAGAATTGCCGAAGTACTAATATACCCAGTGGAAGAATGAAGAATGTTACACTGTATACCAGTTTAAATAAAAAGTATACACACATAGCCAGGATTCAGCTGTAAGCATTTGCAACACTTACAACAATCAAGTACCACGTTCATATAAAATATAAGTTACTTAGCGAGTCAATGGATGGGAATAAGTAAGTAGATAACTCCATAATTCCCACGGTATTAGGGAGCTATCTACCAAAGGGCTGAAAGACCTAAATTGGTCTTTCAGCCTGTGGCTGCTCACTGTAAAAAAAAAAAAAAAAAAAACAAGTGTCCCCTCTCCCGAGCCCTCACCCGTGCCACGCGAGTGGGGGCTTTTAAACTGAAGGGTGACCTATTGCACCCCTTGGCCCCACCCCTGAGCGACGGATGGGGGCCCTGGATGATAATGGGGGAAAACAATCATTTGTCCCCGGCCCCTACCTGAGCGGCGGGTGGAGACCCTAAATCAGAATAAGGGGTGGGACCTATTGTCCTCCCCCCATCCCCCTTCCCTGAGTGTCAGATGGGGGCCCTAAATTATAAAAACAGGGGGGAACCTATTTCTCCCCCCCCCAGCCCCCACCCCACCACTGAGCAGCAAGTGGGGGCCCTAAATCAGAATAAGGGGGGGAACCTATTGTCCAACCCCCACCCCTGAGCGGCGGGTGGGGGCCCTAAATCAGAATAAGGGGGGGACTTATTGTCCTCCCCCTGGCCCCACCCCTGAGCGGCGGGTGGGGGCCCTATATAAAAATTTACCCCCCCAGGTGACTAGGGGTCCCCAAATAAAACTTACCATTTGATGTCTTTTTTTTCTAAAATCTTCTTTTTTCAGCCCCAAAAAAGAGACGAAAAAATAAACCCGACCTGTCACAGCACTCTGATTGGTTGGCTTGAAATCCAACCAATCAGAGTGCCCTATGTCATTTTACACAGCGTGGGAAAGTTCGTTGGAATTTTCCCAAGCTTTGTAATTTCACTCATAACGCTCTGATTGGTTGCTTTCAATCAACCAGAGTGTTGTTATGAGTCAAATTACACCCCTCCACTGCAGGGGTTGGCTCCTGTCAGACTGGTCATGCAGAACAGTGAAGGAGCTTTCCAGGAGAGACTTTCGGTGTTCTCTCACTCCTCCCTGCTGCAGCCAGGTGCCACCTTTGGCTTTGTACCGGCCCCTGGCTGCCTTACTGCGGCCACATAGTTAACTGTCTGCTCCAGACCCAATGAAAAGTCTGAGGAGGGAAAATGGAAATATGTGCAATGTGCTGCACTACCAGCCCCAAATGCAGCAGCCCACCGGAAAACTTCTCGGTATCCTGGTGGGCCAGTCCTGCCGTGGGTATACGTGTCATACATGGGAAGCAAGTTGCCTTTACATGACAAGAGAAGCTTCCAGACCAAAATAGAGAGATCTGAGGATCACACCCAGACCACTTCATTAAAACAATAGTGTCCATTTAATAATCAGTGCTACGAAGAAAATATAATAATTAGATGCAAAGGCTAGAGGCAATGGGGGGGGGAGTATAATAAGATACAATTATCATAAGGAAGACTGAGAAAAAAAAAAACTTGACAGAGGTGCTTTAAATCTTCAAAGATATAACCAGATAGTAAGCTCACCATTGCAATACAGTGCATAAAAACAAAGGCTAATTACCCTTTTTACGATATTGTAGAAAACATAATAAATACAAAAAGATGTATCTACAAAAAATATAAAAAGACAAGGACCAAATAGGGTAGTAGTGTTGTACAGTGAGGGGGGAAAGTATTTGAACCCCTGCTGATTTTGAATGTTTGTCCACTGACAAAGAAATGATCTGTCTATAATTATTATTTTTTTTTTACATTCTTTATTTATTTAATTTTCTTAACGGACAGCTAACATCAAATATGCGTTATAGCTTTGTACATATTTGTAGGAACAACATATAGCAATTAAACATTCGTTTTTTAGCTGTGGACACAGACAGTTACACGATTGCTAAGCTGCTAGAATAGAATCATGTTTCCCTGAGAATTAACAGAGAGTGATGTCTGCTTTGGCACGTTTGGAGGCGTATTCATATTTTTGTGTACACCGTTGGGGAAGTAGGAGGGGTGTAAACTCGAGCAGCAATTGAGCTGTCTCATGTGCTGATTGTGTGGGTTGCCTTTTGTTTGCAACTTTGGGCCTCCATGTCTGGCTATATTGTAGTCTAGTTTTACCAGGTTTTGTTTGTAGCTCTGTTACCTAGGTCGTTTTCCTTCTCAGTTTTCTATTTTTGGTGTTGCGCCACTTTGACTCTCTGCTTGCCTTGTGTCTGTCCCCCATAAGTACGTGTGTCGGTTGTGTCCCTTGTGCGTGTGGCTGGGTTTTAGGTGTATGCTATTTATATGGCTGAATTTAGTTGTGGTTTCTGACTGGCCTTCTTGGGTTGTGCAAGATGCCTGGTCAGATTTACGTCTGGTTTAGATGAGTCTTGGTCTCCGCCGGGTCAGTGTGTCTTTAGTTGGCTTTTTCACTGTTTGTATTCTCGTCGTGTCTCTACGTGAGTTCGCTGGGCTCTATCCCTAGTGTGGCAGGGAGTGTCCAGTTAGGTGATATAGAATTGTGACCAACGTGTTTCATTTAGCGCAAATCATGGGGTTGTCTGTGTTGTGGTTGCCTGAGTTAGTTGTCTTCCCCAGTAGGTCGGGGGTCCAGGTCCTATTTCAAGTCGTGTTTTGTCCTGTCTGTTACTGTTCCCTCTCTGGTTCAGGAGAGTCTTTTTGAGTACAATGTTTAGTTGAGTTCTTTCTTGTGAGCCTCCTCCTGTCTATCTTCCCTTGTGTACTATTGTTAGGTGTCTATTCTAGCTTGGGTTAAATCAAGTTTTTACAGTGTCTTTTGTTTGTATGTCTCTGACGTATGTCCGTGGGTCCTGGGGGAGGGGGTGGGGAAGGGGAGGGTGTCCAGTCGTGTGGGTTTATACAAGTGTGTTGGTTCTTGTGGGTGTATGTCCTCCTGTCGGGTGGGCTTGTGCCGCCGCGGTAGCGTCCCCGTTCCCCCCCTGTGCCAGCACCTGCTGCTCTCTTAGATATGTAGTCCATCCATTGGAACCACGTCAGAGCACATTTGTCTGAGTGTCCCTGTAGGGAGGCCGTCATCATTTCCATGTTGTAAATCGTTTCTACCCTGTCAATCCATTGTTGGAAAGAGGGTACTATCGGGCTTTTCCACATTGTTGGTATGGGCGTTTTCGCTGCCGTAAGCAGGTGTACGATAATGCCTCTTTTGTATGCTTTCAGGGGTATGTGGGTATGGTTTAGCAGCATCGGTAGCGGCTGGAAGGGGACTTCTGTTCCTGTGATTTCTTTGATCGTTCGATGAATCAGCTGCCAATATGGTACGATGTGCGAGCATTTCCACCAAATGTGTATTCCTGTGCCTTCCTCAATGCCGCAACGCCAACATTCACCTGGGATCGAGTCGTGTACGTGCCGTAAGACATCCGGTGTCCTGTACCAGTGAGTCAATATTTTATAGTTGAAATTTGGTGCTTAGGGGCCCCTTGTGTGTCAATTGGAAGATTTTTTCCCATTCATTGTCTGTGAGTACCACGTCCGTGTCCCTTTCCCACCGCTCCGTGAAACCTAATGGTCTTTTGTCTCTGTTGTTCTGGAGCATGGCATATAAGGTCGATACTCCATGCGTAAGGTGTAGCCTATCCGCGCAGAGTTTTTCTAGGTGCAGCAATGGGCGATGTAGGTGATCCCTGCCTTTCACAGTGGTGACGTACGCTTTTACCTGATGGTACCGGAATTCGTCTAGTCTGCTCGGTCTGCGGTCTTGTAGCAACTCTGCCAGAGTCTTTAGATTCGGTCCGCCACACCATTGGCTTATGTGTACCCAATCCGTAGCCCCAAGGTTCCTCAGGTCGGCTGGGCCAAGCCCACCTGCTAGTTTCGGGTTGTTAGTTATGGGTGTGAGCGGGTTGGGGGATGTTGTGAGTTTCTTGGCGTAGCGCACTCTGCACCAGACCCTCAGTGTGGCATCTATCATTGGGTTGTCTGTGCGCATGTCCCCATGTGTTGCTTCTCCTAGCCATAGCAGGGCGGGGATCTTCTCTTGTGCCTGTTGTAGTTCCAGGTTAACCCATTGTTTAGTATTTGGGCTGGCGTGCCAGTCGACCAATCGATGAAGATGTGTTGCTTGATAGTACGTGATGATCAGCAAAAGCATATGTGAGGAAGGCTGAACTTGATGGACGCAAGTCTCTTTTCAGCTATGTAACTATGTAACTATGTAACTATGATCGATGGCAGTCCCACGCCTCCCTCGGTCTTTGGTCATTCTAGGGTTGATCTCCGCTGGCGTGCCGGTTTCTGGTTCCAAACGAACTGCCCGATGGCAATCGATACCGATTGAAAGAACCCGCTTGGGATGGTCGTGGGTAGCGTTTGGAAAAAGTATAAGATACGACGCATGACATTCATTTTGATTGCGTTTATTCGACCGAACCATGAGATGTATTGAGTCGTCCACCATTTTATGTCTTGTTGCAGAGTAGCTAAAAGGGGCGCAAAGTTCAGTTGGTATATGTGTGCCGTATCTTTTGGTAGGCAGATGCCAAGGAAGTGCAGTTTGGTTGTGCATATTCTGAATAGGTACTGTGTTCGGATGTGTTGCTGGAGTACCGCGTCCCTTGTGAGCGGCATCGCCTCCAATTTATCCAGGTTGAGGTTTAGGTTGGATACCTCGTTCTAGTTTCGGAATGCCTCCAGGAGGTTCGGTGTCGATATCCTGGGTTGTTCTAGGAAGAATAGCATATCTTCGGCGTATGCTGTCACTCGATGCTCCTTCCCGCCTATGCGATGTCTTGTGATCCCTCCATTTTGCCTGACAGCCTCGAGAAAGGGTTCGAGAGTAAGGGCGAATAGAAGGGGGGACAGGGGGCATCCCTGTCGTGTGCCGTTGCATATGTTAAACGAGTCAGTCAGCGCTCCGTTGACCCGTATGCGTGCCGATGGTGTGGTGTACAGCGCAGCCACCCAGGTTCGCAGTTGCGGTCCAAACCCCATATGTCTTAAGGTCTCTGCCATAAAGGTCCAGTCCACCCGGTCGAATGCCTTTTCGGCGTCGGTGGATAGCAACACCATGTCCCGTTTGCTGGCCTTTGTTGCTTGAATGATGTTAAGGGCTCGGATGGTGTTGTCCCTCTCTTCCCTCCCAGGTATGAACCCGACCTGGTCTGAGTGTACCAGGTCTGGGAGTGTCCATGCAACTCTGGTGGTCATGGCCTTGGCAAAGAGTTTTAAATCTGCGTTTAGCAACGAGATTGGCCGGTAGCTGGCGCAGTTTGTTGGGTCTTTGCCTTCTTTCGGTATGATCGTGACCGTCGCTCTCAGGGTGTCTTTGTGAAAGCGGCCTCCGTCCTGTATGGAATTGATTCTCGTCAGGAATCTGGGTAGTAGAATGTCCTTGAATGTTCGTATGTACATGACAGGGAGTCCATCTGGTGATCTGTCTATAATTTTAATTAGAAAAATGCATGTCAAAAAAGTTATAAATTGATTTGCATGTCAATGAGTGAAATAAGAATTTGATCCCCTATCAGCAAGATTTCTGGCTCCCCGGTGTCTTTCATCCAGGTAACGAGCTGAGATTTGGAGCACTCTCTTAAAGGGAGTGCTCCTCATCTAAGCTTGTTATCTATATAAAAGACACCTGTCCACAGAATCAATCCATCAATCAATCAGATTCCAAACTCTCCACCATGACCAAGACCAAAGAGCTGTCCAAGGATGTCAGGGACAAGATTGTAGACCTACACAAGGCTGGAATGGGCTAAAAGACCATCGCCAAGCAGCTTGGTGAGAAGGTGACAACAGTTGGTGCGATTATTCGCAAATGGAAGAAACACAAAATTACTGTCAGTATCCCTCGGTCTGGTGCTCCATGCAAGATCTCACATCGGAGTTTCAATGATCATGAGAACGGTGAGGAACTACATGGGAGGAACTTGTTAATGATCTCAAGGCAACTGGGACCATAGTCACCAAGAAAACAATTGGTAACACACCACGCCGTTAAGGACAGAAATCCTGCAGCGCCCGCAAGGTCCCCTTGCTCAAGAAAGCACATGTACAGGCTTTCAGAGGAGAACTGGGTGAAAGTGTTGTGGTCAGATAAGACCAAAATCAAGCTCTTTGGCATCAACTAAACTCGCCGTGTTTGGAGGAGGAGGAATGCTGCCTATGACCCCAAGAACACCATACCCACCGTCAAACATGGAGGTAGAAACATTATGCATTGGGGGTGTGTTTCTGATAAGTGGAAAGGACAACTGCACTGCATCAAAGGGACGATGGACGGAGCCATGTACCATCAAATCTTGGGTAAGAACCTCCTTCCCTCAGCCAGGGCATTGAAAATGGGTTGTGGATGGGTATTCCAGCATTACCCAAAGCACACAGCCAAGGCAACAAAGGAGTGTCTCAAGAAGAAGCACATTAAGGTCCTGGAGTGGCCTAGCCAATCTCCAGACCTTAATTCCATTGAAAATCTGTAGAGGGAGCTGAAGGTTCGAGTTGCCAAACGTCAACCTCGAAACCTTAACGACTTGGTGGCCAACTACACGAAACGTCTGACTCTGATTGCCAACAAGGGTTTTGCCACCAAGTACTAAGTCGAAAGGTTAAATACTTATTTCACACATTCACATGCAAATCAATTTATAACTTTTTGTACATGTGTTTTTCTGGATTTTTTATTTTTTTTTGTTATTCTGTCTCTCACTGTTTAAATACACCTACCAGTGGGCAAACGTTCAAAATCAGCAGGGGATCAAATACTTTTTTCCGTCACTGTAAGTGTGTACAATAAAGCAGTTTGTTTTGTATTTTTCAGTGGTGCACTGTGCTTTTCTGCTGTTTTTCTTACATGTACTCCTGAGAACATAGAAGAGCTTTTACTAATAAAGTTATCATCATTTAAGATGAGTCTGTATTTTCTGTACACTTGTGAGTTTAACATTGAATCTCACTTACCAAGTGTACTTTTCATACTACCCTATTTGGTCCTTGTCTTTTTATATTTTTTGTAGATACCTTTTTTTGAATTGCTGTAAATCCTGAGCAGAGACACTGCAAGGATATGATCTATATAGCATAACCACTTCATTAAACTAAAGTTGTTTCGGAGCTTAGAGCGTTACTTTCAGATGACTATTTACAACCATCTACAGAAGGTATGTTCAGTCTGTGGCATGAAAATACATTCTATGGAGCTTTGAACTTCAAAGTATCAGGATTAAATTCCAGTGTTCTGCTACAAGAGTTGGTGCCAAATAAGAAGAATTAACTTTATGATTCTAGTCATAAGAACTTTAGTAACCTTCAAAGGGTTGTCACAACACACAGGACAGGTCTGCCCTGCCCAAGTGCAAAAAAATAAAAATAAAAATGTTTTTGGGGCGGAGCCTGGCAGGCAAGCGAGCAGGACGTGCTCTGTTGGAGCTCCCGCCGATCGGTACACTCACGGCCCAAAATCTGAGGGTGACACGCAACAGGACCCACACACTGCATCTCAGCAGCCTTGGGACACCAGCACGTACCTGCAGATACCCGATATGTCACTCACAATGCCGGAGAACCGAGATGACGGCCTGGGGCCTACGAGGTTAGGCGGGCTGGGAAGGCGGCCGCTCCCAGCTCCCAACTTCGGACAACAGGCAAGCACCAAATCCTCCCCCCCCCCCCTACAGACCGGGGGGGACATCCCGGTCCCCGCCACATGGAGCTGGCCCTGCTGCACGCCTGCAGTCGGAGCCGACAGCCGAAACCAGCAGGCAGGAGGTGAGGGCCTCCAAAATGGCGGACACTAGCGACAGTCGAACTCGAGGCAATCAGCAGCAGCCTGCAAAACCCATTCCTACCTCTAACGCAAAGATGAAGGTGAAACAAAGTGGGGCAGCAAATCCATACACCCTGTCAACAATGGCCACACAGCCTAAGCCTAAACGCATGGGCCCACCCAAGATGGCGGCTCAGACGCGGCCCGCGAAGGGGAGAACCCGTATCAAGCCGCCTATACGCACTCTGGAGTTCTTTGACCGGCTTGGTGCGAGCCTCTGGTCGGCACTCCACATTAAAGGCCAGGCCTTCAAGATGCTATTGCAACAAGCGGCAGCGTGGATACGCCCTACAACCCGCCACCGCTTAAACAGACACCCGCCAGCGGCTCCCAGGACGGCTACCCGACGGTGGCTACGCCAGGCAACCAAACGGCAGGGACAAGCAATGCATCACCCGGGCGCTAGCTCAAGCTTGCACACACACCAGGAGGAGACCATCCTTCATGCCAGAACCACTTCTCGCCCAGGGACATCTGCGACCGGCAAAGTGGCGTTATACCGCATGGGTGAACTCCCAGACCCCCACACCCGAGAGAACAAGATGGCTGAGCCGACATCCCACACAAGCTACTCACAAGCTCTAAAAACCGGCGTCCAACCAGGCTTCCAGCTTCCCTTCCACGGCACAGATGCACACAAGAGAGCAGCATCCATGATCGACGACGCCAAGGCCCCATGGGACTTATCAGTATGTGATCTGCCAGAGCCAACCACAGGTGTAGGCTGACACCCACTGACTCTCGATGCCGCATGGCGGCCTGGACTGCTGACATGATACCACATCTACGCAGCCCTTGCGGACTATGTCCCTCCAACTCTTTATTTTTCTTTTTCATGCCGTGACCTCCTTGTGACAAGCGAATGTTAGAAATGTTGATAGTGGTTTTTACAGCGTATAATGTAATGCTAAACACACACCTTACTGTTAAACCTATACCGTTCCACTTACTTATACAGCTATTTGCATGTAAGGAATAACCGTATTACAGCAACCTCATCTATGGTTAGCCAGCAACGCAGGCTGCATAACTAACTGTACATAGCTTCTGACCCAACCGATAGATAATAGGCAGCGGGCGATTACTAGCGGAAGGTTTAACATATGCTGGAAACTATTTCTCGTGTTTGTATCTGTTATATCACCTGTGGCCTGTTATTTTACTTTTTATTCCCTATCTACTAAGCGGTTTAATGAAGGCATTTTGTGGCCCGTCTCCCTAGCAATACCAATCCACGTAGGCTGCCTAAACTACCCTCTGCAGGACTTCTTAGCCTGCGAAACTCAATTACTAGCATACATTGCATATTTAAGCTCATACTAATCTATTCAGAAAGTTATGCCAGATGCAGCCAACCACTAACATAACTAACAAATATATTACGTAGTAACATCAGCTTGGACGACTAGCCTGCACTGTTCTCTATTACCATTGTAACCTGTATTACACTACTTCAGTTTTTTCAATATATTAACAGTCAGCCTTGATAGAACTCTGTGTTGAACGTTAAAAAATTTAAAAATGTGCAAAGTTTTTCCACTGCCTACTTGATGTAAACATGTGTTCAACTCTACATACCCTGACTATTGTGGCACGGTGTGCTATGTGTGAATTTCCATGCACAAATAAAATAAAGAATTAAAAAAAAAAAAAAAAAAAAAAAATGTTTAACTCACTTATCATCGCCATGGCCAAGTGCTCCCCCAAGTGCTCCCCTCAGCTCCTCTCAGCCCTATCCATCACAGTTCACGGAGGGAATGCTTAAGGGAGAACGGGGAAGTCACTAATGAGGGGTTGTGCCACCAAAGGCTTTCTTAACATGCTGTGTGTACTGGCATCAGACTCCAATCTTGCCCAGAAATTATATTGGTCCACCCAGAACTCTTGTGCTGAGCTGGCTAATGACTGCCCATGAAGCTGCCGGGGGTCAGGTTACACCTCCGGCAGCAGCATTTCATAATCATGGCTACTTCAAATCACTGACGTGGTCATGGTGTGTGGAGTAATCCTTTAAGCTTTATTGTGCTTGGTACAACATATTTTGGAGGTGATTGTCCTGAGAACTGACCACAGTCCATTCATGTTTGTGAGGTGTAAGTTGGGAGGAGGGTCATCATCAGAATAATATTTAGATAGATCATGAGGAAAAGAGGTATTTAGACATGTAAATTTAGAGGATGGAAAAATTTATTAATTAGTGATTTGGGATTCTACATCAAAACATCTTGAGAGAGCATCAGCTTTAGGGTTCTTATTACCAGGTCTATAAGTAATATGGAAATTGAACATTTCAAGAAAGAGAGCCCATCTGGCTAGTTTTGAATTAAGCCTTTTAGCTTTTTAAGAACTTCTAATTTTTAGGGTCTGTGGATGTAAGCTTCAGTCTATACGTTGAATGGGTCAACTGAATTAGATGTACAATGTAGCAATTAACAGGCAGCACATAAGAACTTCTAAAGTAAACACACTTTGCTGTAAGATCAAAGTGCACATATACCCTGCATGAGCACCACTGCATTCACATGGTTATTCACTAACGTGAGAATTGCAGGGAGTTCAAAGTGAATATTCAATTCAAAATAGCCAAACAGGAAACATTCTTTATGTCACCTGTTCATCCAGCTCAGCTTCTTTGACCTTAAATTTAAAATTCACTTTTAGTTCCCACCAATGCTCACTTTGGTGAAGGAGCCTTTAAGACATCACCATAAAAGTTGCTACACCTATATAAAACTTATACAAAGGCTTTAAAAATGGCAGCCTCCATCTCAGGGTAAATTCATTTCATGGCACTACTCCTTTAAAAATATTTTAACAAAGAGTCATCAAATAAAAATGAGTGCATCATCTAAGGACAATAAAAAAAAAAAAACTAGTAAATCTGCTGTCTTAATAAACATTCTATGTCAACACTAAACTTTTACTAGCACGTGTGAATGTATTATTAAATACAGGTACATACACTTATTTGCTCTGCTTGGTTTTAATTCTGGGTCAGTTAGTTTTGGCTTCCAGTGAAGATGTGATTCTCTGCAGTAGAGCATGGCTCTTCCCTCTCTGTTCTGTACAGTTAGACACATTTAGATTGTGTCCATTGAGATTTGCCTACAACTGTCGTAAATATTACAGTCTGCACAGGGACTAGCCTAAGGGAGTAGATGATCACCTAACAACATCTGCCATTGAGATATAGTGCTATCACTTCAGTGTGGAATGGAACATGAAAAATTGAAGGTTCTGTGTTAAAAAAACAAAAAACTGAACAAAACAGGAAATTGAGAAATGAGAAGTAACTACATACGAGAAGAGAACAGAATCATTTTCTTTAAGTTATCAACAAAACTAAAATAGTCTATATTAGTAAATAATGCAATATGTATTCTGTATTTCCAGAAAGGATTGATCTGGTTGCACAATACTTACATGATATCAGACTCTGTGACTGAGATGGATCCAAAAAAGCTGTCCTCTTTACTCGATTGGCCATAACCTGTTGAGCTAAAAATTATCTGATGGCGTGTCTGAATATTAATATAACTGGATATTAAAGGGACACTATAGGCACCCAGACGGCTTCATCTCATAGATGTGATCTGGGTGCACTACCCCTGTCCCTTTAACCCTGCAATGTAAAACATTGCTGGTTTAGAGACACTGCAATGTTTACATTGCAGGGTTAAGACCTCTTCTGTGGCTGTCTACCAGACAGCCTCTAGAGGCGCTTCCTGCTGTTTCACGGAGTTTAACTCTACTGTGCATTAGGACATTCAGCATGTTCAAACCACCCATAAGAAAGCATTGAATCAATGCTTTACTATAGGGAAGGCCTAATGAGCGCGCATGCACATTAGGTTTCCCCTCTGTGCTGAAGTCGTAGACAGAGCCAGCACTGAGGGACCTCTGTGCCGGAATAAGGTAAGTATTATGTGGGTTTTTAACCCTTTCTGTGCAAGGATTGGGAGGCAGAGGGAGGACTTTAGTGTTTGGAATTCAGCTTTGTATTCCTAACACTAATGTGTTCCTTTAGCCATGGACTTTGTAAAGTTGTAGCACCCATATCCACACTTTACGACTTGCTTTATGTACCCTGATACCGGCACATTCTGATACACATCCTTGTCCCTTTACCCTTGAGATTGACACCGCTGAAATAGGGGATGAGATTGTGCTGTTTTAGAAGGCATCTCTCTGAGTATATTTTCCCTTACTGTGATTTTGTTTAACAATATATTCACATCCCCAAAATTTTACTAAAATGTGAGCAATTGTGAGTTGCTGGCAATCATCCGAGCCATGGGTCATGGAGAGAATTTTAGGGTTTGAATAACTCCATTATCATATTAATTGATTACAAAAATGTATAATATCTTATACCCAGTAGGTGAGTTTGGCTCATTTCCTGCCTTTTTTGTTGTTGTATATATTATTCTTTTTACAACGTGGATCCAAAACATCAAGGTAGGAGACCTCTCTCATCAGTTTGCTGCCTATAATGTTACTAGATCATTTCCTAAACCCATTATATGCAAAGGCAGCATATTAGCTTCAATTAAGGAAAATTGTTTCATACTTACCGTAATTTTCTTTTCCTGATCATTATTCATGGCAGCATTTACTCATGGGTTAGCTCCTCCCCTCACAGCAGAAAGGACAGGAAACAGAACTTTGAAACTGGTATAAATAGATCCTCCCCCTTCCCATCAGGCAGTCTTTGTAACTAGCTTCACAACTCTTATAGTATATGGGTGGGAACGTAATGCTGCCATGAATAATGATCAGGAAAAGAAAATTACGGTAAGTATGAAACAATTTTCCTTATTCCTGATCAATCATGGCAGCATTTACTCATGGGGATTACCCAAGCAGTATACATATCGAGGGAGGGACAGAGTTCAAAACAGCTAATAGCTATAAAAACCATTATTGAGCTGCATAAACCTTAGAAGACTTTAAAAAAAAAAAAAAAGCCAAACAAGCAATCAATAGGATATTGCCAAAAAATCTGCTCAGAAAAGTCAATTTACCCTAAAGACTGCAAGGTCAGCAACCTCCTGGCATTCAAATGTCTGAAATATCCTGAATAAACATAGAGCCAAATAGGTTTTAAGGCCATGATAGCCTAGTCTAGAGAACCTCCATGAAACCCAGACACGGTCTAGAAATTATAGATCTATTATGTCAACAAGAAAGGATAATGTCCTTCTCTGATATAAATTTAAAACCAAATGGATGGCATCATCAAATCAGAACCTTGACAAACCGTTAACTTCCAGAAATCATACTGGAACAATCAGACACTGTTGGATGAGAATAGTCACACCATGCTATTTAACGTGGGAGAATTACACTACTTTCTGGATGTTTTTATCAAAGGCAATTCACATTGCGTCCTCTTGCCTAGTGAACTACTTACCTGTAGATACAGGAAACAAATCAATATCTGCCTGTCAGAAAGAGGCAGAGCCTAGTAGAGAAATAAGAGCCGGTTATGAAAAACACTGCAACAATGAATATAAATTGCAAAATCAGACTCACAACAATACTACACACCGTGGATGAATTGATACAGTAATGATCAGTTACAGGAGAGGTATAAACCAATAACATTACTAGGCAAAGGCAAAAAGAATCATATACAGATTAGTTGAGGAAAAAAGGAATATCGGTATGAACCGTAGAATTTGTGGTAACTACTAAATTATAAGTAGGCAATGTAGGCCAACCACATCAGTACCTACATTCAAAGATAAACATATTGTTGTAAATAGTAGAGATTATGCCAAAGAGCATAATCAAATTTATTAGAGACTGTTGTGCAACCTGAGTAGGAGATATGCAATAGGCACATGATACATTGTGGCAAAAGACATAATAAGCAGGATAGTAGAAGATATTCAGTTATCCTTATGAGAACCAACAATCGCACACTTACTCTTACCTTATCTTCAGATAGTGATGAAGTACTTATGGCAGAGCCTGTGGTGATAATAAGCGGTTGGTTTTATCTGCAAGATATCAACACCAAACCAAGCATATAATCCACAAGTATTAAATCAATGCAATGTTAGAAGTGACCATAACTTATACCGATCTAGGTACAGAGACCATGTAAAAATCAGTCAAATGTTTGTCATCAGCAAGCTGCATTACCTTATAATATGCAGGATGAATCAACCACTTAAAGTCACACATTGGTTGCAAATTCCAGATATAAAGGACACCTAGAAGAATCCCCATGGATATCAGAAGAGAGGTCCATAATGGAACTACGTGTTCAGGGATTTCCTCTATTGTTCTGGTAGCAGGTGAATTTTATCTGAAATAGTAAGCCTGGTAGAATGGTCTAGGAACTGGAAAGACCTTCCAATGTCAATTAAAATACTTGCAATACTCAGTATCAAAGTCCCCTGGAGCATATGAGCCTAAAAGAATACATTTTATTGCAGAAAGGAAATTATAATGTTCCCCTTCACAACAGGGGAATCTGTGAGAAAATTCTGAACATTAACTCCTTAAGAATCAAAGGCATGCCACCCCTGACATATACTTAAGGGATTGCCAAACATTCAGGTCCCCAAGTAATAAAGGAGAATACTGAATAAAATGTATAAACCAGACCAGGAGAATTTTTCAGAGTAGGTGAAAGAAAAGGCCAATATTAACAGCTTTTAAATTAGATTTAAGAAAGAAAAGAAATATACCAGAGAAAACAGTCAGGTAATTGTTTCAGAGTTACCTACTTATGAGATCAATTAATAGCCCAATTTGTGCTCTTGCAACCAGCATGATCTACTAAGCTGTGCAACAGTAATCAGCATATATCTAAAGGTTAACCCTGCCACCAAACTTAACAAAAAAAAAATCCTATCTTGATCAGAGAGGAGATGATACCTGGCAATAGAAACACTTTTGTAGAATGGTCTCATGTATACATAGGTGTGTACACAAAAAAAAACCCAAACCACATTAATAATGTTAAACATTACCACGCTCCATTTTGGAAATCAGATCTCCTTCTCTCCTGGAAGAGGCACTCAGACAGGTTCAGAAACACCTGCAATCTGTCTGAAGTGGTAAACTGTGTTAATTGCATATCCTGAAACACCTGTGGGAGAGGGAATCTAATACAAAACCAAAAGCAGTATGTTCCCTTATTTACTTCATTTAAAAACTGAAATGGAAAATCCACAGTAGGCAATAGTTACTTACCCAGTACAATTGTTTTTGCTAGAATTGGGCTGTATTATATCTCCGCTCAAAACAGACCTTAGATCATTTGTATTGTTAGATCTACCAAGGCTGTGTATACATTGGTTATATATTAATACCAACCTGCATACAGAATATAGGAATCACATACATTGTGGATGTTTCTAACAGCACCTTATGGATAGAGATTTCGTCACATATACTGAGTCTGAATAAACAGTAATCATACATAGCCTACCTCTGCTATATACAGTGACACTATGCCTGCACACATAGTAAGATTATATGAGTGAGCTAAATTGAGGCTGTGTATAAAAGAGCTTCATGCACATATTATTCCTCACACATATACTGAGGTTGTGATTGTGACTAACAACCACACATAGAACTTGTATTAGATTGGATTCATATAGAGGATGTGTCTCATTCACCTATATTGTGTTTCCACTAATACATCAAGCATATAGTGAACAGATACACTGAAGCAATGTCTCTAACTTACACATAAAGCACGTAGAGTACATATACTGAGGCTGTGTATTCACAGCAACACAGAGCATATAGAGAACACAAACTGAGGCAGAGTCTTCAGATCAACTCATACATACACAACATAGTGGATACATATACTGAGGCTGTGTCCTCATAGAATTCATACATAGAGCCTATAGTGGATACCTATACTGAGGTGATGTCCTCTTAACTCATACATACAGCATATAGTGGATACTTATACTGAGGCAGTGTTCACACAGTAACTCTTACATAGAGCATATAGCGGACACATATACTGAGGCCGTGTCCTCATAGTAACTCATACATAGAGCATATACTGGACACACACACTGAGGCAGAGTCTTCAGACCAATTCATACATAAAGCATATACTGGACACACACTGAGGCAGAGTCTTCAGACCAATTCATACATAAAGCACATATTGGAAACATAATGATGCTGTAACAGAAACCAGTTCGTGTACAGATACTGAGACCGAGTGGTCTCCTGTGCAGTATATTCTTCCACTGTCTGCAAAAGCCTGCTTCTTTGCAATAATGCACAGATAACAGCAATCAATGCCACATGCCTTGATAGAAACAAGTGTGTGTATGGACTTAGATTTTTAAAACCGGTCATATATATGTGTGTACTTCAATCAGTTATCCAGGAAAGTTCTTACCTTGGATATTTCTCTGTCTTCAGGACTGAGAAATTCCAGCAGACTTTATACAGCTAGGATATCCATTATCAGCACTCTTTTTTCACAATGCCTCATTGCATTATCAGCACTCTTTTGCACCAAGCATTCTTTCATGTATAAACTTACCTAAATGCTCACCACACAAACCTCCTAAATGTGACCTATTTGTTAGAAGGAAGCCTAATGTAAGCAGCTGGGAGGGACTGAAAGAACAGAGACCCAGGTGCCTATACTAGTTTTAATCTAAATTGCTAATGCACTTACCTGAACAGTTGCAGGCCTGTGTTTCAGTGGCAAAATGGGGATTTGAACAACTGACAGCCTAAACTGTTTAAACTATAGGCTTCCATCTGTACCCCATAAGCCTTTCATCATCACCAGTGGAAAAAGGTTTAACCAAACCCCAGACAAGGTGGAATACATAGAATATGTATACCCAGGTAGTCACCTTATGGAAGTGCTGTATATTGGATCTTCAGGGATAAAGGCTTAGACTCGGCTGGCCTTATGTATGCAGTGGACCGCTGTCATCCCCTCAGGGAGAGAGATAGGTTAGACTCCTGATACTCAAGGAGGTACCCAGGCTGGCAACTCTTACCGATGTGCTGTTTGCTGGGTCTTCAGGGATAAAGGCTTAGACTCGGCTGGGCCTCATGTATGCAGTGGACTACTGTCATCACGTCAGAGAGAGATAGGACAGACCCCTGGTTGCTGAAGTAGGAACCCAGGCTGGCAACCTTTACGGATGTGCTGTTTGCTGGGTCCTCAGGGATAAGAGGCTGAACCCTGGCCTGGCTTCATGTAGGCAGTATATCACATTCATCCCCTGAGGGGGTACCCAAGCTGGCCTGTTGCTGGGTCTTCAGGGATAAGAGGCTGAACCCTGGCATGCAGTGGACCATTTTCATCCCCTGAGGGAGAGGTTGGGTCCGACCCCCGGTCACTAAAGGGGGTACCCAGTCTAGCCACTTTTACAATAGTGCGTTGCTGGGTCTTCAGGGCTTAGAGGCTGAACCCCGGCAGGGCTTCAAAAATATTGCCTGGTGAGCATAAAAGAAAAAACTAGGCCTGCATAAGCAGACTCCTTCCAAACTGCTGTGAAGGACAGGAAAAAAGACTGCCTGATGGGAAGGGGGAGGATCTATTTATACCAGTTTCAAAGTTCTGTTTCCTGTCCTTTCTGCTGTGAGGGGAGGAGCTAACCCATGAGTAAATGCTGCCATGATTGATCAGGAAAAGTATTGCACGACATTCTCATCTTGCTCAACCTAAATTTAACAAGCTTAAGTAAAGTCAAATTCTAACTGTCCACCAAGAAAGTTGTTTATCCCTCAATGCATATCCTTTTTTTTGTATTTTATTGGAGTTTGAAAACTCAAAATACAACATTGTCATAGCATGAGAATAATAATATCAATTTCTCTGTAACATCACTTAATTAACGTCTAGTACTGTATGGACCCTTCCCATTAAATGAGTTTTTGCTCGGGGTTATCTTGGGTCAGTAGTACTGGAGACAATCCATACTATTTGG
The DNA here is from genome assembly GCF_036172605.1 of Pelobates fuscus. Taxonomy (NCBI): domain Eukaryota; kingdom Metazoa; phylum Chordata; class Amphibia; order Anura; family Pelobatidae; genus Pelobates; species Pelobates fuscus. The sequence goes on from NC_086326.1 coordinate 88,672,813, forward strand.
TCTTTCTACAGAAGCCTTTAAGCTGTGCCCACAGTAAGATAAAATGAAATAAAATAAATTAGAGTAAGATGAAATAATATCCAGGGATTCTGAGGCGGTTAACTCTTAGGGTAAGCGCTCTCTGTCGGTTCACTTGTTCGCGTATTCTTGCGGCCACCGGAGGCTGTGATAGTTTCTCAGGATGAGTGCTGCGCCAATCTGCTTAAGTGCGGGGTTGTCTTTTCGGCATAGCCAGCAAGTGCTAGCTCTTTTTTGGCCCTTGATTGCACTGTGGGTGTCATTGCTTCTGGTCGCTGTCTCCTCTGGGTTCTCCCTTTTCCACCTCATGCAGGCTCAGCTGTCGGAGGAATTGCTCCTGGTCGTCTGTAGAGGTCAGGGTGTCACCCCACCGGTATCTAATTGCAGCTTTGCTTAGATTGTTGGCCATTGGTGCCAGTTGTCTCCATTCTACCAGGGCAGAGACCGGGAGCTGCATGCTACCTAATTCTCCGGAGCGAGGCATGATCACGGATTGGGTTGCCATATCTTTCGTGACCGTTATAATGTCTCTTGGTGATACCGCTGGCACCGTTGCGGTTTTGCGGATCCTGAACGCTGATATTATCATGCCGGGCTCAGTGTTCCCCTGATTCACATTCCAGTGATTAGGCGGGATATTTGCGTCAACAGGGCTTTGCCTCCGATGGTCTCTGGTATGCCTCGGATGCGGATATTCCGCCTCCTATGCTGGGCCTCCAGCATCGTGACAGTCTGCATGAGCTTCTGGACCTGTGAGTGGAGGTCCTGCACAGCGTCTCTGCAGAGCTGTTGTTGGATGTCTCTTGCGCTCTCTCTGGCTTCCACCTCAGTGAGCCTCTTCTGGATGTCCTTCACCTCCTTCCTTGTGTTCCGCAGGTCTGCCCTTCACACTTCCCGCATTTCTTCTAAGAGGTCTCTAATGTCCCTCTTCCTTACGGGGGATGAATCTTCCTCAGATTCAGAAGCCTGATATTGGGCCCCATCTTCTGCCAGAGGTAAGGTAGGGCTGTCTTTGTCCTCGTGTGAGTCGTTAGAGGCTTGCTCCTTGCTGGGTGCCTCGGGCGCCATCTTGGCAGGTGCCGGCAGAGTAGGCCTCGCAAAGGAGAGCTGGTTATCTGGTGTTTTAGGTGGCTCTGGAAGGCGGTATTTCTTATTTTTTCGCTCCATTACAGTCTCTGTGTGGGGAGCTCGTTTACTGCCGGTTGAGGGACCCGTTTTCTGTTTTTTTGTCTCTTTTTTTTTTTTGTCTCCGACCTGGAGCTTCACAGAAACGTGTCTGTCTGGTTAGACAGCTGACCACGACCCCCACAATGTATATCCTTTAATACATCATCTATATGTGTTCAAGTCTTCTGGGCATCTAAGATGGTAAGAAGAGAGTGCTATTATATTGTGCTTATTCTGTCGCCTATCTTGAGAAAGGACAAAAGAGTATGAAGTAGAAAACATGCTCACACGAGGATCCTAAGGTGTGAGCAACCTTTCCTCACACTTACGAAACCATGGATGATCTCCAGTCCCTGGTGTGGCATATACAACTATTTATTGCCAAACATTCAGATAATTGGCTTGACTTGTTGCCCTGGGCAGACTTGCCCCACAACAACATGGTGTACATTCATATTTATTCTCAGGTCTATAATTTGTAACTAATTAATTTAGTGTGAGATGATGCAGCTTCTCCGGGGTGAAAATATTGGTCCCAGGTTCAGTGCCAATCACACAATTAATCAAATAACATAACGTAAATTAGCAAAACCAAAAACACTATCAGCAACACGAGCTGGGTCAATCTTTTTTTTTTTTTTTTTATAAATTCTTTATTTTTGAGTGCATAAGGAAAAATAACAGTTGCAAATGCGTGTGCCATGCCCCAATAGCATGTACCCGCGATATAGTAATAAACATCAATGTAGTAAGGCATGACAAGGGAGTACAATGCACATTTTTTATATATAATGACGTGAAGACTGTTTTTAAACTTAGATAGTTGTGAGGTGAGAGATGAGAATGCAACAAACAATATACTATGCTAGTTGGCCAGCATTACATACTGATTGCACATTTTAAAGTAGGAGATTGGTTAGTCCAAGCTGTCTATGCAGTAAGAAACCATATGCGAGATTAGCGTACTAGATTAAGCTGTGTTCCTACAATTTTTTTCACATTAGATACTGTTAACCAGATAATTAACTATGGTATAGTTAAGACATCGCGGGATTAGCTGTCTTGACCCAATGGCGTGTAGGCAGATGAGTCGTCGATGCCTGTATTGTCTTAACAGCTTTAACAAGCGCAAACATAATCAACACAATTTTACAGTGTTATGGCAGGAGTGAGCATTTTTAGTAAGTTAGTAATGCTAGACATAGCAGATGATCAACAAGCAAATTACAGTTTGCGAGCATGTGATGTGTAGCTGTGATGTATGCAAAGCATATGAGCGATTAGCATTCTGTCAAATAACTAAACATAAGATAAACATAAAATAAGACCCCCCACTCGTCCCCCCAAGTAATCAAGGTAGGTTAAACGTATGTGAATGTTCAACTAAAGTACTTAGAGATACTAGGCAATAGGCACCTTGCCTGTCTTAGAGTCCCCAGCTTGATTCTCAAGTCAGCCAATGCCTTGCAGGGGCTGTGTGTATCCACACTGTGCAGGGTGAGGCATCCAGCTCTGTAGCCCATGGATTGAGATGCGTATGGACCTTGTGCCGTGTGGACGTGATCTTGGTGGGGCATATTGAGTCAGTCTTGTGGTTGCGTGGCCTGTCTCCCGGACCGATCGTGGGATGCCACTGCCACAGGAGGATCTGCCTGTGGCTGTCGCTTCATGGGGCCTAGCGTCCCGCCGTTTCTCCAGCTTGTTCGAGCCCACTTTGCCCCTCTGGAGCTTGTGTCGCATCTCCACTCGCAGGTGAGGTAGCCTTGGGCGCCCTCTCCTGGGTTTTCCCAGGTCTCTGGGTGCCGCCCCTGGTCTGCTGCTGCACTCTGTGGGGCTCCAGAAGCATGACCCCAAGATGGCTCTTTGTTGGTGCTTGCCTCTTGTGAGTTTATTTTCAGAGGGGGTTAGTGCTACCCTCCGCTTGACTGCCTGATGTAGGTTCTGTGGCAGGTCTGTAGGCAGATTTTCCGGCACTGGAGGTTGCATGCAGGCCTCCAGTTTCTCCCAAAAGGAGGCAAAGATTTTATTTAACCGGCGCTCCGTTTCCAGCACTGCATGGGTCAGTAGCGTGGGAGGCATCCGCCATTTTGTTGGCCTTCTGGGTCAATCTTTTTGATGACTGAATAATAAAAATCACAATTCAAAGAATTTTTGGTATTGCAGATGTACATTTTCTAATTTGTGAATGGTACACTTCCGCTGTGGCAAGCAGGAGCACAGGGTGCAAGCCACTGTAGATTTTCAAATCTTACTACTTTGTGAACTGTTCAGGATAATGACCGGACAAGAGAGTTATGCCTTGTGATGAGGTCCGTGTCTGGCAGTGAGTCAGTATACTGTTGGGCTTACTGGCCACCCAGCTCCCAAAATATTTTCGTTAATGCTAAGACTTAAATAACACCCAAAATAATATATGAGATATAATGTCACAGAGGACCCCATAGACCTGGTTACTCTGACCTTGAGGATACAAAGCCACCCGCACACCCGGAGGGGGGGGTGAACCACACCACTCCCACATGCATGACATTCATGGTAACCCAAGACACACATGATAGCTAGGGATAACGCTCATAATGTAAAAGCTCGGCCATGGACTGAGCACCCACACACACGTGTCTATACCCACTTCTCAAATACACCACGAGGTACTCGAGTAATACTAGCTGAGGCAACCTTTGCCCAGTGAAGTCCATGGCATCACCCCCAGGACAAACACCCACATTGTAAAGGAGCGAGGAGCCAGGAGGACTATAATAAAATACCAGACCTCCTGTTTTCCCAAACTTGGTGCTTGGTCTTCTATCACTCTGTAAATAGTTTCCTATAGTAGAAAAAACAGCCCCTGCCCTCCAGAGACCTCTTTTCCCCTCTCCCCTTCTCCTATTTTTCCCCCCCCTCTGCTTCAGGGGGTTGGCCCCAGGGCACCCTCGCCATGACCTCGAGCTTCACCTGTTCTTCCATGCGACTATGGTCCAACAATGTGCGCGTACTCAACACCCCAGAGCGACAATCACACCTCCTGAGAGCACTATGGTCGGCCAGGGCTTCACTGGCCTTTCTCCAGGAGACACACTTCCGCGACGCAGAACAACCCATGCTCAGAGGCACAAGATTCCCGGGATAGCAATACTGTTCTCCAAATTAACTCCATTCCAGTGCACAGGGATGCAGACAGACCCACTCGGCCGATACCGGTTTCTAAAATGGACAATTGCAGATCAACCATACACATTCGCGTGTGTCTATGCGCCAAATGTAAGACAACACCGATTTCTTGCCAGAGTATTGTTGTCCCTCGAGAAAGCCTGTGAAGGCCTCCTCCTGATGGCTGGGGATGTCAGCTTTGCACTAGACCCAAAGATCGACACATCCAGAGGCCACAGCACATTTCCCCAAACAGCCTCCGTCTAGCCAAGAAAGCAATACAAGAAGCCGGACAACCGGACACCTGGTGAGTTCTACATGCGGATGACCGGGATTACTCCTACTACTTCCCGTACACCGAAGCTACAGCAGGCTGGACTATATACTGATGGCATGGGAATACCTCCACCTACTCCAAGACAGTTCCATTCTACCTTTGGGCTGGTCCGACCATGCACCGATCCTGACACATCTGCACTCCCCACACACAAGAGGCAGACGCTAGAACTCACGTCCAAAATACACATACTGGAACAGCAACACAAGGACAACCAAACGGAAAACATCTACAGGGAACTTCTTGAGGCCCGCACTGCTTGAGGCCCTCACTGTGCGAAAATTCAAATGTTTTTTCTATGAGCACTCCAACAAATGTAGTCGACTTCTAGCTGGGATGCTACGCAAACAAATACGGATGCAGCAGATTACCTACAAGAGGCAAGACCATCTCTCAGCTCCCGGAAAAGATCACAGAGGAGTTTCATCAGTTCTACTCGGACCTCTATCAACTCCCCACGGGAGATGTGCAAGATGGATGCTCACGACACCAGAACTTGATAAAGGAATATCTACAAACCCATGTCTCCAACTCCCTGAGGCAAGAAGCAGTGGAAGACATGGAGAATCCCATATCGCTTGAAGAACTCCGCGCAGCCCTCAAAATGTCTAAAAGAAACAAAGCCCCAGGCCCAGACGGGCTCCCCACTTCATACTTTAAAATGTTTGAAGACGTGCTGCTTCCCCGCCTGTTGAAGGGCCTGAACTCGGTCCTGGAGGGAGGACGATTCCCTAAAGACACGCTCAGCGCCACCATCGTGATCATTCATAAGGAAGGGAAAGACCTGTCACACTGGGCTACCTACCGCCTGATCTCCCTCCTCAACACGGACTTGAAGCTCTTCACTAAGGTCCTGGCACTGAGGAGCGGGAGGGTGCTCCCACAGATTATCTACCCAGACCAGGTGGGGTTTGTACCCGGTAGAGAAGCCAAGGAAAACACCATAATAGCACTAAACAAGCCAAGAAGACAAATCAGCTATATCTCCTCTTCTCGGCCAACGCAGAAAAGGCCTTTGCTCGGGTGAATTGGGAATTCATGCTACGCACCCTGGCGCACCCTTGGCTTTGGATCACATATGCGGACATGGATCTCCTCCCTCTACACGGACCCCAGTGCACGAATAAGGATCAACAGGGTGCTCTCCTGACCTTTTACAATCCGCAATGGGACACGCCAGGGGTGGCCGATGTCCCCCCTCCTGTTTGCCCTCTCTCTTGAACCTTTTCTGGAGGCGGTCAGACGGGATGGGGCCATAGCAGGGTTCACAAGCCAACGTACAGTGCACAAAGTTGCGGCGTATGCCAATTACCTGCTCTTCTTCTTTAAGGATCCTCTGGTCTCCCTCTCAAACCTCCTACGAACCTTCGACACATATGGACGTCTCGCAAACCCCAAATTGAATCTGGACAAGTGCAAAGCCCTACCGCTCACGATACCGCAGACGGAGGTAGCAACACTAAATTCAGAATACTGATTTAAATGGTGCACCCGTCAGATAAAATACCTGGGTATTTGCTTGACCATGGACCTTACACAGCTCTACGCCGAAAACTTCACACCCATGCTATGGATGCTACAGATGGACCTGAGGATATGGGAAGGTCTCTACATCTCTTGGTTTGGCCAGATTAACGCCATTAAGATGAACTTGCTGCCCAGACTGTTTTACCTATTTCAAATCATTCCAATTGCCATCCCGAGAGCCTTTTCCCAGTCCTTCAGCTCACTCCTGACGCAATTCGTGTGGAAGGCTAAAGTCCCTAGGATAAAATTATCGCACCTGACCATGCCGAGATGCCTTCAGATGTATTATCGGGCAACACACCTCTTGCGACTTACAGATTGGCATGCAAAAGACACACAAAAATTATGGATAGCGGTGGAGAAAGCCCAAATGAATGGCGCCATCCCTGCCCAACCATGGATGAACGATCGGCTAAAGAATCCTGCTGCTCGTGACCACCGCCTCATCAGCGCAACCCTCAAAGTATGGTGCTCAATTAGACGAACATTACAACTATCGTCTACCCCCTCCCCCATGACACCAATTGCTCATAATCCAGAGGTTTGTGTGGGGGCCTAATGCCCCCTATATTTGAAGGGGTTAATGAGCACAGACTGAGTATATTTTCGTCAATGGACAGACGGCTTAGTTCTCAAACCCATCAATACGCTTATTGTGGAGGGAACCCCAACTGGACTCCAGACATACCGCTACCAACACTAGATTTAGTGTTAACAAATGGAGATTTGGTATCAGATATTACTGTAGGTGAAAGTTTAGGATCCAGTGATCATCAGTCAGTGTGGTTTAATATAAGAACAGTGACTGAGTCACACCACACAAAAACAAAAGTTTTAGACTTTAGAAAAACAGACTTTTCCAAAATTAGAATATGTGTAAAGGAGTCATTATCAGACTGGAGCAATTTAAATGGAGTCCAAAAGAGTTGCACTACTGAAGGCAACAGAAAATTGCATTAGGCTTGTCAGTAAAAGCAAAAAATTCAAGAAACCACTGTGGTACTCCACAGATGTAGCCAAAATAGTAAAAAACAAAAAGTTAGCATTTAGTAATTATAAAAAAAAACCAGAGTGAGGAAGACAGAATGACCTATAAGATTAGGCAGAAAGAGGCTAAGCAAGTTATAAGAGCTTCCAAATCACACACAGAAGAGAAAATAGCACAGTCAGTAAAAAAGGGGGACAAAACCTTTTTTAGATACATAAATGAGAAAAGAAAAGTAAAACAAGGATTAGTTAGATTAAAAACAAAAGAAGGAAGGTATGTAGATGAGGATAAAGGTCTAGCTGACTGCCTCAATGAATATTTTTGTTCGGTATTTACAGATGAAAATGAAGGAAAGGGACCTCAGTTAAGAAAAAGGATAAATGAGTCATTTATTACACGTGAGTTTACAGAGGAAGAGGTTCTATTTCAACTGTCAAAAGTAAAGACAAATAAGTCAATGGGACCTGATGGAATACACTCAAAGCTATTAAAAGAGCTTAGTGGTGTACTAGCAAAACCATTAACAGATTTATTTAACCAATCATTGATAACAGGAGTAGTCCCAGAAGATTGGAAGTTAGCGAATGTTGTGCCCATTCACAAGAAAGGTAATAGGGAGGAGTCGGGCAACTATAGGCCAGTAAGCCTAACTTCAGTAGTGGGGAAAGTGATGGAAACCATGTTAAAGGATAGGATTGTTGAACATCTAAAAACACATGGATTTCAAGATCACAGACAACATGGGTTTACTTCAGGGAGATCATGCCAAACTAATCTTATTGATTTTTTTGATTGGGTAACTAAAATTATAGATCAGGGTGGTGCAGTAGACATTGCTTACCTAGATTTCAGTAAGGCTTTTGACACTGTTGCACATAGAAGGCTTATCAATAAACTACAATCTTTGAGTTTGGATTCCAATATTGTTGAATGGGTAAGGCAGTGGCTGAGTGACAGGCAACAGAGGGTTGTAGTCAATGGAGTATATTCGAAGCTTGGGCTTGTCACCAGTGGGGTACCTCAGGGATCTGTACTTGGACCCATTCTCTTTAATATTTTTATTAGTGATATTGCAGAAGGTCTTGATGGTAAGGTGTGTCTTTTTGCGGATGATACTAAGATATGTAACAGGGTTGATGTTCCAGGAGGGATAAGCCAAATGGAAAATGATTTAGGTAAACTAGAAAAATGGTCAGAGTTGTGGCAACTGACATTTAATGTGGATAAGTGCAAGATAATGCATCTTGGACGTAAAAACCCAAGGGCAGAGTACAGAATATTTGATAGAGTCCTAACCTCAACATCTGAGGAAAGGGATTTAGGGGTGATTATTTCTGATGACTTAAAGGTAGGCAGACAATGTAATAGAGCAGCAGGAAATGCTAGCAGAATGCTTGGTTGTATAGGGAGAGGTATTAGCAGTAGAAAGAGGGAAGTGCTCATGCCATTGTACAGAACACTGGTGAGACCTCACTTGGAGTACTGTACACAGTACTGGAGACCCTATCTTCAGAAGGATATTGATACATTAGAGAGAGTTCAAAGAAGGGCTACTAAACTGGTTCATGGATTGCAGGATAAAACTTACCAGGAAAGGTTAAAGGATCTTAACATGTATAGCATGGAGGAAAGACGAGACAGGGGGGATATGATAGAAACATTTAAATACATAAAGGGAATCAACACAGTAAAGGAGGAGACTATATTTAAAAGAAGAAAAACTACCACAACAAGAGGACATAGTCTTAAATTAGAGGGACAAAGGTTTAAAAATAATATCAGGAAGTATTACTTTACTGAGAGGGTAGTGGATGCATGGAATAGCCTTCCAGCTGAAGTGGTAGAGGTTAACACAGTAAAGGAGTTTAAGCATGCGTGGGATAGGCATAAGGCTATCCTAACTATAAGATAAGGCCAGGGACTAATGAAAGTATTTAGAAAACTGGGCAGACTAGATGGGCCGAATGGTTCTTATCTGCCGTCACATTCTATGTTTCTATGTTTCTATGTTTACCATCAAATAATGCAACATTTCAGCTCCCTACCAAGCGCACATCTTCTACACAGATAGCCCATGGCATTCAAGGCCCTCTGTATTGCACTTAAGCCACGGCAACACACTCCTCTACACACACCTCCTAACAGCCACCAATCCAGCCCCAATGGCCTATATGTCGGCATAGGAAACGGACACAGGGGTAACACTGACAGACAACCAATGGAAAAAGATACACGAACTAGCCCACCACAGAACAGATGACACTAAACTACAGGAACTCAACGTGTGTTGGAGATGCGAGCATGCACTTGGAAACACCCTACACCTCTGGTGGTACCCTGATCAAGGATATTAAGTTTCAACCACTATCGATGCTGCTCCACCACACAAAGATCCCATCCCCACCTACAAGAAAAGCCTGACAAGGCACCTTATAAACGCTGTCAAAGCACTCATACCCGCAAAGTGGGGGAAACTGGAAGCACCCACGATGAAAGAATGGATGGACAGAGTAGAGTCAATACACAGCATGGAAAGCCTCACTGCAGACGTAAGGGGTAACCCAGAACGATGCACAGCTCTGATCCATTAAGGGAGGAGAGGAGAGGAGAGGCATCGTGCCTTGGAGGAACCGGGGGGTGCTCCAGGGGAGCGAGTGGACCCATGTTTCCGCTTGCAGGGGGATGCGTGGGGAACTGCCCCGGGACACGCCCAGGGAGAAGCCCTCTCCCCCCCCCTTTTTTCCCTCTCCTTCCTCTCTCTCCTCTTACTTTCCTCTCTTTCTTCTTTCCTCCCCTCCCACCCCCGTCTTACCAAAGACGCACTCACAGCGTGCGGATGCCACTCCAACGAAGGGCGCTCTGCGGACTAATCTAGCTAGAACCAGGCACAGGGTGTGGCCAAATAAAACCTACCCATCCCTCCGAAATATGTTGCTCCACTAACATGGAGAGGACATCCCGACGATCACCACAAGTATACAAATTAGAGCCACTGTAAGACAATGATCGTCCGGCCACAAACACCGACACCCATGCCACTACATGGCCATCAGATCTAGTGACACACCTGATCCACTGACGTAGCTGAACACCTGACACACGGTCAATTATGCTAATAGGTGGAAGCCCATGCGGTGTGAATGTTACACACAAAATTAGCAATATTCTTGAAACTCTGCATAAAACCAGGGGCGGACTGACCGGTCGGGCACTTCGGACATGGTCCGAGGGCCCGGCCGGGAGGGGGGCCCGCCATCAGGGGGCCCGCCGCCCCTTTAAATGCTGCAGCCGCCTGAGCACTCTCTTAAGAGCCTCAGGCGGCTGCAGCTTCTCACCTCCCCTCCCCTGTAGCGTGGCCGAGCTGCTCTCCAGTCCACGGTGCCCGGCCGGAGTGATTGGAAGGTGCACACTGAGTGAGCACCTTCGTATCACTCCGGCCGGGCACCGCGGACCGCACAGCAGCTCGGCCACGTTACAGGGGAGGGGAGGTGAGAAGAAAGAGGGAGGGAGGAGGGGGGTGAGAAGAAAGAGGGAGGGGGGTGAGAAGAAAGAGGGAGAGGGGTGAGAAGAAAGAGGGAGGGGGGTGAGAAGAAAGAGGGAGGGGGTGAGAAGAAAGAGGGAGGGGGTGAGAAGAAAGAGGGGGGGTGAAAAGAAAGAGGGAGGGGGTGAGAAGAAAGAGGGAGGGGGGTGAGAAGAAAGAGGGAGGAGGGGGTGAGAAGAAAGAGGGAGGGGGTGAGAAGAAAGAGGGAGGGGGGTGAGAAGAAAGAGGGAGGGGGTGAGAAGAAAGAGGGGGGTGAGAAGAAAGAGGGGGGGTGAGAAGAAAGAGGGAGGGGGTGAGAAGAAAGAGGGGGGTGAGAAGAAAGAGGGGGTGAGAAGAAAGAGGGGGTAAGAAGAAAGAGGGAGGAGGGGGGTAAGAAGAAAGAAGGAGGGGGTAAGAAGAAAGAGGGAGGGGGGTAAGAAGAAAGAGGGAGGGGGTAAGAAGAGAAAGGGAGGGAGGTAAGAAGAGAGAGGGAGGGGGGTAAGAAGAGAGAGGGAGGGGGGGTAAGAAGAGAGAGGGAGGGGAGGTAAGAAGAGAGAGGGAGGGGGGTAAGAAGAGAGAGGAAGGGGGGTAAAAAGAGAGGGAGGGGGAGTAAGGAGAGAGAGGGGGTAAGAAGAGAGATGGGGGGAGTAAGAAGGGGGGAAGAAGAGGGGGAAGAGTAAGGAGGGGAGGGGGAAGTAAAAAGAGGAAGGGGGAGTAAGAAGAGGGGGAGGGGGGAGTAAGAAGAGGGGGGAGGGAAGAGTAAGAAGAGGGGGGAGGGAAGAGTAAGAAGAGGGGGGAGGGGGGTAAGAAGAGGGGGCGTGGGGTAAGAATAGGGGGGAGTAAGAAGAGGGGGGAGTAAGAATAGGGGGGTAAGAAGAGAGGGAGGGGGGAGTAAAAAGAGGAAGGGGGGAGTAAGAAGAGGGAGAGGGGGAAGTAAGAAGAGGGGGGAGTAAGAAGAGGGGGGAGGGGGGTAAGAAGAGGGGGTAAGAAGAGGGGGAGGGGGGAGTAAAAAGAGGAAGAGGGGAGTAAAAAGAGGAAGGGGGAGTAAGAAGAGGGGGGAGGGGGTAAGAAGAGGGGGGAGGGGAGTAAGAAGAGGGGGGAGTAAGAAGAGGGAGGAGTAAGAAGAGGTGGGAGTAAGAAGAGAGTGAGGGGGGAGTAAGAAGAGGGAGGGGGTAAGAAGAGGGGGAGGGGGGAGTAAAAAGAGGAAGAGGGGAGTAAAAAGAGGAGGGGGGAGTAAGAAGAGGGGGAGGGGGTAAGAAGAGGGGGAGGGGGGAGTAAGAAGAGGGGGGAGTAAGAAGAGGGAGGAGTAAGAAGAGGTGGGAGTAAGAAGAGAGTGAGGGGGGAGTAAGAAGAGGGGGGGAGTAAGAAGGGGGGTAAGAAGAGGGGGAGGGGGAGTAAGAGGAGGGCAGATTGTGTAGGGTGTGGCTGGAGGCGGTGCATGGAGGCGGGACATGGGTGGTGCTTGCTGCGGAGTATGGGTGGGGCCTGTAAGGGGGCCCTTGATTTATTTTGCCCGGGGGCCCTGATGGTTCTCAGTCCGCCCCTGCATAAACCCATACTATTATGTTGCGTGATTCTCTAGCCCACCTGGAAAACCCACCTTTGATGTTTCATCACATCGTATGTTATACATTTCATCTGATTTGTTCATAAGGTTCGACAACACTAATCCTGCATTAGCACCAAAACCTTGTTTTGTCTGCCTGTCATGACTATTTTGATGCGATAGAAAAATAAAGATTGTCAAAAAAACACAAAAAAACTCCAGTTATTTAATGGTGCATAGGGATTTGGGATAGTGTGCAAGTAACTTTTTTCATTGGTTTTTATTGCATGTATTGGGCTCATGTGTACTATAGTCATTGCTGCCACCCAGGGCTTAATTCTGTATGTTTCTAATGCTACAAGTTTTACTCATCCGCATGGGAATCTCGTTCTTGTTAGACACAGCACCCTGATCCTGAAACTCAATATGCAGTTAATCTGATCTATACATGTGCAACTGGTGGCTTCGGTATACAGTAAATGTGTGAAAGAATTCCATGCTGATTGCCAGACCTATCACAGGAAGGCCGTGAGACATGTCTAATGCTGATTGTGGGGCTCAAATTTACAACTAACTCGGGCGTGGCTTGACCGCCGAAAGTGATGGCCGCTTAGGCAGAGAGCTCTGCACCCCGAACGGTCCAAAAACCACGCCAGACGCAAAACACCCGCTCACCAACACCCGAAATTGCTAGCAGAGCAACAGAGAAGGTTCCGGAGATGGCCCAGCATAAAAAATCTGGAAACAAAAGGAGAGACGGTACTCCGTCTGTAGCCGACCTCCTCACAACGCCCAGGCCGCAAGCGCACAAAGATGGCGGCGGCCACGCGAGCGCGGATTCCCCGAGCTCCCCGGGCACCAGGGACCTGAATGCCCCGACGCAGCAGGCCACCATCTCGGACATAATGCGGTCACTAGCAGAGGTAAAACACTTTTTAGCAGGGGAGATCGAAAGGTCGGCAAGAGAAGTGAAGGCCGAAATACAGGCTGTGGGCAGTGGCGTACATACCGGGGTCGCAGGGGTCGCGGCTGCGACCGGGCCCGGCCCACCAGGGGGCCCGGCCGCCCTGCGACCCAGGTATGTACCCACAGGGCCAGCCTCTTCTCCTGGGGGGCCCAAGAGCCGGCCACCTCAGGGCCCCCCAAGGCTGGCCCTGCTGTCACCAGGCTGGCGGGCGCGCGAGGGAGCACTTTCCCCTGGGTGCTCCCTCTTCAGCTCCCTCGCGCACCGCACTGAAACCGGAGCCGGAAGATGACGTCATCTTCCGGCTCCGGCATCAGTACGCGGCGCGCGAGGGAGCTGAAGAGGGAGCACCCAGGGGAAAGTGCTCCCTCGCGCGCCAGCAGGACAAGCCAGCCGGGTGACACCACTGGACCCCAGGGAATCCCCTCAGCTCTCCCACAGGTAAGGAGGCTGGGGGGATTAAATAAAAAAAACAACAAAAAAATAAACATGTGTGTGTGTTTGAGTGTATGTTAGTGAGTGTATGTTAGTGTGAGTGTATGTTAGTGTGAGTGTATGTTAGTGTGAGTGTATGTTAGTGTGAGTGTATGTTAGTGTGAGTGTGTTAGTGTGAGTGTGTTAGTGTGAGTGTATGTTAGTGAGTGTGTTTTAGATTGAGTGTATGTTAGTGTGAGTGTATCTTAGTGTGAGTGTATCTTAGTGTGAGTGTATGTTAGTGAGTGTGTGAGTGTGTTAGTGTGTGAGTGTGTTAGTGTATGTTAGTGAGTGTATGTTAGTGTGTGTGTGTGTGTGTGTGTTAGTGAGTGTGTGTGTGTTAGTGTTAGAGGGTGTGTGTGAGCATGTGTTAGAGTGTGTGTGTCTTAGTGTTAGAGTGTGTGTTAGTATTAGAGAGTGTGTGTTAGTGTTAGTGTGTGTGTTAGTGTTAGTGTGTGTGTGTTAGTGTGTGTGTGTGTTAGAGTGTGCGTGTGTTAGAGTGTGCGTGTTAGAGTGTGTGTCTGTGTGCGTCTGTTAGTGAGTGTGTATGTATGTTTGTCACTGAGTGTGTGTCTGTCAGTTAATGTGTGCGTGTGTGTCTTAAGCACTTACCTTTCTCCAGCGCCGGGCTCCCTTGGCGCTGGGGATCTCTCCGCCCCGAACCGCCTCTCAGCTCCAAATGCGCATTCGTGGCAAGAGCCACGCGCGCATTCAAACCGCCCATAGGAAAGCATTTCCTATGGACGTTCAGCGTCTTCTCACTGTGATTTTCACAGTGAGAATCGCAGAAAATCCTCTAGCGGCTGTCAATGAGACAGCCTCTAGAGGCTGGATTAACCCTCAGTGAAACATAGCAGTTTCTCTGAAACTGCTGTTTTCAGCTGCAGGGTTAAAACTAGAGAGACCTGGCACCCAGACCACTTCATTGAGCTGATGTGATCTGGGTGTCTGTAGTGGTCCTTTAAGTGTATGTGTTTATGCATGCACTGGCGTACATACCGTGGTCGCAGGGGTCGCAGCCCTGCGACCAGGTGCCCGCCGCCATGTGTTGCGGACCCAGCCCGCGCAGAGTAAGCGCGCGCGCGGGGGGGGCCCACGGATCAGTTTTCGCACCGGGGCCCCATGGGTTGTGTGTACGCCACTGGCTGTGGGGCAACGTACTGAAGCCCTGGAATGGCGGATGGACCAGGTAATAACAGCCCACAATGAGACCGCCACTACCACCAACACTCTGCTGTCCAGAGTAGCTGAACTGGAGGCAGAAATTGAGGATGCTTCCAACAGGTCGAGAAGAAACAACCTGAGGATAAAGGGCCTGTCTGAAAGAATTAAAGACACAGACATCCAGAAGGTACTCACAGACATGTTCAAAACGCAGCTGCCAGCTATCCCTGATCATATGTGGGTGATAGACAGGGCGCACAGGGCACTTAGGACCAGGGGACCCCGCAATGGCCCACCCAGGGATGTGATAATGAGGTGGCACTTCTTCTCCACCAAAGAAGCCATCATCAAAAGTACCAGACACCACACATATACCCTAGACGGCACCGCACTCCACTTATATCAAGACATAGCACCAGCAACACTTGCCAGGCGCAGAGAGTGGAAGCCTATAGCGGATCTTGTCAGAGCCAAGGGCCTGAATTTTGCCTGGGGACACCCCTTCAAAATGCTTGTGTTTAACGGGCCAAGGCCAGCCGTACTACTGCCCTCGGCGGACCCCAGGGCCTTCCTGAGGGACTTAGGAATTGAGGTCCCGGCAGACTTCCATCTCCCCCAGAGGGGTATCCAGGCGCTAGGACTCTTACCCAGGGAAGGCGAAGCACTGGATGGTATTGCACCTTAATGGACACTAACAGACCCCTTCCCATCACATCGCCCCCATTGCACAACCAGCAGACCGTAACCCCCCATATTACTCCCCAACCCAGCAACATAACCAAAGCTGATCCACACAGTATAAGTAACCAGAGACTTTTAGAAGACCACCAGCTACCCAAGCAACCCCACCATGAACCACAAAGTAAAATAACCATACAGGCCGGAGCCAGATTATGGCATGCTCCACCATTGATAGCATATATCAACTTTACCCAAACGAAAATGGACATAAGACTGGTCACAAAGATGCCCTTTTTTTTGTTGCAAAAATTGTTTGAAAACCGGAAGAAAAGAAAAAATTGGAAAGAGAAAGAAAAGGGGAAAAGGGAAAGAGAAGGAAAGAGACAATTTCCTAATAACACCTCTCACCAGAACTCTCCGACAAATACCCAAGAAAGAACCGCCTAAGGAAGAGACCGACCGCCACAGATCGACGACTCAAGGTGAAAGGAATCTGCCTATGCCTAATACGAACCGAGGCACTCAAGTGCGGTACATTGATCGCAATGAAGCACGAGACTATACAGGCAGGACCGACAAAAGGACCGAAAGGACTACCTGACCGTATACTCCTTGACGAACATGGCCCCTACCGGAGTATAAAACGGACTATTATATCCGCCTCGCATCCAACTAGACACGCAAGTTTCACCCTGTGTTGTGTATTTATGTTTACATCTATATTGATGGGGAGGGAGGGGGCAGCTCAGGCAAGTGGTAGGGTCAGTGGGCCCAGGGAAAGGAACAACCAGCCACTCACCCCCACCCAACCCACACCAGAAACCGTACACTATCATGCCTAAGTAGATATAGACACCCACCATAGAGGGGCATGGGAACCGGCGGGGCCCGAGCGCAACCGACATAATACTGTGCGGAGGAACCATTCCCTCATTATTCGAGACAAGCTAGTATGCTCGGGATTGAGGGTCTGCTGGGTAGCCAACGGCAGGAATTCCACATATAAGGTACCTTTATGCAAACCACTTAGTAGGGGCGAACAGGGACCGGCAGATTAGGCAGCCCCCATAGAAAAGATAAGGGGTGAATGCTCTGTATTTTGTATTTCTTTTTTTTTTCTCGCTTTCGCTATTAACCTGATTTTGTTAAACTTACTGATTTAATAACTGTTGCACATAATGTTGTTTATAAATGTTACACGTGACGAGAAACACACGGACGACCTGACTCACGTACGCAGGCGTGACCAAAGAATGGGTGACGAATAATTGTACTATATGGACCGACACCGGGGTGCTCGGCGATTGATTGCCCCCTCCGCGCTAACACAAGGTACCGCGGGGCGGGTAGTCACCCCCCGAGACACCCGGCACTATTTGATAAGACCGGGGTGCTTCCCCGGAAACAGTAGTTTTCACCAACTACCTCCCCCCTCCCTCCTCAAGCTACCTTCCCCTACTTCCCCCCCCCCCATCCTCTCACTTTCCCACCCCCCACCCCCTTTCCGGCCCGATCCCCTACCGGACCCGAGACTGGTGGACCCAACGGGTAACACCCAGGGAACAGCAGGGCTCGGGGGGGCGCTCGACGGGCGGAGCATAGTCTTGCAGCACTAGTGATACATAGTAACTTCAAAGGTTCCACAACATGACGACGCTAAAATTCACCTCCCTAAACGTAAACGGGTTAAACACATCGACCAAAAGACGCTTGCTAATGAGGGAACTGAAACGACAAAAAACGGACATAGCTTTCGTACAAGAAACACACCTCCTGCGCTCAGCCCGGATCCAGTTGAAGGACCACATATACACCAGGGTATACTCCTCCAGGGCCCTAGTTAAAAAGAACGGGGTAGAAATCCTCCTACACAAAAATTGCCCCTTTATAGTACAGTCGACAAGCGCAGACACATCGGGAAGATATGTCATCGTCTCAGGGACAATACATGCTACCACATACCACCTTATTAATATTTACGCACCTAACCAACCAGACCCAGGCTTCTGGGACCAAATACACGCTCTAATTCAGGCCCTATCGCATGGTATCATAATCCTAGGGGGTGACATGAACGCTGCTCACTGCCCAACGGTGGACCGTAGCACCCCTACCGGAGGACAGAGGGCGCAAAGCACGAGGGGACAGGACAAACTCTTAACACAATTTATACAGCAGGCAACACTATTTGACCCCTGGAGGCTGCGGAATCCGGGTGTAAAAGACTACACATTCTTCTCGGCCGCACACTCCACATATTCTCGCATTGACATGTTCCTGGTGAACCAAACCGGGATCCCATGGGTGCAGACTGCACGTATTAACCTTATCACATGGTCGGACCACGCCGACATAGAACTGACCCTCAGGATTCCAGGACCTAAACCACCTTGGAAATGGCGACTTAACAGCACACTATTAAAAGACCCAGAGACAGAGACACTCCTTCGGGACGAAATCCTGACATACTTTAGAGAGAACGACCACCCAGAACTAACCCAATCCACGATATGGGCCGCACATAAGGCGGTACTGAGAGGTACCCTCATAAAAATTGCTACCCGCCGGAAGAAACAGAGAGCTGAAACCCTCTTCGGGCTCCAAAAGGCGCTGAGGGGGGCAGAAGCCAAACACAAACATGACCCCACATCTCAGGGGCTACAAGACCTCAGGGAACTCCGACACAAAATTAGGTCAATAGCAGTAGAGGATCTGGGGAAAGACTTAGTTCGCAAAAAACGCTTCTACTATGAACGCTCCAATAAGATGGACACCTTGCTAGCTAGGGCACTGAACCCCAAACCCAACTACCATACCATTTCGGCCATTAAAAATAAACAGGGCCAAATAACCCAACACCCAGGGGCGTATTAGCCGCGAGGCAAACAAGGCATTTGCCTTGGGCGGCATTTTCCAGGGGGCGGCAAAAAAAGCCGCCCCCAAATGCCCAAGGCAAATGTCTTGTTAGCCTTGCGGCTAACAGACATGCCGGCGGGTTGCACTGCCTGGCGATCGATCGGGCGGGCGGGCGGCCGGCGAGGGAGCACTTCCCCTGAGCTGTCTGCTCAGCTCCCTCGCCGGCCGCAGAGTGAGGCTGGGAGGCGGAGCCGGAATATGACGTCATATTCCGACTCCCAGCCTCACTCTGCGGCCGGCGAGGGAGCTGAGCAGACAGCTCAGGGGAAGTGCTCCCTCGCCGGCCGGCCGCCCGCCCGGCAGTGCCGCCCGATCGCCCAGCAGCCACTGGACCACCAGGGAGGAAGAGACACCCCCCCTCCCCAGCATTCCCAAAGGTAAGGAGGCTGGGGGGGGGGGAGTTAAATTAAAAAAAAATGTGTTAAAAAAAATGTGTTAAACATAAATTAAAAATAAATGTGTTAAAAATAAATTAAAAAAAAAAGTGTTAAATTTTTTTTAAAAAAAAATGTGTTAAAAATTAATTTTCAAAACATGTGTTAATGTGGGTGGGTGAGTGTGTCTGTGTCTGTTAGTGTGTGTGTCTGTTAGTGTGTGTCTGTGTCTGTTAGTGTGTGTGTGTCAGTGTGTGTGTCTGTTAGTGTTTGTGTCTGTTAGACACACACACACACACACACTAACAGACACACACACACTAACAGACACAAACACTAACAGACACACACACTAACAGACAGACACACACACACACACTGTTAGTGTGTGTCTGTCTGTTAGTGTGTGTGTCTGTTAGTGTTTGTGTCTGTTAGTGTGTGTGTGTCTGTTAGTGTGTGTGTCTGTGTCTGTTAGTGTGTGTTTGCCTGTGGGTGTGTGTGTATGTTAGTGAGTGTGTGTGTCTGCTAGTTTGTGTCTGCTAGTGAGTGAGTGTGTGTCTGTTAGTGTGTGTCTGTTAGTGAGTGTGTTTGTCTGTTACAGAGTGTGAGTGTGTCCGTTAGTGTGTGTGTATTTCTGTTAGCGAGTGTGTGTTTCTGTTAGCTAGTGTATGCATATCTGTCAGTGAATGTGTGTGTGTGTATTTAGAATGCGGGGCGGGGGGAAAGGTTGGGTGGGGGTGGCGCGGGGGGGGGGGGGGCACCTGAGTTTTGTCCTGCCTAGGGCAGCACAAAACCAGGATACACCACTGCCAACACCCAACGGAGATTAATCAGATATTCACAGAATTCTTTGCACACACTTACAACCATTCCCCAACACTCAACAGCGACAATAAGGACCACACAATAGAAGTAGCAGACTACGTAGCGGGGACGAACATGCCGAGACTGGCCCCGGAAGCTCTAAACACCTTAGGGAAACCAATAGACGAGGAGGAAATCAATAAGGCGATCACAGACCCTAAGGGCAACAAGGCCCCGGGACCAGACGGCTTTGACGGCTCATACTATAAGGTCTTTAGGGATGTATTGACGCCCAGCCTCGTGAAAATGTACGCAGAGTGGATGGAGGGTGGGTGCCCTAATTCAGATATGCTCACGGCCGATATAGCACTTATACCTAAACCAGGGAGAGACCCAACTGAACCCTCCAACTACAGACCCATTTCCCTGATTAACTTCGACGTTAAGATTTTTGCGAAAATTTTAGCTACAAGACTTAACCAACTCCTGGGCACGCTGGTCCACCCGGACCAGGTCGGTTTTGTACCAACAAGGCAATTGTACGAAAACACCAGGAGGGGGGCAGACATCATATGGTGGGCGGTGAGGTCTCGAACGCCTTCTCTGATCCTTTCCCTGGACGCGGAGAAGGCGTTCGACAGAGTGCAATGGCACTACCTATTTACACTACTCGAACGACTGCAGATGCCAGAAGCCTTTATAAGGGGCATCAAAGCCCTTTATACCCAACCGAGGGCGCAGACCAAAGTGCCGGGTGCGATCCCGACCCCGTTCACGACAACCAACGGCACAAGACAGGGCTGCCCCCTCTCCCCCCTACTTTTCGTCCTCTCGTTAGAGCCTCTCCTGCAGAGGATAAGAGAGGACGAGAACATCTCGGGTGTACAGGTAGGAGGTGAAGAGTTCAAAGTCTCCGCATATGCGGATGACGTCCTGGTCACACTAACCAAACCTGCTCAATCGCTGCCCCGACTGGTGACAATACTGGAAGAATATGGCAGCGTCTCAGGCTACAAAATCAATCTAGACAAAACGGTAGCCATGCCAATAGAAATGGACAAGGCAGGGATGGACAACATAAAAAACACCTACCCCCTCAAACTTACACGATCAGATTTCAAATACCTTGGGGTAAAACTCACGGCAGACCCAGAGAGGCTATACAGCGCCAATTACACGCCCACCATCCAGGCGCTCTGCAGGGACCTAGAAAAATGGCATGAGAGGCCCATATCGTGGATTGGTAGGATGCATGCAGTCAAAATGACTCTGCTTCCACGTATATTGTTCCTATTTCAAGCCCTTCCAACTAAAGTCACAAAGCAAAACCTACAAACACTACAAACACACATAGACAACTTCATCTGGGCACAAAAAAGACACAGGATAGCTCGACAGACTTTATACCGACCTAAAGCGAGGGGAGGGCTGGGACTCCCGAACCTCTACCATTATTACCTCGCAGCCCAACTGGCCCAGATAATAGCATGGCATACACCGGAGGGCGCACATAGATGGGTCGACCTTGAGACAAAACTAATGCACACTGACCTCCCTCAATTTTGGATTTGGGTGCCTAAACAAGACCGACCATCATTGCATACATCTTGCCCAGCGATCCTTAACTCCGTTAGGATGGGAATGCCCTGAGGTGACTAAATTTTGGAAAAGAATCCAATCACTGCTACAAGAGGTCCTCATACGACACATAGACCTAGATCCCTGGGCGATCCTCCTATCCAGACCAAATGACTGCCTTTCTAAAAAAGAACAACAACTACTAAACAAACTTACACTGGCGGCTAGAAGGGCACTGGCACAAAAGTGGCTACAGCCCACGGTCCCCACTGACAATGACGTGATAGTTAAAATCAAAGATACTTATCTAATGGACAAACTGACTGCCCAAATAAGACATACGGAAAAATCATTCCAAGAAATCTGGCAACCATGGGAAATTTACACCAATGAATAATTCCAAAATACCGTATATACTCGAGTATAAGCCGAGTTTTTCAGCCCATTTTTTGGGCTGAAAAACCCCAACTCGGCTTATACTCGAGTCAAGGTCTGTATTATGGCAATTTGCATTGCCATAATACAGACCGGGGGAGAGGGGGGCTGGCAGAGCTGTACTTACCTGTTCTGCAGCTCCTGTCAGCTCTCTCCTCCTCCGCGCCGTCCGTTCAGCACCTCGGTCAGCTCCCAGTGTAAGTCTCGCGAGAGCCGCGGCTCTCGCGAGACTTACAGTGTGAGCTGATAGAAGGAGCTGCACGGACGGCGCAGAGGAGGAGAGAGCTGACAGGAGCTGCAGAACAGGTAAGTACAGCTCTGCCAGCCCCCCTCTCCCCCCCACTGAACTGCCACTGGACCACCAGGGAAGGAGAGCCCCCCTCCCTGCCATGTATCAAGCAGGGAGGGGGGGCGAAAAATAAATATAAATAAAATAAGAAATAATAATTAAAAAAAAAATAATAATAATAAAAAAAATAATAATAAAAAAAAAGGGGGTATAAGGACCACTGTGGGAGGGGGGAGGGTATAAGGACCACTATGGGAGGGAGGGGGTGGGATAAGGACCACTATGGGAGGGAGGGGGGGGTATAAGGACCGCTATGGGAGGGAGGGGGGGGATAAGGACCACTATGGGAAGGAGGGGGGGGATAAGGACCGCTATGGGAGGGAGGGGGGGGATAAGGACCGCTATGGGAGGGAGGGGGGGGATAAGGACCACTATGGGAGGGAGGGGGGGTATAAGGACCGCTATGGGAGGGAGGGGGGGGATAAGGACCGCTATGGGAGGGAGGGGGGGGATAAGGACCACTATGGGAGGGAGGGGGGGATAAGGACCACTATGGGAGGGAAGGGGGGGATAAGGACCACTATGGGAGGGAGGGGGGGATAAGGACCACTATGGGAGGAAGGGAGGGGGGGGATAAGGACCACTATGGGAGGGAGGGGGATAAGGACCACTATGGGAGGGAGGGGGGGATAAGGACCACTAGGGGAGGGAGGGGGGGATAAGGACCACTAGGGGAGGGGAGGGGAAAGTAAGGACCACTAGGGGAGGGGAGGGGGAAGTAAGGACCACTAGGGGAGGGGTGAGTCAGGACCACTGGGGGAGGGGGGTGAAGGAACACGGGGGTGGGGAGGTAAGGACCACTGAGGGAGGAGGAGGGGAGGTCAGGACATATGGGGGGGCAAATATCCTTGCACCGGCCCTGCACACACTGCATTCATACACTGCATTCATACACACACTGCACTCATACACACACACTGCACTCACACACACTGCATTCATACACACACACACTGCACTCATACACACACTGCACTCATACACACGCTGCACTCATACACACGCTGCACTCATACACACACTGCACTCATACACACACGCTGCACTCATACACACACACGCTGCACTCATACGCACACACTGCATTCATTATACACACACTGTAAATAAATATTCAATTAATATATTTTTTTTAGGATCTAATTTTATTTAGAAATTTACCAGTAGCTGCTGCATTTCCCACCCTAGTCTTATACTCGAGTCAATAAGTTTTCCCAGTTTTTTGGGGAAAAATTAGGGGCCTCGGCTTATATTCGGGTCGGCTTATACTCGAGTATATACGGTAACTGAGAATCGCGAGCTACGGCTCGGCGTGCTTCTGCCCAACGAGCAAAATACCTCCACCTCCTATAACTACCCCCCCCCCCTCAACCGTAACTCACACCCTACCCTACCCCCTACCTGAACGACCGCTCAGTACCTCAGCTGGCTTGACATACCAGACTAGCAAGACAGCCTCGACTGGGTAGAATAGGACGCTAAGATGTAAAAGGCGAGAGGCAACTGTGTTACTGTAACGAGAACCACCTCGTAAACGCAGAAACTCCTCGCCCACCAACAGAATCCCAGACCCATATAATGTTAACTGGTAAATATGCTGTGAAATGTAGTACTGAACTTCCATGACCATGTCAATAGTCATATATTTTTTTCTTTTATTGTATGTTTAAATTTGATACTTGGGCCACCAACGCCCGGATAACAGAAAAACCAGCGCCGAACGGCACAATCCTTTATATTTATATGTGACAGCACGATATACATCTTGTTAAAACACTGTATAATATGTCTATAAAAGGCCCCTGCGTGGGCCATCTACTGTATTTTTTGATGCCGTTACGGATGCTGGAACAAAAATAAAGAAATTAAAAAAAAAAAATTACAACTAACTCAACAAACTTGAGAATAATAAAAAAAAAATGACTAACAATTACTGAATTAAATATCAAATATGCCCCAACTTTAGTAAAACTTTGTTTTTGCATGCCTTCACTTATTGCTAATCTTGGACACTTAAAATGGATGCACTCTGATGGCATCTGAAGTTTGCAAATGGTTGTCCCACGGTAAGATGTCAACTCGTTTAAAAAACTTACCTGTGTCCTGCCAGGTGCCCATGCTTCATCAGGTCTTCTCCAGCAGGGCAAGCTGTAGATTAAAGTACAAAGACGTGCTCATTTGCTGAGAGCAGTTAGTGGACCCTCTCAGTCAAAGCGGTCTTGCATGGACCTGCTTTGTTCCTTAGCCTACATGGATTTGCCCACTAAAGAATATTGAATACAGCACCACCATTCAGCAGGAATTAGATATGTTATTATAATATCTGTTCGACATCTTACCATGGGATTACGCCAGCGCTCTCTTGATACCATAACCACTACAGTTTTCCTTTAACCCCTTAAGGACACATGACATGTGTGAAATGTCATGATCTCCTTTTATTCCAGAAGTTTGGTCCTTAAGCACTATGAAATATGTTGGCGCTATATAAATTATGATACAAATTTAAAAAAGTGTTAAAAATACGTATTATGTCAATGCCTGTATATTTTTTTTAATACTGATTGCTATATAGGAAAACACTTTTGCGTTTTAATGTTTAATTTCTATTTATGTTGCCGTTAATTATTTATTTCAGCATTTATGTTGCTGTTAATTATTTATTTCAGTAAAGTCTCTCTCACTTCTTATTTGCTTATATATGCTTGTTGTCATTTGCTGACAGGTTTTTGTTTGCTCATTGCAGAGCAGTCGTCCCTTATAAATAAAATAATAGGTTTTCTCTGTGGGCTTATGGGCTTTGCAGACACTTTTTAATATCAACAGAGGAAATTGTTTTTACTGTCAATTAAATAATAAAATGACAGGTATGAAGACTTGTTGAATAGTCTCTAAGCTAATGTATGTATTATGGGTACATTATACATTAGTGCCCTGATACTCCTCATTCACTGCTGAGCTCTGCAGAAATTCCACCTCCAATATAAATATAGAGACTGCTTGTAATGTCTAGTATCCTACCCCCTGTGGGCGGGACCCACGGATAACTGACAGCTGTCACTCTCCGCCCATTTCACTACAGTCCCGGAAACTTAGCACAAGAAGGCGGGGCCGGTCGCATATCGCCACGCCCACTTTCCATTCCTGCGCACTCACCATTGGTCTGGAGAGTTTTGAGCGGCGTGATTTAGTCCCGCCCAGCGAGCGCCGCTGCGCGCCCGGCTCCGGAGCGCTTCCAGTTGAGAGATGGCGGCCACTGCAGGTAGATCTCCGCTGCTGCTGCTCTCTAGGAGTGGCAGGGGGCTGACAGCGGGCTTCCCCGGACTGGGCGTCAGCAGGCACCGGCCCCACAGGACGGTGAGTGACCGGGGAGGTGTACAGCGTGGCCGCAGGGAGGGGAGTGGGAAGTGTCGTGGAGTGAGCTGGCCGGGGCGGGGTGTGTGCAGCAGGGAACTCCCGAATGCTACAAGCTGAGTGTTTCCCCAACATTCTACACTTAGAACGCTGGGCTGTCACAGGGAGACACTCACTCCCAGCATTCTACACTTAGAACGCTGGGCTGTCACAGGGAAGGAGACACTCACTCCCAGCATTCTACACTTAGAACGCTGGGCTGTCACAGGGAAGGAGACACTCACTCCCAACATACTATACTTGGATTGCTCGGCTGTCATTGAGAGACACTCACTCCCAACCTTCTACTCTTAGACTGCTGGGCTGTCACAGGGAGGGTGACACTTACTCTGCAGGACAGTCACTACTCCATATTCACAGAGCACTCCATTCATAGGGATCCTACAAACCTAGAGATCCTCATCCACCGAGCTCCCCATTCTCAAAGCTCCCCATTCTCAAAGCTACTTCAAACCCTGAAACCCTCATCCACAGAGCTTCCCGAACCCGGAGGTTCCCATCGCTGTGTGCCCCCCCCCCCCCCCCTTCCCCATACCCCATACCCCAAGCTCCCCATTCACAGATCTCTCCGAACCCCGAGTTCCCCATCCTTGAGTACCCCTCTATCCTGTGTGCCCCCTTTCCCAGAACTGGCTGGCTCCCTTTCTGCAGTGTACTTGGGCAGTGTGACTCCTTGAGTTGTGCAAAACCCGCAGTGTCTCTGAGCATTCCCCACTACTAGGAATTCCGCATACACACCACTTAACCTCCCATACACAGCCAGCAGGCAGGGTGGGATTACACCTCCAGCCCTGCTCAGGGTCACCCCTCTCTGGCCAGCACCGACATGTGTCAAACTTTGGTCATTCATAGCGAGGGATTGGTGCAGTGACTGTTGCAGAACATATTAACAATATTTCCACTAGTCCCCGGGTGCCCCCTCATTCCAGCAGAGAGTACTCACTTGGCTTTGAATATAGTGGTAGGAGGAGCACCATGACATGCATCTTTGGAAGAGGGAATACACCTTTTTTTTTTTTTTTTTTTTTTCTCCCCCCATTTTTCTCCATTCTTCCTTAAAAGGGATTTTCCTGCAGTCTCCCATAGCTTCTGCAACTGGTACCTGGAATGATACCTCATTCATGAAATTCAAAGCACCTAGTTCTGGAAATTAGACAGTGTGTTATTACATTTTTTTTATTGACCTCTGGCTTGAAATCTATGAGCTGATGAATATTGGCAAATGATTTAAAACATTTTTTTTTTTTTTTTTTTTTTGTAGAATAATTATAAAGTCTGAAAATACTTCTGAATGAATTTTGCAGTATTTTACCACAAGCTAATGCACAGGGGGAAAAAGTCAGATTCTGGTTCTGATATGGTCTTTTGTAGCACACTTATGATTTGTCATGTGCAAACACAAAATTCATCAGGATAATGCAACTCGATACATGCTATTTTGGCATCTAATGTTAGAGTAGTAGGATACATGTGTTCTATGTCAGGGTAATCTTCACACATAATATTTTGTTGCAAGAATGAGGAAGTGTTTGTATGGCTGAAGACAAGGTGTAATTTCTCTAGTCACATGGAAAAAAAAGTATTTGATAATCCCATTTATATATCTTCACGAGTCATTTTCAGTTGTCTTGAAACTATTGGCAAACTACCTTTTAAAAATTGAACAGGTGGTAAAAGTAATATTCCTGTTCGTGCTGTATGAAGAAAATTGTACAGGTACTAGAATTTTGTGCTTGCAATTTTTTCCTCCTTTGGCACTGAACTGTCTGTGCTCTGCCAGACTTGCTTTTCAGTGCTATTTTTGGTAGGACGTATCTCATTAATAAAATATCACCATGTTAATATGGAATATCTTTTTGCAAACCTATGTTGCTAAATGAGCAGAATCTCCGTACCTCTAACTGATGGCAGGCTTGGAAATACAATGAATTGGGCAGAAAATCAAGATAAAGCACAGATTAAAAAGACAAACAAAGCTGTTCTTACCACTGGTCTCCGTATCGTACATAAGCCTACATGCTTTTTGTCAAAAGCTGTATTGACCCTGCTAATTTATATACACTATATTTTATGGAAACTACCTTTCTTTCTCTCCTTTTTTTTTTATCTAGTATCATTGGTGTAAATAGAGAAACATTTAAATTCTACCACTTCTGGATAGCTAACTGCCTGCGGATTGCCTCCCATCTTTTATCATATGTTCATTTAACCAGTGCTAAACATGTTCTTTGCTCACTGTGTCAAGAGGGTTGTTGACTACACCTCACTGACGGGGCCCAAAGAAGGCCGAAATGATCCTCTGGGGTTACGGTATCTCTTGTGCACAGACAACTTGTCGGCATTTCGGTTATGGACTACCCTTATGGGTGGGATTTGTCTGCTATACTTTGGAACAGGATCTCTCTGTAATAGCACAAGTGAGCAAAAACTTAGAGACCTGAGGGGCAAGCGACTGAGTTTCTCTAAGCTTTTGTCTGTACTCGGAGTTCTCATATACTTTGTTTATGTTCATTAACTGGCCTAGAACAAAGGGGGAAACCAATATAATTCCTCATGGTAGGGGTCCTTTTAAAGGGACACTCCAGGCACCCAGACCACTTCTGCTCATTGGAGTGGTCTGGGTGCCAACTCCCACTACCCTTAACCCTGCAAGTGTAATTATTGCAGTTTTTCATAAACTGCAATAATTACATTGCAGGGTTAACTCCACCTCTAGTGGCTGTCTACTACACAGCCACTAGAGGTCACTTCGTAGTTTCTAGCACAGGTTTCCTGTGCTAGAGCGTCGCTGGACGTCCTCACGCTGTGTGAGGACCTCCAGCGTCGCTCAAAACCCCATAGGAAAGCATTGGAATGATTTTTCAATGCTTTCCTATAGGGAGACGTAATGCGCATGCGCTGCATTTCCGCGCATGCGCATTAGGTCTCCTCGGCCGGTGAGCGAGATTAGTCTCGCCCACCGGCCGACGTAATCACTAGGAGGAGCGTCGCGGAGGTGGAGACAGCGGCGAGGGACATCGCCTCTGTCCCAGGTTAGTGACTGAAGGGGTTTTCACCCCTTCAGTAACCGGGGATTGGGGGGTGGGAGGGAGAGGAACCCTCCAGTGCCAGAAAAACGGATCGTTTTTCTGGCACTGGAGTTCCCTTTAAAGAAAAAGATTCTCTACCATTTTGTTCCTCTTCATTACGTTCCTCTTCATTACTTTTCTTGCTAAGATTGCTATCATGCATTGGTGATATGTATCTAGGGCAGGGGTAGGCAACCTTCGGCACTCCAGATGTTGTGGACTACATCCCCCATAATGCTGACAAAGCATCATGGGAGGTGTAGTCCAAAACATCTGGAGTGCTGAAGGTTGCCTATGCCTGATTTTGGGCATGGCTCAACCAGAAAATAGACAAACAAAAAAATAAAACTATTGCCAGTGGTAAGAGAAAACTACTGATATAGTTTCCTTGGTGGAAAGGGTTAACCGTGAAGTTTCCATTCTAAATGGTAAACATAAACCATACGGTACTGCAATAATATAAATCCCCTCCCCATCTTCCACTACAGCATTAACACTCACCGATAATGACTTCCAGATGGCTGGTTTTAGGCCTCTTTTTTTTTTTTTTTTTAATATGCCCATACTGAGAGCACCTCAAACATGCTTAGTATGCCCCTATAGGTTACTTCTGAAGTTAATATTGAAATAAGTTCAGTAACGGAGTCAAAAATAAAGACGCATAGGTTCTTAGAGCACAAGTGTGGATAGGCATGTTCTCCACCTACTAACACTGTTAAATACAGCAATACCACATACCCAGTGAGAATATTCATCCAGACTCGAGAAGCAGAATAAAAGGCCTTATTTCATCTAATGGTAAAAGTGTCAGTTTGGCAGACTTACAGTAGCCAGGGAACAGAGGGTGGTACAGAGAAAACTCCTCCTCCTATGTATCTATCTTTGTGTATTGGCCATTTTTGTTATGATGTTGTGACAATTAGATGAAATAAAGCTTTGAGCATTTACTCACCTGCTCAAGACTGGAAATCTGTTACCATTGGACATCCAGTGTTCCTGTATTCAATGTGAGATTGAAGTTTCCCATTTAAGTATTGGGGTGTCTGTGCTGGATACCTTTATGTATAATGGTTTAAAAAGTCTTACTGTCTTAAAGGAACACCATAGTGTCAGGCATACAGGCAATGTATTCCTGACCCTATAGTTTTAAAAACACAATTTAAGTAGCTTTCCCTCGCCTCTCTCGCCTTGAAAACGATGAGAAACTCTCCTTATTTCCAGTGTGTCTCATTGCAACTGGCTCCGCCCTCTAGATTTGACAAACAAATTCTTTCCCATAGAAAAGCATTGGGAAGCTATTGCACCAATCAGCATCTCCTCGTAGAGATGCATTGAATCAATAAATCTCTGAGGAACGTTCAGCGCCGCTATGCAGAACGTGAACATGATGCACGCTGTGCAGTACTGACCCAGTAAGCACCTCTAATGGCCGCCTGAGTATTTAGGTGCTCAAACTTAACTCACAACAGAGCAACTTGTCTAATGAATTCCAAAGAGAAAGGAACAATACTATCCTATTGCCTCTTCTGGCTGAGTGTTTAGGCTCAATTTTGTCCAATATTTTCCCCCATACTTTATAAAACTGTGAGGATGAGTTACTCCTGATTTAAAAAAAAAAAAAAAAAAAAAAAAAATACATTTAAAAAAAATAATCTATTTTTCCCTGGTTTAAAAACTGAACTTCGACTTCTTACTAGGTCAGCACACTGCCCTCGCCCTCCCCCCACTAGTGTCTAGCAAAAACTGATTTGGAGGCGATTTTAAAATTAGGGTGATTACAACTCTGTCCTGTTTAGCTGTTACTATTTAATTTAAGTAAGAAAGTCTCTGGATAGAATTGCAAAATAGTCTTAAAGGACACCCAGACCACTTTTTAGCTCAACGAAGCGGTCTTGGTGCAGTGTCCCTGTCCCCTTAACCCGTCAATGGTAATTCTTGCAATTTCGGAGAAAAAGCAATACTTACCTTGCAGGGTTAATACAGCAGCCACTAGAGGCACTTCAGGGTGGTTAGGTGACGTTTGGTCGCCTAACTGATGGTGGACATCGTCGCGCTCTGCATGAGGACATCCAGCGTCTGTCAATGTCCTACAGGAAAGCATTATAGCAATGCTTTCCTATGGGGAGGGCCTAATGCACTTGTGGCATAGACCGTGCATGTGAGTGCGCATTAGCGTCTTTTATTGGGTGACATCGGAGGGGGTGGAGCATATAAATGGCTTAAGCACTCTGGCAGCGCCATTAGCCTGCCTGGACTTGTCTGTGTCTGTATGGAATAGAAAGATGAGTTTATAGGGTGTTTTTTTTTTTTTTTTTTTTTTTTTTTTTTTTTAAGCGGAGGTCAGCATACTAGCAATGGTTCGCAAATGGTTGATGTAACCCTTTAAGATGGCACCAACTGACACTGAATGAGTATTCCAATAAATTAGGATCCATAAACATACAAATAATTAATGCAATAAAGTGCCTGCATCTCTGGATTGCAGAACTGCTGACATGGATCTACAGAATGTGAACAATGCTGGAACAGTGATTCTTAAAGCTTGGGTCAGAACCAAACCTGGGTACACATGCAGTTTTTATTGTGTCCATATTTTTCTGCCCCAGTCATCTATGAAAAGTGAATTTTTATGTAACAGAACTGCATCTCACAGGGGTTCTGCTGAACGTTTTTCATATAAATAACAAACAATGTTCATGTCGCTGACCTAATTTTACAAGTGAACAATGGATGCCAAGTATTTAATTTAGTTCCCTGTAAAAAAAAAAAATAAAAAAAAATTATAAAACAAAATTGCAAAGTTAATTTGTGTCAATATTACTCGGTCCCAACTCTATTTCCTTTGGTTAAACTAGCCACGTAATCCAATAGTTTATTTGTACAATTACAGAGCTCTTAACTGCCTATATCAAAATTGCCATTTCTTTCAACCTTTTTGAATTTGAAATGAATACACAATGTCAATACCATTCTTGGTGCATGATCAGACAGATCAAACACCCAGTGTTCTGTTTGCATAATGAAATATTGGTAGAAAATATGTACATTCCATTTTAATAGGCTGTTGGCAATGGGTACATAGGGATGCAATTCCAAGTTGGCTACATAAACACTGAGATAGTTGTCCATCTACCCATTTGCTATCCATAAAGACATAGCAAAGAGCAAAAATTACTTTGCCGCATTAACATATCTGAGCACCGACTGATTAGTGATTTTTTTTTTTTTTTTTTTAACTTAATGCACCACAAGTTACTTTGTACGAATTATTCAGATTGATCATAATGGAGTCCAACCCCACCTCCCCCCTCCTTTCCCTACCTACTTATATTTCCCTCTGAAAGAAAAACTTGGCACTGAGATCCAATGTCGACAGACCCCTAGTTATGTAACTGATGAAATAATAGAGTGGAATTCCCTTTGCATACCCAGTGTGCATTGAATCATGTGACCCTTGTCTGCAGCTAAATAGAATTCAGTGTGTCTGATCTCACATACAGTAATCACAGCAAGGTCTTAAAATAGTGAAGGGTTTATTCGTTAAACACTGAATTGTGAATAAACTGGTACACAGCGAAGCTAGGACTATAGCAGAGTTGCAGAAATCTTCAAAGTTAACCAAACAAAGGCCTACATTTTGACACTTTGTATTTGTTCCAGTGGGTATACTCAGCGTCTCTTATGAATGGTTACCAATTCTAGTTTTTCTGATTTTATGTAGGGAATTCTGAATAAGAACACTGTATAATACACATTCCATGATGGAATTGAACAGTTCTTTAGTGGGGTGCTTGCAGGCCAGTATCAAATCAAAGGGACACTCCTAGCACCTTTAAAATTATGCTCCATGCTTAGGTTATTGTGCAAGGAGGTCCCCCGTCATCGTGTCCTAAACAGTGTTCTGTAAAACACAGATATCTTAAAAAAAAAAAAAATAAATAGCTGCAACTTTTAACTCGTCCCCTCACAAATTATGCTTCTCTCTGCCTGTCAAAGTACTGTACAGCTTCCTCTAAAATGTCTCCTCTACAGCAATGCATACAGACAGCCTAATTTATAGCTCCGTCCACAAAACCACGAACAGAGCATTCATTTGCAGCTGCTATTGGTATGTGTGTTATGGATAAAAATTATAATCCAAAGATATGTTTAGGGGAACCCAAATTGTTAGAGCGCTCGGAGAAAGCAAAATAAGACACACGGAGATTGTATATCAAAAGAATATTCTAGCTTTAATTGGGGGCAATTCGTTTTATACAGTGGGGGATACGTGCTTACATGCGAAACGTATTTACTATTTTTTTTAAACTGTCATAGGAAAGGAGTGTAAGAAGAGACATATTTCTAAATGTCACTAGCAGTCTACAAGAAGTACTCCGGTGGGGGCTAGTTTTTACAGGGCAGGACAAAGTTCATTAAAATATAAAGCAAATCATGATCCAAGTTGGCCAATTGTATTACAGGCTGAACCGGCACCTGTAGCTTGAGCCTCGGAATCAAAGTGCATTCCTTCCAATTCACCACAACTGATGTTTCATTACCTGCTTTAACACTAAAACTCCTTATTGTTACTGTTAAAAGGTGCAGCACCTGTTGAATTCACTTATATTGACCTTCTCCTATAGAGACAATTGAAAGTCTAAGTTCATGACCATCTCACACATTGTCCTGGCCAGATATTCCGATTAGTGGAGACAGTGACCAAGCCACTTAAAGAATTTCATGCGATTCTGTACATGCTTGACTATACTTGCGTACAAACCAATCCTCTCATATGTATCTATAGGAATGCACACTTCATTTTGTTCCTCATACACTGTCTCTTTTAATCAATGGTGGCTGAAATTCAAAGTTAATTTAGTGAAAAAAATAAATACAAAAATGCATTTAGCTGTGATGTTGAACATGAGTGCTTGATTTTGTGTTAAAAGTAGTTGGTACCAGGAATTGGATGAGATATTAGAAGAGGACCAGGAATTGACAGAAAATGTGAAGTTTCCCCCCCCTCTTTGTTAGGGGAAGAAGATCCACTGCCTTATACCGGTATGAACTATGTGCAAATGCATTTTGGAGTGTCACTTTAAACCTGCTCCTTAGTTAAACTGCATTTAATTAGTGCACTGTGATTGCCAATTTTAAATTTAAAAATCATTTATATTCTGTTCGGCTCGTCCCAATTGCTCCTATTTTATCTTTCCCTAAATCACAATTACAGTTTTCCCTTTAGAGTTGAAAGAATCCGATCCATTGTCATACCTAATCAGGCCTATGGTGTTCTCCTGGTTTGCAGCCTGTGCACAGCTAAATGGTATTCCTTTCACAAACCCGCTGTGATGTGTGGGTGCGTTTTGAACTGCTATAATAATCCTAGTTGGAGATGGATATTGTATATGAATGGAAAATCAGAGCAGCGCAATTATCCACTAGTGTATTGAGTTTTGTGTGTTCGTTTAAACACAGTTGACATAATAAGCAGATTGGAAAAGGTACATTTCAGATTAAAGTTCTCTAGTTTCTGTCATTTATGTTATCTCTTGGGTTAGATTTTTTTTTTTTACTCCTGCAATGGACCTGTATGATACAAAGGTTAGAGTACACTAATAATAAAACCTAGCTTACCCAGGGGATGTCTTCAGCTTTTATATCACTGTTTATTAATGGGTCAGTCGGTTAAGTGCATAGACTGGTGCAAAGATGCTTTCTGGCCGCTGTACAGTGGCGACTCTATGAACAGTACACATGGGGGGCCAAAAGATACCACAGTCAAAACTAGGAGGGGGGGGGGGGGGGGGCACTAATAATTTCCACCACTTAATCATAGTAGTGGTCGCAGGGGGGATAGAAGCGGTAGGGGGAGGGGAGGGATAGGGCTTGTAATGGGTACAAGGGAGGGAAAGAGACTGTGGAATGAGTAGGGGATGGATGGTGGCTGTAGTGAGTGCAAGGGTGGGATTATGTTGGCTGTAGCAGGTGCAAGGGAAGAATGATGGGGGCTCTTGCAGTTTCCGAGTGGGGGATGGGAGCGGACATTGCATGTAGGAGCTGTCATGGAGCATGTAGTAAGGAAATAATATAATACATTTAAACACAAATAAATATTTATTCTTCCCTCCCTGAGCCTTTCCCAGTGATGACTGCCTGGTTATAACAATCTACAGTGCGCCAATATGGAGATACCCATTTGAGGAATAAAGAATTGTGGACTGTTACATTTTACATAGCTACATAGTTTACATTTTCACACCATGCAAATATGTATCTTAAACGTATGGAGAAGTAAACATAAAATTAAATAAACATAAGAAACCATTCCCCTCTAAATTTAATTAATCAGTTAGGTCACCATAAGTGTCATTTTATTTATTAATAATTTTTTTTAAATGTAACTTACTTGGAACAGTGGATCAAGATTTCTTGTTTTTAAATCATGGGAGTAATGCGGTGTATAATGTTTTTTAAATAGGACATATAGAATACAGTTTAACATTTAAGTGTTCTAGTAATGCCACTTTCCTAAAACCTGTATTCCTAACCCAATTGTGCCCCTGTCTCTAGTAATATGCAGGCCGTGTGCGGTAAAAATGTATATTTATTTAAAAAAGCAAAACCTTTTTCCAGAGCCTATACAACCTTGGTACTGCTCGTCTGTCTCCCTCCCATGACGTCATCGAGGAGGCATAACCTCCTCCGGTGATGGTCCGGTCCAGTGCTCCTCGTAGAGGAGCAATGAGGACTTGATGAGCTGTGTTGCTCCATATTCATATGCTTACAGCCATTGTCTGCATGTGCTGTGGGCTTACAGCCCCAAATATATTTGTTTGGTGAGTGGTGGTTTTAAAATTAACGCTTCAACGTTCCCTGCCAGGAATGCAAGCAGCACGGTGTATGTAAACACGAGATCATGACACTGTTATGTCCTGCACTTTGTCACCATGTCGATAGCTCATCTAATGACAACCCCTCC
Source organism: Pelobates fuscus (assembly GCF_036172605.1). Classification (NCBI taxonomy): domain Eukaryota; kingdom Metazoa; phylum Chordata; class Amphibia; order Anura; family Pelobatidae; genus Pelobates; species Pelobates fuscus. The sequence goes on from NC_086326.1 coordinate 88,708,248, forward strand.
CTCGGCTTTACAGAGCGGTTTCTCCTTGTCCTTTACAACTTTTGTTTCATTTCTCTTGTAAGTAATAAAAACATCTTGGCTAGGATAATAAGACTGTGAAGCTTTGGTCAAATACACAAGGGCAGCCATTGTGTAAGTTGTAAGGGGCTTGATATGCGGGTAAAAGATGTAGTAAACGCATGTTGAGTCAGGTTTTGACAGACTGGCAGTCAAGTACCAGGGCCTTGGGAATGTCCAAGCAGTATCTGTAGCTTGTCAACAGCTGGGGAACATGCAAACTGTTAAAAATCCCTTCATTGTTTAGGGAATGCAGGCAGAGATACTTGGATGTCGTTACAGGAATCATAACTTGCTTGTCCTGGAGTCGTGTAACATAAGACTTGACTCCTACCTCATGCTACAAATTGCTGCAGTGAGGTATCCACACAAATTATTACATACCCCTGAACTTGTTGGCTGGATTGATCATCTGGAGAAGACCCCAAACATGTTGCACCTTGCCTACCCCTCATACTTTTAAATCTCTAAATTGAATGCAGTAACTTCTTAAACGATTATAAAATTCCAGTTTATACATGTTGAGAGATATGTATATGTATATGTGTGTGTGTGTGTATATATGTGTTTTTTTTTTTTTTTTAAATATTTATTTATTACAGGGTGAACTTAAAGGACTTTAAAAACTTGGCAGTGTTTAATTTGCTATAGAAAAAATAACATCTGTGTTCAAAATAATCAACGTCTCATATATATTCTTAATAATGTAGTGGGTCTAAAACGCAGGGATTTTATTATGTTTTTGGAACAATATTTTAGCTCTGGCTGTGTCTGGCGCTGGGTCATGCATGGCTTGTCGCGTGGATATTGCGAGAATGAAAACTGTTATTTTCTGCTGATTAATGACTGTCCCGTATGAATGCTGCATTTTCCGCTTCTGATTACATAACCTGATGGGTGTTCTGTAATCCAGTCACTGGCTACAATTTTCCGTTCTCATTTGGATATAGGATTTAGAATTAAGTGATCTGCCTCCCTCACAGTTTTCATTCAGCCCAGTTACTGAACGTGGAAGTTATCAATTCCCCCAAAATGTTACCAGTAATGATTATCCCTAGTGGTCTTCAATGCATGGTGTGGGTACCATGGATGGCCAAATCACTGCTGACATTGCACTATTCCAGAGCAGTGACTGTTCCAGATCCATTTAAAGTTTTATCATTATCCCTGTATGAACAGAATATGAGAATATCTAAATCCAGTCCTGGTGGTGTGCCGTGGGGACTAATCTGAACCATTATTCTCAACTAACAATTTGTGTATTAACCTGATAAACAAGTATACTTGGGTAGGTATAAACTTGTGCTCACTAATTTTTATTAAGTATGTTTGCTCTTTGCGCAATGCTTTTACCCATGGCATTTATGATGCGCCACATTAAATTGATTGCAATGTTAGTTAAATGAAATGTTTTTTACTTCTTGTTTTTATTTATTTTTTGTCCCCATAAGCAGCATTGATTAAATCTAAACTGCAATAGTTCTGTTTATAGCTTAACTGCTTTCAGTTGCATTTGATTTATAGTACTTTTTTGATTGCTTTTTATTTCAGTACTTATTATTTTATATCCCCTTTGTATAATTGCATGGTAAAGTGCTGCGGAATATTTTTGGTGCTATATAAATACTAATAATAATTAGGCAGGTCATCTGAAGTGATTGCTATTGCTTGTTTGTTTAAAGCTCTGATATTATATTTGCTATTTTTCAACTTGTTACATTTTTGTTTTTTATTTACTTATTTTAAAAAGCCAATTAAAAAAAAATATATATTTTTTTAAATAAAGCGATCATGGCTTTCCAACGGTAACCTGACTCCAGCTTCCAGTCCTAATCATTTTGTACTTGGGTCGCACCTTTGAACTAGGCTAGAGATTAGATTCTCGTTTCGCTAAGAATATGCATGTCACATTTGAAGTTAATGCAGTTTAGATTAAAGGAACACTTTAGGGTCAGGAACACGATCCTGTATTCCTGACCCTATAGTGCAAAACCCACCATTAAGGTGGCTTGCTCCCCTCCCCCTAAAAACAATTATAGCTCACCTTATTTCCATCGCCATGCAGGTCTGCTGGAGCTGGCCCCGCCCCTTGGTGACATAATCAGAATTGGTGATTGTTAACCAATCGGATTGGATAAAATCGTCAAGGAAGCAGGATGGGGGCGGACCAAACGCTGTTTTGGCCAAACAGCACTAATTTATAGAGATGCATTGAATCAATGCATCTCTATGAGGAAAATTCAGTGTCCCTGGGCAGTGCTGGCTACTGTGCAGCACTACCCCAGGAAGCACCTCCAGTAACCATCTGAGGAGTGGCCACTTGGTGTCCCTATGGGGGAATGTAAACACTGCCATTTCTCTGAAAAGGCAGTGTTTGCATGAAAATGCCTGAAGGCAGTGATTATACTCACCTGAACAACTACATTAAGCTGTAGTTGTTCTGGTGACTTTAAGCACCTATGTTAGAACATTCACATACACTGCTGATTCACAGATTTCCTTTAGAATGAAATTGCATCCATATCAGCTGATGCCAAAATACACCATGAACAAACAGGCTTTTGTGCTGCATGAAACCCACATGGATATAACAACTTAGAGGTCATATTGAGAGAGCTCTTGTTTGTGCATGCATGTGCAGTAGGGTTTTTCCATAATTGTCTTCTGGGACACATTATATCTCTATGCTGGTAGGCAACACGTTAAAGCTACTACTAGATTAGTTTACAAGACCATTCTATTGGGTTTCCTCTTAGATTCTTTCCTGCATCTACACACTGCAGGGCTGCCCTTCTCATGTGCAACCAGTATACATGTAGAAATGATATGATACTAGCATGCAAGCGAAGTGGATCAAAGATCTCTTTAAAAAAAAAAAAAAAATATATATATATATATATATATATATATATATATATATATATTAAATTTACTTTCTCACATCTCCAGGTGGTATACCTTATTTATTTATTTTTTGTGTATTATTCAATTTCTGGTCCTGTACCAGAGGCCTGGGGATCTGCAGGTTCTGCATGGTACTGCACTCTTCTGGACAGTGATCTCGGATGTCCCACCTGGAATCTGCTGATGCCACTCCCCCCAACTTTGGGGTCACAGCCCCAAGTGCTCATATCACAACTGGGAATACTACTGCCTTCACTTTCCACATCCTTTCTAGCTGTTCTTTCAGTTCTTGGTATTTGTCCTTCTTCTCATGTTCCTTCTTCCTGATGTTATAGTCACTGGGTGTTGACACATCCACCACGACTGCAGTCTACCGTTCCTTATCTACCACCACAATGTCGAGTTGGTTGACCACTACTTGCTTTTTTTTTTTTTTTGGGTCTGGGTTTGAGAGTCCCACAGGATCATAGCCCAGTCATTATCCACTACCATTAGTGGTACAGTATCTCCCATCTGGAATTGGGCATGTCCAGATGATTTTTTGTGCAGATATTTCAGTACACAATCGCAGCACCTTGGTTGTTTCTCTCAGTGTATGTTGTCCCTGTTAACACCTTGGACCCGTCCATGTGCTGGATTATTTCAGAGGCCTCTTAGCACAGTCAGCTTGGGTCCTTTCCAGGTTGGTAGATAACTGCTTCAATTGATCTGGTGCATTGTTCCTTTAATTTATTATCCTAGAAAAATCAGTTGGAAAATAATTAAATACATATTGTGTTAGTTATAATTTTTTCCATTTTGCACTGTGTATGCAGTGCCATGTCTTGTCAGCCGTGAATTAAAAGTTGGCTGCAAACCAAAGAGCCAACCGCACGGATACATTAATGAACAGAGTATCGTTCGTGTTTTCAGAAATTTGGGTCACTTGCTGTTTTGCTATTTTTCCTTTTTTAAATTTGTATTTATTTTTATTTTAGCAGTGTACCCATTATATTTAAATTGAGGGTATTTTCTAGGTGTTCTAATTGTCTGTTTAGGGACAGAACTGCTAATTCAAGTCAAGTGTTTTTTAAGGTATTTAGGAGGAAGTCCCTTAACTTAGATCAGATACCATATTAGACCCCTGCACGTCTAGAATTCTATTGGACTCTGATGGCAGAGCAGTTGTCAATTACTAAGTGTTACCATGTGACTTGCTTAAGCTACCACAACATTGCAGCTTTTTATATTGGTAATTATAGTACCAAAATGTGGCTTTAACCCCTTAAGGACACATGACATGTGTGACATGTCATGATTCCCTTTTATTCCAGAAGTTTGGTCCTTAAGGGGTTAAGCACCCAAACTGTCGGTGACACGTTCACTTTGCATTACTTCAATCCTAGTTTTATTACGTGCATCAATAAAAACATATCAAAATAATGCCTTGCAGATCATGCTAAGAATTTAGTGGTTAGTATGTTGTGGTGTTCTGCGTTTGTTTGTTTTTTTTGTCTGTTTTTTTTCTCTCCTCCGTTTTATTTCTTGAATTTGAATTGGATGTCTATCTAAAGTGTTTCCCAGTGAGTGCAATAGTAACACAATAAAATAATGCAAATTGTATTGGTGCATTAATGCTTATGTTGTAGCTAAAGGGGAAATAAGGACCTGGTTACAGATTTTTCAACTAGCCTTTAAACGACACTCTTCTCATCTGGATTGGATTGTGCTTGTTTTACCGGTGACGTTGGATCAGGCTGTATGGTGCCACCTTGCTCCATTATTTTGGAGCAGTTTTTGAATGGTTTCATATAAATAATGGTCCCCTGGTCATCTTTCACACTTGGTTCCTTGCTGTCCATATCACCATTTCGGGAGTTACTCTTCCAAATGAGCCATTTAAATGCCATGCTGTTTCAGCTGGCATGCTCAGATAGTGCTACAATTGGATAAAATTGATATTGCGGTTAGCGATATGGACAGCAATGGACTGCGCTTGGGACCCTTTCTTTCTGTTAGACCTTTCGAAAACTGTTTGATACGTAACAGGGGAATGGGGTTAAGTGAATAGTGGCTCCATAACTCCTGAAACAGACTGTTGTGGTTATGGTGCTTAGTGTCACTTTAAGCAAATAGTTTCGACGAGCCATTTCACCCCTGATGGTTAACCTTGCTGTGGAAGTTTAGGAAATAATACATTTTACTATATGACCAGCCAGTCTGAAAGCTGACTGGACATCATGAGTGAGATAACTTAAGTCCTGTGTATCTGCAGTGTCCCTGCAAACCGTAACTGGTTAGAAGATGATCTGTGTTAATTATAATTGAAAGTAGAACTCTGGAATGGAACGCCACTGTTTGAGACGCCATAACTTGCGGTCATAGTCCTTATTAACTGAATATTTATGTTTTAGTTTATGTAATGCATGCTCTCAGCAATGAGTTCTCCATACAAAAAAATATTTAGCGGTTACTCTCTGATCTAGTCCTAGAGCGTTAACAGCGAAGTTAGAGCCTGCTGATTTACTCGTTTCTTGAATGTTAACTGAACACCACACATCTCAAGATTACATGAGATTCTGTAAATCAGAGCCTTTCTGCAATGCATATGAAAGCTACGGAGTTGCTCTGGGCAATCTATTTGAAGTTTGACATACTGCTATTGTTAAATATTATGTCGGTTGGATTCATGTTGAGGTCAAGGCAGCCTGATTGTGTCTTTTTATTTTTAAGATACTTATAAATTGTTTTGGGGGCGTACATCTAAAAATGTCAATGTCTGTAATTTTATTTGGATCTTGCTACAAAAGAAAAACACACTTTTGTAAAGGATTAAAAATCCTAGCTCAAGGTATTCAATACCTTTTTTAAGGGTAACTAAACTAGCCAATCTGTGGTTTTAGCTGACTTGGAGAATGTTTTTTTTTTTCTTTCTTTTTCCAGTTAAAGGGACCCTGTAGTCACTAAAACAACTTTAGCTTAATGAAGCATTTTTTGTGTATAGATCATACCTCTCAAGTGTAACTGCTCAATTGTAAGGGTTAATGGACCACTACAGTAACCCAGACCACTTCAGCTCAATGAAGTGGTATGGGTACCGGGTCCCCCTGGTTTAACCCTGCAGCTGTAAACATAGCAGTTTCAGATAAACTGCTATGTTTATATTGCAGGGTTAATCCTGCCTCTTGTGGTGGTCTTCCTGACAGCCGCTAGAGGCGCTTCCCCGACGCTCAAAGCAAAAATCGCATTGAGCATGCAGAATGTCCATAGGAAAGCACTCTGGAGCTGACATCTGAGGGGGAGGAGAGGTCACCAGCGCTGAGGGAGCCCGGTGCTGGATAAAGGTAAGTGGCTGAAGGGGGGGACGTAAGGATTATATAGTGTCAGGAAAACGAGTTTGTTTTCCTGACACTATAGTGATCCTTTAAAATCTGGGGTCCAGATCTGTGCTGTAAAAGGTGCAGACATTCTCTGATCATATTACCACTATAATAATCTATACTGGATAGTTTCACATGTTTACGAGCAGCGGGTGGGGGGGGTTGTCAAAGTTTACTCAATGATATGGAATAGGGCGCGGACAGAACATCGCATATGTTTGCCTGCCGCGGCTAACGCGAACAAGCGATGTTCGCCAGGAACTATTCGCCAGCGAACTGTTCGGGACATCTCTAGTGCTTAGTGCAAGAAATTGATTATAACCCTATACTGGTGCTGTGAGCTCTCTACAGCAAGAATGTTTTTGCATAAAAATTGCACATTAATTGTGTACTTTCAACATTTGTATTGTTTTTGTTTGCCCTAAACTATAGATTTTTGTTTGTAAGTGTGTTTGTTTTCATACTTTTCATTGATGTACTTTCTTTAGTTTGCTTCTCCATATTTTTCTCCTAGTTATTGTGAAGGTCCACTCGGTAGGTAAGCTACAACAAATCCTGGCAATTGTTTTATCCTTTCTCCTTGTCTGTCTGTAGCTGATGCCCCACATTCATGAAGGGTTGTATATCTACTCATTTATTTTTACAGGGGTGGCCGATCACTCCAGTCACTCAGTGTATGGTTAGTAAAAACAGAGACTAATTGTACCTCTATTCCCCTTCATTTTTCCATTTTAGCTGCTCCTTATTTTCTCCATTCCTCTCAATAGGGGCACGTTAATTTTTGGCACTGGGCTTTACAAAATTGAAAATTTTGCCATTACTTACCTTTATTGTCAGCTCCCCTGCCTCAATCTTACAGACGGACGTGGGGCTTACACTTCTGAAACACCAGCCTCCGGTCTGCCCACTCTTCTCCCACAGTCTTCACTGATTTACTCTACTTGAGAACACTTCCCTAAACTTCCATGACGCCAACACACTGGTGTCACTCCATTGCTATACTTCTTTGCCAAAGCTACTTGGAAGTTACCTTAGCCATCACATGACATGCTATCTGGTTGCTGTGGAAGGTCTCTTCTGCTTTCCCATGTCAATCAGTTCTTCGACAGTCTCTGCTAAAGAATTGATTGACATGTGAGAGAAAAACCTGTTTTCATGGGTTTTTCTCCAAATTTATACATTTGCTAGAAAACTTGTTAGCACAAAGTATATGTGATATTTCATACTCTTTCCAAAGAGTGAATGTGGGTGGATTGACCGGTCCCCTTTAATGTTACCAAATCATGATGCATTCTAACCCGGACTTCATTTGAGATTCTGGATTATTGTTCAATGCATTGTCTTCCTCTTTAACAGCTGGAAAAATGACCATTTGGTGTGGCAATCTCTTGAGAGGTGTGTGTGTGTGTGTGTGTGTGTGTGCATTCTTTATCTATAATCCACTCAAAAAATTGGTTTGTTAGTAATTTGCTGTGAATACATGAAGTTCAGATGAGAATATCAAGGACGGGTAAAACGTAAAAACCTTTTTTTCTATTGTATCGCCATGTCTCCTTTTGTAGTCACGAAGGTTTCAAGTGGCTAAGAAGTATAAGAAAGAGTGTCATGATTTTTTTTATTTGTAGTGATCTACACATAGGGTGTATATTGCAAAACCGCGATTATAGACTGACTGCTGGCATTTTTTTTTTTTTTCAAATTTTTATTTTATGTCTGAGTTTGTGATAAGAAGCAGGCTTCTAACAGGGACATAACCTATTCACTTTTATCTGCTTTGATAAGTTAGTTGTATATTAAATTGAAGAAAATCCACTTTTTTTTTTCTTATTATTCCCTGTTGGTTTGGCTACATTAAAATGGAAAAAAATGTTTATCAGGAAATAATGATCTTTTTGATATGCTATTATAGGAACACTCCAGACTTAAGTTGCTCACCCTTTTTAACCTCTTAAGGACCAAACTTCTGGAATAAAAGGGAATCATGACATGTCCCCTTAAGGGGTTAAAAATGTTTTTTTTTATTTTTTTTTCCCCCTTTCTTTCAATGAATACAGTAAGAAATAAAATAAAAATGTTACTTGCCTCTGATAAATGTACTTTTTTTAAGAACTGGCCAAGAGTTATCCAATATTCTATAAATGTTTTGTTTTGTTTTTTTCTCCTTTTTTGCAACATTTTACCTGGGTTTTTGCCTAATAGTGAAATTATTATAAGTATGCAAATTTAGGTGCTTATTATGCATGTTAGACAATGAATTGTTTACAATATGCCAGATGTGGTTACAAAAATAAAATACAATTGGACAAATATTCTATAACCTGAAGAGCAGTGTAGGTATTCAGAGTTTGAAAATAATATTTAGTTCCGAGCAATTAAATAATTCATATTGCTGAGACAGCCATAGACGTGTTCAACCATTCACATGAATAAGCTTCTAATCCCAATGTGTGGGAGATAGTACACTTTCTGTGTGTAAAGCTGTTGCAGTACCTCAAAAATGATAAGATTGGCAGTTTTACGTAAACTCCATCTAATATTACCAATCTGCCACTGGGAAAAAAAATCCATTGATTGCAATCCGATGCTTTGTTTACTACTGGATATAACCCAAAGAAGATTCTTACGTGGCTTGCAAAAAATGAACACCTGATATTTATTACTGTGTACGTCTGGCCTGGCTGTAAAATGCACCTGTTGTCCTGTCTTTGCGTAAGTCAGCTGTCTGCTCTTCAGGGCTAAGCAGGATCGGATGCTTAGAGACACGCTCTAATCCGCGCAGTATAACAGATATTTAAAGAACATGTTATTCAATCGTTCACATGTTGTACTCATTGGCAGGTGATGGTCATGTGTTAAGGCCTGCACAAATCCTGAAACCTAGGACCATGTGGTCTACTGCTCTGAGCACTAAATGTCCTATAAACCCCAGCAGGGCCAATGGCTACTATCTGTTTAATATTCACAGGCCAGTTTACAGTATTGTAAAACCACTGTGTGCAGTGATCTCCAGAACCACTAACTGGCCATGTGCTTGGCTCTGGCTTTATCTACGGGAGGTGAAATTCTGTCCCAGCCGTCATTGTGAGTAAATCAATAGATGTGAATGCACTAGCATCATGCAGAGAATTGCTGCTTCCAAAGTACACCCGGGTGCAAGGTGCATCTACACCCTAATGCAGTTTCTTCCAAATGAGTCCTCAAGGCACACCTGCCAGCCCAGGATTTACAGATTGCCCAGTTGTGTAGTTTTTTCCCCTAAATACACATTGGAAACAACTGGGTAATCCCTTTAACATATAATGTAATGCGTGTTTGAAAACTTAGTTGGATAAACATGTATGTAGACATAGTCGCTTTGTGACCACGGCAGACAGGTGTGCAGTGGCAATGTTGTAGGAACACAGCTGCAGTCCTCCCTTCTGACACTTTATTCCCTGAGTCTTGGCACCTATGAAATCGAGACCTTTTTCTTTGTTTAAGCTCCTGATTACAGAGCCCAGTCTCACACAGGGGTCATTAGCTCCAGCTATGATTGCAACCCTCTTATGGTCCGCAAAGAGACTGCTTAACGCTGTGTATGGGTTAACTGAACACGTGGGCAATAATAGATCATTCACTGAGGGCCTGAGGCTCTTGATTGTCCATAGCCCTCAAAAGTCGATTGAGTTTAGGGTCCTGGCAATCTGGCATCTTGTCTAGGTTACTGGGCAACCTTATTGGTGCTCTGACTGGTTAGTGTTTATTATGCCAAACACAGGTACCTGTTTTTTTTTTTTTTTTTTTTTTTTTTTTTATGTATTTTTTTGATCTTTCATATTTTAGATGTGTACATGTGTTCTCCAATTTACAAAGTATATGTGTTTTATGTGAACAGGATAATGGCACATTTCATGTGGGAGGAAATGTGTTATTTATTTGTGAAGCAGAATAGAATGGTTTTGTAATGTTAAAATATTGTATGTGTATAGAACAAGCGTGTAGTGCTTTATCCAGTGTTTGTGTGGGTAGTGGTGAAGAAAATCGCACTGATTAGAGGGCAATCCTATTATACCAATCTGAATTGATTTCCTGATACTTTTCTCTAGGAATACTATGATGCAATATTAAAGTACAATATTCACAAAGCAGTACAATGTATTAATCTCACCATTGTAAATGTTCAATATAATTTATTATACATAAGATAATTTTGCTTGTGATGTCAATATACAGAAAGTGCCCAGGATTTGCAAGTGCCAGGCCCCTCAGGTTTTAACCCTCCACATATAAACATAACAGTTTCAGAGAAACTATGTTTACATTTGGGGTTAATCCAGCCTCTAGTGGCTGTCTTCCGGACAGCCACTACAGGGCGCATCTGCGACGCTGGAGGCGAATTTCGCATCCATCGCGCAGAGCGTCCATAGGAAAGCATTGTGAAATGCTTTCCTATGAACACTTTGCCGCGCATGCGCATTCGGCTCCAGTGACGTCGGACAGGGAGGAGAGGTCACCAGCGCCCAGGGAGCCCGGCGCTGGATTAAGGTAAGTAGATGAAGGGGTTTTAACCCCTTCAGTGCCACAGGAGGGGGGACCTGAGGGTGGGGGCACCCTCAGGGCACTATAGTGTCAGGAAAAACGTTTTGTTTTCCTGACACTATAGTGATCCTTTAAAGGAACACTATAGTCACCTAAATTACTTTAGCTATATAAAGCAGTTTTAGTGTATAGATAATTCCCCTGCAATTTCACTGCTCAATTCACTGTCATTTAGGAGTTAAATTACTTTGTTTCTGTTTATGCAGCCCTAGGCACACCTCCCCTGGCTATGATTTACAGAGCCTGCATGAAAAAAAAACTGGTTTCACATTCCAACAGATGTAATTTACCTTAAATAATTGTATCTCAATCTCTAAATTGAACTTTAATCACATACAGGAGGCTCTTGCAGGGTCTAGCAAGCTATTAACATAGCAGGGGATAAGAAAATGTTAATTAAACAGAACTTGCAATAAAGAAAGCCTAAATAGGGCTCTCTTTACAGGAAGTGTTTATGGAAGGCTGTGCAAGTCACATGCAGGGAGGTGTGACTAGGGTTCATAAACAAAGGGATTTAACTCCTAAATGGCAGAGAATAGAGCAGTGAGGCTGCAGGGGCATGTTCTATACACCGAAACTGCTTCAATAAGCTAAAGTTGTTCAGGTGACTATAGTGTCCCTTTAAGTTGGAGTGAAATGAGCAGAAATCAGTTCACGTGAGTGAATAATTGTTAGTTTGTGAAATGATTTAGAACCACTAATTCTAAAAATATAAACCTATATTGTGTTAAGGTAAATTATAAGAATTTAAATATTGCTGGCTCATTTTATTCTTAATTGGTCCAGAAGATTTTACTGCTGAAAACATTTGACGTTGAAATGCTGGTACTGTTGGAGGATGGGAGAAGTACATCGGAGCCATTAATCATAAAAAAAAAAAAAAATAATTGTACAAAGTTTTCTTTTTGAAAGCTGGCTAATATTAGCTCATAGTAGACCAATGAAACCTCATGTGGTTGCACCAGCTTCCTCATTTGCTATAAAAGAGACAGTTTAAAAAGCGTATCAGAGATACATTTGAGATTGTAAAGGTAACCTTTAGGTTGGGTCACCTTTTATCGTATGTCTGTCTCGTCGGCAATGACCAGATTCTCATTAGTGCGCTCGCAGAGCGTAGCAGAGATGTGCGGCCGTAGAAACGTGTGTTCTGCAGGAGGCTTTATCATTTATTTATTTTTTTTCTCATTCTTTCTATTGAAACAGAGGTTGTTAGAACTTTTAAGGAAAGAAATCTTCAAGAAAATAGGAAAAGTTTTAATCCATCAAATATGTACTTCATGTAGCTTTTTTAATCTCATGTAAATAAGCTGAATACATTTTAAATATAATTGTTATAATTATATATGTAACGCAGAAGCTGAAAACCTTCATTACTATGTCTGACCATGAATCTCATGGCTGGAGTGATCTGCTGTCAAGAAGATTGCTCTTTCAAATAGAAATGCTAGTTTTATTGGGACATTGATAGAGGAGATCTCCTGTGAATTACAGTGTCTCGCTGTGTGAATGGAGTGTCACCAAGTAGGATCCAGACTTAAGCTAAAAGGACATTCAACTAAAGTAGAAAACCATTTTAAGGTATGTGACATATTTCACTCTCAACCTCTTCCCGGAGTTTGGTCGTTCGGTGCCATCCGAACAGTATTAAAACCCATTGTCTGGAGGACGGCATGGAACATCCTTCAGTTTTGGTGTGAGCAGGCTTAAATCCTTGCCTTTATTTAATTATTTATTTTCTTCAGAACTTGGACAATTTCCTGACGCCTTTAATCGGTTTCATTGGGGTATACCCAGTAGTAGCTGCATTGTGGACTTAGAAATTCTGTAATTTATTTATTTATTTATTTATTTGTATTTTATTAGTTATACACACGATATACATCTGTGACATTATAAATAAGGAATAAACAATTAAAGATTATGTTGAGGCTCGGCATGGTTCGACAAGCTTGGTCGTAGTAAAAAAGACAAAGGAGAAAGGGCAACGTGCATGGACAATAGTGGTACTTGTGCTCATCCATAAGTAATGTATAATGATCTGTCACATCGTCTAGTGGCAACTGCACACAGGATTCAAAAAGTTATAAAAATGAAAACAGTGAGGAAAACGGCATACTGTCAGTTCAATGGTAACATCTATGGCATGCCAGAACTGTCCCTGGTGTCAGGCAGGTGTCGCTTGGTCAGATTGCTCCGTTGGTTCACTCTCCCTATGGCCCTTGTCTCGTGTGGTGTGTCCGCCCGGTTTGCCTCTTCTGGTATGCCCAGCTTGTTAAAGAGTGTCTCTGGATTATCTGAGGAGGATAATCCAGAGACACTCTTTAACAAGCTGGGCATACCAGAAGAGGCAAACCGGGCGGACACACGAGACAAGGGCCATAGGTAGAGTGAACCAACGGAGCAATCTGACCAAGCGACACCTGCCTGACACCAGGGACAGTTCTGGCATGCCATAGATGTTACCATTGAACTGACAGTATGCCGCTTTCCTCACTATTTTCATTTTTATAACTTTTTGAGTCCTGTGTGCAGTTGTTTCTGCACCTTGTATGACGGCCAGGGAGCCCTCCGCATTCCAGCGGTATTTCACAGACCAGTCCTGTAGCTTCCTAGCCACTGGAGCCAGCTGTCTCCTCTCTGCCAGGACGGAGAATGGGAGGTCGCTGTAGATAGAGAGGTTATGGCCCTCAAAACGCACTTGACCCATAGTTCTGGATTTATTCATGGCAGCGGTCCTCACCGCAATGTCTCTGGTTGTCACAATGAAGTCTCTCGGTGCGTCGGCTGGTGCCGCTGCAGATTTGCGTACTTGGAAAGCGTCCAGGATACATGGGGTGTCTGTGGCGCTGTGATCGCCCATTGAGGCAAACAGCTTTTGGACATATTGCAGTGTGTCGTTCCCCCCCCCCCCCCCCCCCTCAACCTGTTCAGGTAGGCCTCTCAGGCGCACATTCCGATGCCTGTGCCTGGACTCCAGTGTGAGCACCATTTTGTGTAGTTGCTTAACTTGTGAGGTGAGACCCTCCACACTTTGCGTAGTGGCCTGGAACTTAGTGTCTCGGGCTTGTTCTCTGTTCTCTACCGTTGACACCCTCTGCTGCAGGGCCTTGATGTCCGCTTGTGTTTCCTGGAGGTCTGACTTCCACATTTTTCTCAGATCTACCAGTAGTTTTTTATGTCTCCCTTTGTGGAAGGGGATGAATCCTCATCTGAGTCGGCTCGTTGGTATACTCCAGCTTAGTATACTCCTATTCAGGGGAATCTCTTGCCCACTGTATTGCTCAGCTGCCGCCCTTGCGGGTGCTGGTGTAGGTGCCCTCCCAAAGGATAGCCTTATGTCCTGTGATGCAGGCCTCTCCGTCTGGAACTGCCTTTTATGCTTGCACCCCATATCGTCTGTGGGATGGTAATGGTACCGGGATCACCCTCTTTGGCCGGGGAAGAGGGGGAAGGTCTCTGGTGGGGTCTACAGTGGACGTTGAGTCTCCAAATAGAGGGAGCGGCCGTCTCCCGTCTGCCCGCGTGTGGTAGGCCGCGGCTCGTGCTGCTGCCACAAGTGTCAGAGTCAGCGCTTCTGTTGCCGCTATAGGTACTCCCCGGGTGACTCCCCAGCCTCAGGTGGGTTGACTGGTAGCAAAACAGCTTGGTCCGAGCGATATGTACCCCGTTATTGTCTCGGTTTAGCCGGAGCTCTGGTGAGGTGCGCCCGCTCGGCTCCGTTGTCAGGCTCCGGCCCCGAAATTCTGTAATTTTAAGTGGACATTCTTACTTATGGCTGCAATACACGCTCAAGTCTCGTGCGACTAGCCAGGCCTTAAAAGACAAACAAACCTGAAGGGTCCATGGCACATTAACCTGGGGTAAATTTCTACTTGCTAGTGGAGAGGGGATTTTTTGAACCCTGTACAAGTTATTTTACAGTCCGGGAAGAGAACATGATGGACTTATAGGCACAGCATATTATCGATTTGCAAATAGTTTTGTCCTCTCCCTTCAGTAGTTATTAATTTTATTATAATTTTTTTTATATATATTTTGACAAAAGAAATACACAAGCATGCACATACACCGTACACCACTATGCTGAAGTTGTTATGGTACTTGGAGTGTTCCATTTAAACATTTCTATCAAACAATTTTGATATTTTACTACAATGCCATCTTCTTCTCAAGTGGTTAATAAAATGAACGTTATTGGTGTGGCACTTTGTGCAAATTATTATGGAGGTTGCTGGCTGCTGTAGATAGATAAGCCTTTTCCATGAGAGAGTTGTCAAGTGAGATCTGTTCATTTTCCTCTTCAGCTGTTAAAGGCTGCTTTGTACCACTAGATTCTAGATTGTCCAATAGTTAATGAACTACAGAACACATTCGGCTATATGCTGCGGAATGGTTAGAGAAAAGACACGATTATAACAAAATAGCCAAGTGTCTCTGTTTTTGCCTAAGGCCTATGGTTATTAAATTCATATTTGACCTTTAGTCCAAAAATTGGACATTAGCAACAATGTAGGAAGTGACCAATTTATCATTTTAATCTGATTGTTCAATTAACTTTAATAGAAGCAATTTTTATCTGTGCTATAACTTTGTTTGTATTCATTTTCTTCCAGTATATTCAGTGTACTTGCGCCTGCCGTGAATTAGTGCTTCTGGCACCAACACACCATTTATGTGTGTTTTATATCTTCTGGCGTTTTATATCTTGTATGCTTTTTGTTTGTTTTGCACTATCACTGTGTTTTTGCAAATGCAGTATTCTGCCTTCAAACTTGAGTTCTATCGCATTGTTCTAAAACATGTTTTCTTGTTGGCTTCTGGACCAAAGTATGTGATGTCACAAGGAGTGTTTCTCTCATAACATTGTAGTTGGTATATGTCAACTGAAAGTGCAGTACATGTTTCTGTGAACAGTAGAGAACGGACTGCTTTCATAAGTAAAAAGCGGATACCTGACTGAGGCTGTGCACAAAGAACTGTGAAATCTGCTAGGCAGCCATAGTGCAAGTAAACAGGCAGTTTAATAGATGTGTGCAGTATTTTATATGTAAAATAGTGGGTCTTACTTTGATCTATGCAATGAGAGTTTGCCCTTTTGACTGCTGCAAAACTGGGTTAAATATATCCACAGTTCAACCTCCATGTACCAGAATAAAAGGCTCCTGACTGGTCAAGCTTCATTCTGGTGTGGGTGAAGATCAAGGCTGATGATCTATCTGTGTTGTATATTAGTGATCAAATTATGATATTTATTTATTTTAAATAAAAATTTGTATTGCATCTTGACTGGAGTGTCCTGATGTATCTTTAAATGCGTTGGTAGCAAATGGTATTGTAAAATAGTAAATGGTAATAGACTATTTTGATGGAATCGCTGTGGGCACATTCTCGTTAACTGCTTTCTATTTCCTACTGAATTGCTGATGATGTATTTCATTATATTACACACTGTATGATTTCACCATTATAGTACATTGAAGGGACCTTCTCCAATTTAAGGTTGAGCAACAGAGGTCCTGTAGAAAGTAAAGCTGCATTGCCTCGAATTGATATGGCGTGTTCTTGACTGGCTCCAGGACCACCATCTTGTCCCTGAGCATAAGGAAGCGCACCAGGACGTCCCGGGAGGCCCGAGCCGGAACCTTGGTGGATTTGGCTAGGCGCAAGCATCCATCAATTTGAGTTCATTGTAGCGGAGTGTTGGGGCATCAGAGAGGCCAAGAGGCGTCGCAGGGAGTGCGGCAATTCTTGTTCGTTGATAAAATCTGCTATACCCGTTTTGTTGAGATTTGTGCATCCTTGCACATTGTCCATAGTGTCAAGTCGGACTTGCATGTCACTTTGTGCTGCTTGGAGTTGGGCTATCTGCTCCGTGTTGCTCTCTTGGTGTTGGGCCATGGTGGAGACCTTCTCCACAGTCACCCTTACATCGGTAGTGACCTCATTGAGATCTTCCTGGATGATGTCTCGGTCAGCATTAAAGAATGCGTGTATGTTCAGCATTAGGCCTTTAATATCGCCCTTGCTGGCTGGGGCCGTTAGAGCTTCTGCCTGTGGTGCGACGGATAGGCCCTCCGTCTATGGTATTTTATCCGGAGCATTGAGGATTTCATCCTCGGAGGAGGTATAAGGAGTGTCTGGCGGTGCCGCCCTTTTCGGCCTAGGCTGGGACTGCAGAAAATCGCTGATTCTCTGTGAGCAGTCACCTGCAAGGGTCTTAAGCTTTTTAGCCCTTTTCCCCATATTGTGGTGAGTTTGCTGGTTCGGTGGCTGCCAAAATCAGGGTAAGTATTCGCCTTAGGGTCGGTAATTGGCGAGTTTATAGTGGGAGCTTTGCAGACCTGCGACTGCTCCCTTCCATGTCCAAACCACTCCCCCTGCTATGTAACCAGTCTAAGTGATTTTCTACTTTTTCTTTAAGTGCTTTAAGTATTATTACCTTTAGTGGCAGCCTGATTATTAAACAAAAAAGGCTGCCACGACAAACCAATCATATGCCACGACACAATATGCTTGTCAATGTCATTGTGGCATAACAAGCCTGTATGTTACTCTTTGCACTATGAAAATAATGGGGGGGAGGGGGGGGATTGGGAAACAACAAAAAAAAAAAACACTTTTGAACAAAGTGTTGGATGTGCAGTGAATTATGGGAAATATAGTCAAATAGCAGGAGGGCCATACCTGGCCAAACAAAAAGTTAGCATTTAGTAATTATAAAAAAACCCAGAGTGAGGAAGACAGAATGACCTATAAGATTAGGCAGAAAGAGGCTAAGCAAGTTATAAGAGCTTCCAAATCACACACAGAAGAGAAAATAGCACAGTCAGTAAAAAAGGGGACAAAACTTTTTTTAGATACATAAATGAGAAAAGAAAAGTAAAACAAGGATTAGTTAGATTAAAAACAAAAGAAGGAAGGTATGTAGATGAGGATAAAGGTCTAGCTGACTGACTCAATTAATATTTTTGTTCGGTATTTACAGCTGAAAATGAAGGAAAGGGACCTCTGTTAAAAAAAAGGATAAATGAGTCATTTATTACATGTGAGTTTACAGAGGAAGAGGTTCTATTTCAACTGTCAAAAGTAAAGACAAATAAGTCAATGGGACCTGATGGAATACACCCAAAGCTATTAAAAGAGCTTAGTGGTGTACTAGCAAAACCATTAACAGATTTATTTAACCAATCATTGTTAACAGGAGTAGTCCCAGAAGATTGGAAGTTAGCGAATGTTGTGCCCATTCACAAGAAAGGTAATAAGGAGGAGTCGGGCAACTATAGGCCAGTAAGCCTTACTTCAGTAGTGGGGAAAGTGATGGAAACCATGTTAAAGGATAGGATTGTTGAACATCTAAAAACACATGGATTTCAAGATCAGAGACAACATGGGTTTACTTCAGGGAGATCATGCCAAACTAATCTTATTGATTTTTTTGATTGGGTAACTAAAATTATAGATCAGGGTGGTGCAGTAGACATTGCTTACCTAGATTTCAGTAAGGCTTTTGACACTGTTGCACATAGAAGGCTTATCAATAAACTACAATCTTTGAGTTTGGATTCCAATATTGTTGAATGGGTAAGGCAGTGGCTGAGTGACAGGCAACAGAGGGTTGTAGTCAATGGAGTATATTCAAAGCTTGGGCTTGTCACCAGTGGGGTACCTCAGGGATCTTACTTGGACCCATTCTCTTTAATATTTTTATTAGTGATATTGCAGAAGGTCTTGATGGTAAGGTGTGTCTTTTTGCGGATGATACTAAGATATGTAACAGGGTTGATGTTCCAGGAGGGATAAGCCAAATGGCTAATGATTTAGGTAAACTAGAAACATGGTCAGAGTTGTGGCAACTGACATTTAATGTGGATAAGTGCAAGATAATGCATCTTGGACGTAAAAACCCAAGGGCAGAGTACAGAATATTTGATAGAGTCCTAACCTCAACATCTGAGGAAAGGGATTTAGGGGTGATTATTTCTGAGGACTTAAAGGTAGGCAGACAATGTAATAGAGCAGCAGGAAATGCTAGCAGAATGCTTGGTTGTATAGGGAGAGGTATTAGCAGTAGAAAGAGGGAAGTGCTCATGCCATTGTACAGAACACTGGTGAGACCTCACTTGGAGTACTGTACACAGTACTGGAGACCATATCTTCAGAAGGATATTGATACCTTAGAGAGAGTTCAAAGAAGGGCTACTAAACTGGTTCATGGATTGCAGGATAAAACTTACCAGGAAAGGTTAAAGGATCTTAACATGTATAGCTTGGAGGAAAGACGAGACAGGGGGGATATGATAGAAACATTTAAATACATAAAGGGAATCAACACAGTAAAGGAGGAGACTATATTTAAAAGAAGAAAAACTACCACAACAAGAGGACATACTCTTAAATTAGAGGGACAAAGGTTTAAAAATAATATCAGGAAGTATTACTTTACTGAGAGGGTAGTGGATGCATGGAATAGCCTTCCAGCTGAAGTGGTAGAGGTTAACACAGTAAAGGAGTTTAAGCATGCGTGGGATAGGCATAAGGCTATCCTAACTATAAGATAATGCCAGGGACTAATGAAAGTATTTAGAAAACTGGGCAGACTAGATGGGCCGAATGGTTCTTATCTGCCGTCACATTCTATGTTTCTATGGACATCCAAGTGTTCAAATAAATTTGATTATGCATGTTTACATTTTCTTTTGTTGATTTCCCTTTCAGTCTGTTTACTTAGATGACTTTGCAGTGAACTCTAAAGTGATGGGAGCCTAAGGCTGCTTTAACTGGATTACTTTGATTGGCTTGTGCAGATTTAAACCATTAATCTTGTTGCATATATATATTTATTTGAATACACGGAAAGAGAGATCCTGAAAGCATTTTACGCGTTCGTTGTACTTAGCTGGCCTTTGGCAACCCTAAAGAAAAAAGCTCCAAGATTTAATGTGGTTTCTACTTCTTTCTGCTGCTGGAAACATGCGCAAGTAGGAATATCCGTTTTTTGTAATCCTTATGAAATACAGGATTAAATCAAATCAGAAGTCTACAGAAGTCTACCTTTATCCCCCATGTAATACCAAGTTGTTTTTTTTTAATGGAACAAGATATTAATACTAGAGAATCAAAGAATGCATTAAATGTAAAATGTACATTCTATACATTGTGTAAATGTTTTAAAGGGATGCTATAGTCATATGCAGCCAAAGGCACACCTCACCTGGCTGTGACTCCGCCTGCATGGAAACAAAATGGTTTTACTTTCAATCAGATAGTAACTTGCTTCAATAGTTTTTATCTCCTGCATTCTAAATTATATTTAATCTCATACAGGAGGCTCCTGAAGGGGTCTAGCAAACAATAGGAGAATTTGCAATAAAGTGTAATGTAAACATTAGATGACTCTTTACAGGAAGTGTTTAGGAAGGCTGTGTAAGTCACATGCAGGGAGGTATGACTGCATAAACAAAGTGATTTAACTTCTAAATGGCAGATCATTGAGCTGTTAGACTGCAGGGGCATTGTCTAAACACCAAAACCACTTAATTAAGCTAAAGTGATTTTGGTGACTATAGAGTCCCTTTTTTTTAATGCTGGGAAAGTTATGAGTGAAATATTTTACTGGTAGCAAAATTTTTAATACCCCTTGCCATAAACATTTAATCAGCACTACACACTTTTATCACACTTCTGATCTATATTTAATGTTTTGTTTTTTTCTTCTTCTAAAATGCTTTTACTGAAATGTCTGGTGCATATAACCATATGTGTGTGCTTTCCTTGCTCAGTTTCTTTAGATTGCATTGTCTGTGTTCAAGGGACGGAAGAATGGTAATCTCACTGATAACAATGGTCACTAATTAAAGGGTTTGGTTGCAATGGAGACAGCCCTGTACCAATGCGTGTTGAACAATTTAAGGGAATGGTGGTGATAAGAATGTCCTACCTACCCACACTTTTCCAGATGCCTTGAAGTCTACTCTTTAGACCAAGAGCTTTCAAGTGAATATGGTGTCCAGTCCTCAAGGCCACTAACAGTTCTTCTATGGTGATACAGGCAAAACCCGGATCATTGTGTGTACCTTTTATCAATGGATTGGGAACCTCTGGCCTAGACTTCAAGTATTCTTATAATACACAGTGCATGTTGCATAGCATAGCAGAGAAACTGCTATGTTTGTGAATGGGTTAAGCCTTCCCCTATTTCCTCTAGTGGCTGTCTCACTGACAGCCGCTAGAGGCGCTTGCGTGATTCTCCCTGTGAAAATCACAGTGGGAGCATGCAAGCGTCCATAGGAAAGCATTATGAATGCTTTCCTATGTGACAGGCTGAATGCGCGCGCAGCCAGCCGACGGGGAGGAGAAGAGGAGGATCGGAGGAGGAGAGCTCTCCACCCACTGCTGGAAAAAGGTAAGTTTTTACCCCTTTCCCCTTTCCAGAGCCGGGCGGGAGTGGGACCCTGAGGGTGGGGGCACCCTCAGGGCACTCTAGTGCCAGGAAAACGAGTATGTTTTCCTGGCACTAGAGTGGTCCTTTAAGCATGACATTTGTTCATTGTTTTGTCACTGAGCCCCTCATGGTTCATGTTTGGATACTGTTCTGCTTCATTACATTTTGCTAAAAAAAAAAAAAAAAAAAAAAACACACACAAAAACAGCAATAACAGCCCAATAGTGTCAATGATTTGAATTTAAATACATGCATAGTACATGGAAAAATAAATGCACTCTTTCATATATTCAGCCGGTTTTCATTTTGGGGGAAAAAAAGCACTGCTGAATCTCAAAAGGATT
This sequence comes from Pelobates fuscus, assembly GCF_036172605.1. NCBI lineage: Eukaryota > Metazoa > Chordata > Amphibia > Anura > Pelobatidae > Pelobates > Pelobates fuscus. The sequence continues at coordinate 88,729,931 of NC_086326.1, forward strand.
GATAGGGTTTAAGGGGGAATAAAACGAAGTAAATGCAATAAGAGAACAAAATTAAAGTTAAATCAAGTATGACTAGAGCCTTTGAAAAGAGGACAAGGGCTATTGACTCTGAGCTTCATAAAGGTTTTAAACTGATTTATGATGAGCAAGATGGACTTTATGTACATTCCAGAAAAGGGAGTGGCTCTTCAGTCTGTCTAGCACATTACTGAGAATAGTTCTATTTTAGATATCTCCGGAATGTTGAAGGAACCCCTCTTTTACTCAAACTGGTTGTGCTTTTACTGCATATGTTCTTTGTCTGCAACTATGTTGCATACGTAACAGGCAATCACAACCGATTTTGCGCGGATCATGTTAAAGGAACACTATGGGGTCAGGAACAGAAACATGTATTCCTGACCCTATGGTGTTTTGCCTCCCTTGGTCCCCCTGTAAAAGTTTAAAACTTGCCATATTTCCAGCTTCACACAGGTCTGCTGGTGCTGGCTTCGCCCCCTTTGTGACATCTTCAAAATGGCCGATGTTTATGAAGAATATTTTGTCCGTTCACCCTATCCTATACAGCTTGCAAATCTGGTCACGAGAGCAGAATTAATCGTAAGGTGATATTAGACAAACACCCCGGAACCATAAATTGGCTCCATTCACCATTCCTATATAAAGCAGGAAGGGAGGACCCCAAACAAATAACTTCCGTAGGACCTCATGGCGTCTTAATCCTTTTCTGCTAGTCTCCATGTAATCTAAAAAGTTCAGAGGGGAGTGTGTGTGTATGTATACACACATGATGTGAATCACAGCATAAATTACCCACATTCATATAAAAATGTAAATGCAATAATATTGTTGTTTTTTTCTAAAGTTTTGAAGAGTCAGGCTAAATACCATAACCTACATGCCGATATAGTGGTATGGTGATATTGAGTGTACTGCTCGCGGATTATTAGCAGTATCAATTTCGTCCATATCTGGATGGCATTGATTGGTTCAGAGTTTCCGCTTAGCCAATCAATGCCATTCAGATGTGGATGAAAATGATACTGCTGATGTAGAAGTAGATTTTTCCACATTGGCAATTCCAGCGAGCGAGGCCTGGTCTGCAGTTGCATTGGGGGAAACTAGAAGAGTTACTGTACTTTTGGTTTTAGTGTGTGTTTTTTGTTTTCTTTGCAGATTTTGTTTAGTTTGACCCAGTGTTTTCAATATACACTAAAATGGTTATTTGTTGAGAATTGTGAAGAACTGACCACAGAATTGCTAATCTTAATCCACTCTAGCCAAATTGAACTCATTCTCCAACTTTCCCTCTTTACAGCTACTGTGTGCTTTAATAATGATTTTGGAATTGAGGTTGGATTAGAATTATTTATAATTTTATAATTCAAAAGGTCTTTGTAACCAACATATAACATAATTTCTGGTTGTGCTTTTCAGTATGCATAGCCGCACAGGCAATATATAAATCTATCACCGAAGATCTATGCCATTTATGCAGATACACTACTTTATTTTGTCAATCTCCGATGAAGGATGCATTTTATTTATTTCTGCAATAGCACTATTCAGCAGAATTCTCGCATAATTGGCAGTCATCTGATTTAGTAAAGGAAACTTTAATAGAGGCCATAAAAACATACAGATGAGACGTTATGTTATTTTAGCTGCTGAAATAGGTTTAACTGTCCAGAATGGTCTCCAAAAAGAATTGCTGGGAATATATAAAGCGGCATGTAAAAAAACCACTACGTCACTTACCATGACCATCAGAGGGATACCTTTTTGAGTGCAAAATTATAATTTTTTGTTCAATATTCGGATACTATTTTCACATAGAAAATTCATTGAAAATATCTCCTAGTGTGTTTATATATCTGCTAGATATATATATATATATTTTTTTTTATAAACCTGCAAATTAAAGCATAATCTTACCTGGAATCCAGCACCGATGAAGCTCCATGTGCTTGTTTCACAGCTCAAGAAAAAAGGTTAGGTTAGCGCTAATAATACAGTAGAGTAAAAAATGGGTCGCAAGAGAATACTGAGAACAGGCAGCAGCTGAAATAGCCAGCCCTTCGGTTGGTCCCCGCTCAGTTCTCAAGCTGTTTTTTGCTCATCTTGTGCCATTACAGAGAGAACTTCTCTGAAACATATCAGACTGGTCCCACCCATACGGGCAGTCCAGATCCGAAATGCCAGCAAGTTCTCTCTGCACGAGAGACACAGCAACCTCAGACGATCGTTTCAGCCTTGTTAGGCATCATCAGTGAGGCATAGCTGATATCTCCCTAGGCAACGATCGTCTGGGGTTGCTGTATCTCTCGTGCAGAGAGAGCCGGCCTGTATTTTGGATATGTTCTGCCCTGTTGGGTGGAATCAGTCTAAGATGCATGGTCTGGTTTTCTTTGTAATGGCACAAGATGAGCTAAAACCAGCTTGAGAAGTGAGCGGGGATCCACCGAAGGGCAGGCTAATTGAGCTGTTGTCTGTCCTCAGCACTCTCTTGCAACTTATTTTTTGCTCTAATACAGTAGATAGGCAGCGGCATAACAGAGGGTAACCCTCTATATGAGAAATGTACAACAAGAAGAGAGGCTGCGCCAAAAGGAAATATTATATAAAAAATAAATCAATATATAAAGAAAAATTTAAAAATAGAAAAAATAAGCTCCAATAAATATCAGAAGGTGAATAGGTATAGTCACTGATTCCACTGGTGGAGTATCTTCTCTGTTTATTGTAGTTTAAATCGTCTCGTGATATTTCCTTTTGGCGCAGCCTTTTTCTTTCTTCTTGCTTGTTTCACAGCTGCCTGCCTATGTTTTTTTTTTTTTCTTTACTATCCGTGCAGTTAGGCGAGGAGGCCAAATCATGGCTGCCACTTACAGGCTCCTCTGCAAGGTAGAAGCCCATTGCAACTTTAGCCTGCGCACTGATGGCAGAAGTAGTTTTTGAACAAGATTGTTGTTGGGCTGCCCGGAATTCTGTGTAAATACCCCTGGCACTAAACTACAGATTACTCTGTGCAGAGTTTCAAGTAGAAATGGTACACATACAGACTCCTGCAACCATGACCACTTCTGAAAGCAGAAGTGGCCATGGTGGTTGGAATTACTCTTTATAGAAGTTTCTCTGCTCAGTGATTGGTTGGTCGTCATGGTGCTGTAGACAGAAAGTGGCTAACCATTTCTTCCACACTGTAACAAAATTACAAGAGCTAACCTGGATTAGTATCCAATAACTATGACAATAACTACCAAACACGAGCAAAATATGAAATTAAATGCAACCGGAATGCCCAGTTTTCTTAAATGCACACCCTATAATGTTCCTTTGCCGCCCCCAAACACCCTTTAAAACACACTCCTTATTCTAGTGCCAAAGTCCCTTCGCACTGGCTCATATCCACCTACTTCGATGTCATTGCCGTTTATTTTTTTTAATGTATTTCTTAGCGTTTGCTCTTTACTAGATATTGTATAAATTTGATTATTGAAATGTTGCCTATCTGGTGCAGTAAGTTTAGTCTTTTGATTTATTTATCCCCTCCTCCCCCCACACACACATTTTAATACTCTTTAGTACCCTCTCATTTTTTGAGTGAACTCTAAATGTTTAAAAATTATTAGATATACCCATATACCTACAATTTAGAATATATTGGTGATTTGCTTAATGTTGGTCAAAATAGAAAGGGGTGATGATATAACAATTAATCTAAACAGAATTTTGTTAGAAAAGCTTTTTTTTTTATTTATAAATTGTAAGCATTATTTTTTAATTAACTGGCCTCCCTACTATTTTTAATGTAAAGCATGTATAATTGCAATCTGTGAAGTCTGAATGTGGTATAGTGAAGTATTCTTGGAATACGTGATGATGATGATCAAAGCAATGTTCAGGGCACTTTTTTAGCAGTATAGAATGCCTTGGCTGCATAGTTGACTTTGCTGCAGTGATAGAGATACAGGACAGTTCAATGGTAACTAAAAACAATAGCTTGGCTTGCTGCAGTAGTTATTCTTTTAATTGTGCCATTGGAACAGTTCTGCAGCTGTTCTTTTAAAGACTGTGCAGACTGTTATTAAATGCCATTGTTGCTTCAGTGACAATCATTTTGTTGGTAAAATATTGGAATGCACAGTGTATATACATTTTTTTTTTTTAATCCATTTAAAGGATGATCCTGGATCAGTACATGTTAGTCTTATTTGCTTTTTAAACCGTTCAGAACTTGTCGTAACTTATGTTCCTTTCATGGATGGGATTATTTCATGTTGGTGTGGAGATGCTATACAACTAATGTGTTAGAGACACTTTAAGCTTCATGAAGTAGTGTTGGTCTTTAGATTATTTCCCTGCTGTCTCATTGCGCAGTTCTCTGCCATTTAGGAATCAGTGGCCAGTAATTACAGATATCTAATGAGACTGTACAGAGGTCCAATGCTTAAACATCCCTTGATACAGTCTGTTTAGTTTTATAAAATCTCCTGAGAGAGAATCCTGTGTGTGAATAAAGGTAAATTAACCGAGCAGGACATAAACTTCTAAAGGAAATACACGGTGCTGAAAATGATCTTATTGAAACAATTTTTTTTTCATGCAGGCTGTGTCACTCAGAGGAGGTGTGGCTAGGGCTTCATAAACAAAAACAAAAGTGATTTATTTCCTATGGCAGAGAATTGAGCAGTGAGACTGCAGGGATATGATCTACACACTAAAGCTGTTCAATTAAGCTAAAGTTGTTTTGTTTAGATTATCGCTTTCATGTTTTTAGTAAAGATATTTTGATCAGTTTTGTACAGATCTGACAATGTATGTTTCTTCAGGAAATCTGTGTGCTTTATTTACATTATTTGCATTAGTTCTAGAGTTACTGCAGTCTGGTGACCACATGTGATGCAACAGATATAGTAAACTGATCTATGCGTCTTCATACTTGGCCTCACTTCAGTTAAAAATATATTTTACATATTTTTAAAGTGGTGCAAAGTATTACTGTAAATCAGTGATGATATGCTCTTTAAAACAACTCTGCATGGTATAGTTATACCCCACTTTTTTTTTTTTTTTATGAATTAAAGTTATGTAAAAAAATGCAAACAATTCCAGGCGTTGAAGTTCCTGTGTTTGCTGTAATTCCCAGGGGATTGCAGCACAGGTTTTAAAGATGTGTAGTCCAGTTTTATGTTCAGATTAGAACTCTTAATTATTTATTTACATGGATTATAGTTTAGCAGAGTGTATTATTTTGAGATTATCAATATTTTACACTCCTGATAGTTCATTTCCTTTCGACTATATTATTGACTTTTTTATTTTTGTTGTATTTGATTCTCGGGGATTTATAAAGCTTCTTTTTTTTACATTTTGGAAACTGACGGACTTCTTCCAAAAACTCATTTATGTAAAGTTTGCTGCATGTTCCAAAAATTTTGTTTTCATATTCTCAAAAGGCAAATGTGGTTAGGTCAATCAAGGTTGCATTTCCATTTGTCAAGTTGTCTGTTGAAATATAACTTGGGTGATTCAGCTGTTCTCAAACAGTTTAATTGCAACAGAATTTCCTTCTTTTGGATTTTCTAATTTAATTAAAAATGAAAAGGGATATTGTGCTTAAAACCCTCATCTCCCTATTAACAAGTCACCATACCGCTACCTCAAACCAACCCGTAACATTATACGTTTATTAAATATCTTCGAAACTGCAGGGAAATGCAGTTCTAATTCGACTGCAGTTCAGTTGAAATTCGGTTGGACTATTTTGAAATGAATCTCATTGCAACAATTCGATCCATTTCAAAATAGAAGAGATCCATCCAGCTCAGTTTGGTTCGCTTTCTCTTGTTGGTGAATACAAAGAACAGCAGAGGAATTCTAACAGCCGAATGCAGGACAAACAGTGGGTCGGGACGTGATGCGGGTCTGTCCAACCATACTCGGGAAAGACCATGCTCAGAGCATTTACAAAGCACTCTAGTATGGACTCAGTGCCGTGAAATGAGTGTTTCTACTGATGTGCTTGCACTCTGCTTTCTGTATAAATTTATTTGGTCTCCCCAGATGTGAAAGACTTTCCGCCTTGCTTGAAGGATCCAATCGTTTATTAACTGTATGCTGCTGTAAGGAGGAGGAGACCTCCTATCCGGCCTCTTTGGAATACAGATTGCTGCTATGTACTTGTATGACTCTTATTCCTATAGTCATATTTTCCTCAGGATTTTTAGGTTGTGGAATACCAGAGAGAGAAACAACGCTTTAAACTCCAGCCCTCCAGATGTTGCTGAACTACAACTCCCATGATTCTATGAATAAAATAGGCTGAGAATCATGGGAGTTGTATTTCAGCAACATCTGGAGGGTCGGAGTTTGGGGAAGCCTGCTTTAAACAGTAACTTCATAAAATGGCAAGTAACTGTGCAACAGCAGGCCATATCTGATATTTGACTTCTTTCTTTTTAAGAAAAATGCTCCGTGTTTTAATATTTTTTTTTTGGCTGGATTTCATAAACTGTGAGGAACTGGAGAGCTATCTGCTCTCATTTTCATGCTCATAGCTTTTACATACCTGATGGTTCTATACAATTACGTAGGAATCAGAGATGGTTTGTCTCTGGAGAGAGCGTTTCAACTTACCGAACCTTTTTCTTAGTATTATTCCTTTTTATTAGATTGCTTTGTTGATAGCGAGTAAGGGAATCTGAAATCTGCTCTCATTTATTTTAGTCATTTGAAGTAGGAATTCCTAGGTTTAGATGGCTAGGGGGATTTTCCTATTTATTTTGGGTATCTGCGTGTTTTAGTTCTCAATAGTAATTTTTGACATTTTGTTTATTCATTGTAGATTTCTTTGTAATAGATGATTGAATTCTGCAATTCTTAAGGATTATAATTTGCTAGTAATAAAAGAAACCATAGCGCTGTGTGTTCTGTTTCCTTCAACATTTTTACTTTTTCATCTGTATTTTAATTTTAATTTTTCCTTTCAGATTAGAGGCAGTGCTTACACCATAGGGATATCCAATCTGGAGGGAAAAACAGGCAGGCAAATCTCCAAACATTTTAACCCCTCCCCTAATTACCTCCTTTCCAATAAGAAGCAGCTCCTCCTGATCATCCCCAGTTCTTTGCCTGCCTTCGGCAGGGGAGGTTATGCAGGAAGGTTCTCCAGGAAGCAGGTGAGAAGGGCTGAGGCTCGGGAGGCTCTGCTTCCTTGATGTTCGGGTAAGTAGCGTTTAACACGCCGGACGGCGTGGTCCCTCAGAATTTATTCCGTCTCTTGCCGTGCCAGGTGCCGGTCTGACGAAGGACGCAGGCGTGCGTCGGCTGGGAGGTCCTGTCGGTGGAACGCACACACAGGTTGCGTTGCGTTCCACCAGGGAGTCGCAGAGCGCTATACACATGCGCAATGCGAACCTGGATTCAGGCGCCAAATTTGAACTTGGCGTTTTTTTGTTTGGTTACAGGACTTAAAAGGAGCATTACCAGCAGCAACCTCTGTTTGCCAGGAGCTCTCAGAACGGTTGCAAAGTGTGTTTCTCACCTGCCCTCCAACACACTCTCAGGCCATTTAAGGTAAGACTGATTAAGTTTTTATTTAAATGGTTCTAGCCTGAATCCTTAGGGAAAAATTGTTTATTTTCCCTTGTTTGTTTTCTGTTCCCAGTATATAATCCTGAAAAATTGGATAAAGTTGCTGAGAAGGGGAAATGTACATCTAGCCAAGCATTTATTGTGCTATGTGTGTGGCCATCTTTTGCCAGATGGTTGTAAAAAGGAAACTTTGCTCTGTGTGTTCAAAGAAGCTTCAGAGGAAGCACAAAGAACAGAAATGTCCACTTTATCAGCTGGTTGCAACAAAGTATGCAGCAAACAGTTGTGGATATGTGGTCAGCAGCATTACAGACAATCCAGGCTTCGGTTGCCCAGGATTCTCAGATTGTAATACATGCTAACAAAAGCCTAAGATCTTGGGAAGTTCCGATTCTAGTTTGGAACTAGTGGTTCCGAGTATGGCGATAATTCAGCAGTGTCTCATCAAATGAGGAATCTGCATTCCCAGTAGAATCCATTTGGGGAATTGATTAAAGAAGTGCAGTTGCATTTGAACTTGAGGAAACAGGGTAAAAGTCCAATAGGTTTCCTTTTCACCCACAGATTGGGGAGTTGATTTAAAAGAATGGAAAATTCCCAAGTCACATGCTGTTTATTGGCTAGACAGTTTTTAAATCTCTCTTTGCCATAGAAGCGGAACAAGACTGTAAGCTGGATACTGTCCCAGTAGTGGGCGTTCCTATTGCTCAAATAGGTAAGAAAACTACATTACCAATTGGAGATTCAAGCGGGCTCAAGGAGGTCTTGGATAAACGCATGGACTCCTCCTTAAAGATGTTGTTCATCTCTTCTGCAGCCCAAACTAAAGCTTTGATTACGGGGTCATCCGTTGCCAAGGCCCATAAACTTTGGTTGGAAGAACTAGAAAAGGTATATACGGGAGAAGCTAAGGAAGACCCGTTAAAGCTATTAAAAAATATCAGTATGGCATCTGATTTTTTAGTGGATGCCCCTGCAGAAAGCCTGAAATTATCGGCCAAGAATATAGGTATTTCAACAGTCGCCAGAAGAGCGCTTTGGCTTAGAAATTGGTCAGCAGATGCGGCATCTAATTATTCACTGTGTGAACTATCTTTTGAACCAGGAAGACTTTTCGATTTAAAACTGGATGAGTTGTTGAAACAGATGAAGGAAGGAAGGAAAGCTTTACCAGTATCATATAGGAAGCAGTTTAGAAGCCGTAACGCAGGGACACTTCCCTCATTTAGAAGTTCCTTTAGTAGAAACTATTTCAAGGGTCAACAGAAAAGAGCCTTTGATTATAGGAAGAAGGAAAGGTTTACTGCCAAGAGAAATAAAAGGATGACGCCAGGCCTGTAGGTGGAAGGTTGAGTCACTTCCTAGAGCACTGGAAAGAGACAACATCAGATCGCTGGGTCTTTACAGTGATGGAGCACGGATACGCTCTAGAATTATCACAAGCCCCAAAGAACATGTTTCTATGTTCCGAGGTTCATTCTCTAGATATGGAACTCTCTCTGATGCGGGAAGTATCGACGCTGTTACTAAAATGCGTGGTGGAAGAAGTTCCTCTACAGGAAAGACATCAGGGCACCTATTCAAGTTTTTTCTTGGTGCCAAAACCAGATGGTTCGTTCAGACCTATCCTAGACCTAAAGGCCGTAAACAAGCGGATTATCAAAAAGAAATTCCTCATGGAAACAGTAAAGTCAGCTGCGCTGTTTATTCACCCATAAAGTTGGTTTGCGTCCCTGGATTTGAAAGATGCCTATCTTCAGGTACCCATAGCAGAATCCAGCAAAAGTTTGCTACGGTTGCGGTGTGCTGCCAATCGGTAACCAAACATTACCAATTCAGAGCACTGCCTTTCGGCCTGTCATCAGCGCCCAGAGTATTCACAAAGCTTCTAGCAGTAGTTTCAGCTTTTCTAAGAGGTATGGGCATCGCTGTCATTCCATATTTGGACGACTGGCTGTTGATTGCAGAGTCCCAAGTTCAACTACAGTTAGACCTGGGGACAGCCATTAAATCGCTGGAAAAGCATGGCTGGCTAATAAATTTCAACAAATCGGAACTAGTGCTAGTTCAAAGGATCCAGTTCTTGGGTCTAATTTTGGATTCTATCGCGATGAAGTTATTCCTGCCAGAAGAGAAGATACTAAAGATCAAGCGGTTAATCCGGAATCTCAGAGAAAAAAGTATGTTTTCAATCAGAGAAGCCAGGTGCTTGCTGGGTCTGTTTACAGCCTCAATCCCGGCAGTCGGTTGGGCAAAAGCCAGAATGAGACCTCTACAAAGAAACATTCTGCAAGTCTGGTATCGACAGGAACTCGGCCTAGATGGGCTGATGAGGTTCAACGATCTTACTTTGAAAAGTCTGCAGTGGTGGACATTTTCTCGATTCCTCCACGAGGGTCTGTCATTCCGGATGAGGTCCTTCACTATCATAACAACAGACGCCTCTGCGCTGGGCTGGGGGGCCCATCTGGGAGACATAAAGAAGCAGGGGTCCTGGCATGAGAAGGATATGAGAAGTTCCTCGAACTTCGAGGAATTATAGGCCGTATGGATGGCACTCTTGGCGTTTCAGTTTCTCATCAAAGATCAACATATTTAAATTCGTTCAGACAATCGAACGACAGTGGCATATTTGAGCAAACAGGGAGTTCACATTTTAGGAAAGTGCAATGTGGTGGCAGATGCCCTGAGCAGGCATCATTTGAAACAAGCAGATTGGTCCCTGTCAGGCAGAACTTTCAAGTTCATCACAGACCGCTTCGGTGTTCCAGAGATATACCTGAGGGCATCCAGAGTGAACAGGAAGACAAGACGTTTTGCATCCCTTAATCCAGCAGACAGGCCGGATTTCATAGATGCCCTGTCAGTACCATGGAAGTTCAACCTGGCATATATCTTCCCGCCAGTAGTGCTTATTCCCAGAATACTTCAGAAAGTAAGGCTGGAAAATGTAAGTATTATCCCAATCCTTCCATGGTGGCCAAGAAGAAGTTGGTTCTCGGTTCTCCTGAACTTTCCGGGGGCCACCTTTTGGGAAGCTTCCTCTTTCAGGAGTAATTCTAGAGGACGCCATGGTGCATCTTCCGGCCCTTCGGAGATTCCGATTGACGGCCTGGTTTCTGAACTCCAGATTTTAGAGTGTAAAGGTCTGGATCCTGATGTTAGAAAAAGTTTTTGTTGGCATCTTACAGGGAATCTACTTCAAGGTTCTGCTTTAGGATTTGGAAGTTTTTTCAGCGGTGTTGTAGGTTTGAAGTCAACCCTGTTTCCGCGTCCATCCAGAAGGTTCTATGCTTCCTTCAGATGGGATTTGCAAAGGTCTTAAACCTGCTTCATTTAGATTACATGTTTCTGCTATCAGTTTCTTCTCCCTCAGATGTTTCACCTCGAATTTTCGGATTTCAAGGTTCTTCAGAGCTCTGACACGTTTGGTGCCCTTTGTTAGGGAAACCTGTCCTCCCTGGGATCTGAATTTGGTCCTTTCCGCGCTTTGAGTACCGCCTGTTGAACCATTGGAAGAAGTTTCCCTGAAGATGTTTTCATTGGATACCGTTTTCTTTTGGTGGCTATTCGTCAGCTAAAAGAGTATGTGAGATCCGAGCGCTTCGGGAGTGTTTTCCCTTTTTGGTTTTCATCAGGACCAGGAGGTTCTGAAGCTCGATCCTTCAGGTATCACTAAAGTTTTTTTCTGTTGCCAATGTCAACCGAGAAGTGGTTTTTCCGACCTTTTGTCGGAATCCGTCTAATGCCTTGGTAAGTAATTTTCACTGCCTAGACGTAAAGATATGTCTTTGGCAATATCTAAAAGCTACGGAATCCTTCCGGTAGGATATCGGTATGTTTGTCTTGTTCATAGGCATAATGAAAAGGTATGTTGGTTTCGAATAGTTCTCTGGCTAGATGGCTGAAGGATTGTATTCTGTTATCTTATTCTAAGAGTGGCACGGAATTTGCGGGCCCTATAAAGGCACAATCTACTAGAGCTGTTTCGCCGTCATGGGCTCTGCGTGCAGCTGCTTCTCCGTCTCGAATTTGTTCAGCTGCTAATCGTTCCTCTCTCCATACGTTCTCAAGACACGACAAGTGGGACATACTGCCTCGGAGTATGCAGCTTTTGGGCGCAGGGTGCTTCAAGCAGTAGTGAACTGAAACCCGCCCTCAGGATCTGCTTTATTATATCCCTATGGTGTAAGCACTGCCTCTAATCTGAAAGGAAAAACATAAATTTTACTTACCGAAAATTTCTTTTTCCTGAAGATTAGAGGCAGTGCTACAATTCCCGCCCCCTTTTTCTAATAAACTCAGTATTTTTGCAGCTATTTGGCTTATGTATTGTCTGGGGATGATCAGGAGGAGCTGCTACTTATTGGAAAGGAGGTAATTAGGGGAGGGGTTAAAATGTTTGGAGATTTGCCTGCCTGTTTTTCCCTCCAGATTGGATATCCCTATGGTGTAAGCACTGCCTCTAATCTTCAGGAAAAAGAAATTTTCGGTAAGTAAAATTTATGTTTTTTTTTTTTATTATAAACCCTTACATTTTAAAGGTCTTTTAAACACAAAAAATCCCCCATTTTCTGTTAACAGCAGACCTCAACAAATTATCCAACCTACCCTAGTGTGTTAATAATAAAAAAAAATACAAGAGTGTGTGCCCAATTTGCAGTATACATTTTGTACTGTAATCGGTTACATTTATCAAAATCGCTTTTTAATGTCCTGCACAGTTGGATAAAGACACATTAATGTATTGCAATAGATGAATTGAAAACACAAATTTCGCTTTTCCTTTTATCGTTGGTATAAAGGGGAGGGGGGGTTCTGTCCTTTTCATATTTTTTATGCACAGTATTTATATTAATGTAAATAATTGCATTAATGGGAAGCCAAAAAAACAAACTAATTTTAAAGCTACACTACAAGCACTATAACTACTACAGCCTGATGTGTTGCTTAGGATGCAATTATACGTAAACAAAACGTTTAAGAACTGCTACTTACCTGGGATCTGCAGGTATTGTCTCCTCTGCTAATGGAAGCCACTTTATTGTGCTAAGCCGGTGCTTTAGCTAATGGGCTTAGCTCGGTGACTGAGAGTGCTTCCCTAACACTCTCAGACAATGAGCTGGCCATTCACTTGCTGGAGCTTTCTGGTGCAGAGTAGGTGGTGGTTGGTCCACTACAGCAGATACGGTGCTCTGTGTTCCTTTAATGCAAAGTGTCTAAACTTGGATGAGTGTGAAATTATATCTCCTTGGGAGTCCACATGCCAATTTTCCCCTATATGTCTTACCAACCCAGTGTTTAGTACCATTTTCCTCAATTCACTCTTTTCTAAACTTGATTTTATTCTTCAGCAGTCCAACTCCTTAAAAAAAAAAACTATTGGTAAGATCACCAATTTCCTACTACCCCTGCTGTTTAGTTTTGCTGTGCATGAGCTGTGGAGCTACCTTCCAGTAAATTCACAAATCTCCATGTCCTTTTCCGATGTTACCAGTGTTTCCGGAGGAAAATGTGATTTACATATTTTTGTAAATTAAATGAATACTGGGAAAAACAATAACCATGACCAACCACTGTAGTGCTTACGGCTGGAGTCCTCTGATGCCAGCTCAGTGTAATTTTTACAAACCATTTTTATCAGTTTCACCCTTACCTTGGTTATCCAGGACCCCCACTTTGCCTTCGGTTTTCTGGAGCAGGTGAAGCCGGATGTTGATGTATTATGCTGGCTCGATTTCAGGACACTCCAGCACCATAAGTACTACAGAGGTTGTAGTGTTTATGGCATTTGACTAAATATTGCCACTAGTCATGGAGACTCTTTTAAAGAAATAGTTGAATGTGTGTCAGTGCAAATGTGGCTGATTCCAACATTTACATAATTGTGACTTATTTGTCTTTAAACCCATCTTCACCCCCCAAAAAATCTGCTACCTCTCCAGAATAAAGGACATTATGCTATCATTATATTGTGCAGATACAAGTGTTCTTGTCTGTGTTGATTTCCCAGATAAGCATGTCCTTATTTTGATACAGTCCTATTACAATCGCACCATATGGCGGGGTGGGAATTCCTAAAAAAAAGCTGCAGGAAATTTTGTCAATGCTTGTAAATTATTGAAGCCTTGTTATAATTAAATTGTATGTTTTAAAGCACCAGCTCTTCAATTATCGTAACAAGCAAGCCAACTGTATTAAAGAAAGTAAGTTGAAGCTACTGCTTTATAGCTTATACATTTTATAAAATAAAATGTTCCTCAGTGCTTGATTTATCTAGAAGGATATTGTTTCTGAAGCCCCTTTCACCCATGTTCCCTGTTTTGCTGTTACCCCATTTGTTCCAATATTAGATAAAAAAAAAAACACCGTAGGGGGGGCGGAGCCTGGTAACGAGACGGGCCAGACACCATTTCTGCAAGCTCCGATACTCACGGGCCCAATCTACCGAAAATCTGCCAACAACCTTGTAATCCAACCACGCAAATACCAGCATTGCACAGGGGAGATCCCCCGGAATCGACCGATGCCCTTCCGGTACACCCCGAAGCAGGCAAAGCCAAAACACAGAGCCTGGGCCTACCTCCCATCAGCCCACCACGGCCTGGATTATCTGCTAGGCGGGGACTTCCTGGAGGACGCGTGGGATACATCCCAGCACAGCTCCGACCACGGAACCTTAGGGATGGGGCACAGATCCCAGAAACCCCAACAAGGTACAGCACAGCCTGATATAGGCATAATGCTCCAGAAGCAAACACCCGCCAAAATGGCGGCTGCACAAGGCCCAGATTCCCCACAAGAGTCTAACTCAGTGGAGCAAAGCACTCAAGGGGTTACACAGCTAAAACTCACACCCCAGCAGGGTATCACTGAACCGGCCACCAAACAGGACCTGCAGCATATGCAAAACATGCTGCAAGAAATACAAAGCCTACTAGCTGCAGATCTACCTACTCTCAAAACCAGCATGCAACAAATTACCGAAAAGGTAGTACACACTGAGGGAGAAGTGAAAGGGATCCAAAGAGAAATCACCTCGCTGCAAGAATCCCTCTCCCAACTACAACACACTCAACAAAACTTAGAGGTTCAAATAGCAGCCCAAGAAGACCAACACAGACGCAACAACATTAAAATCCGAGGTATCCCTGTCTCAGTCTCCATGGAGGATCTACCTCACTACGTGAGACGTCTCATGCAATCAATACTTCCCCCCGTGGTGGCAAGGAAACTCACCTTTGCTGGAATATACCGACTACCCACTCCAACAAGGGCATCTACACTTCTCGCAGGAGATGTCATAGTCCGCTGCATCCTTCCCCAAGATAGGGGGCACATAATGTCGGCACTCAAGGCACTCAACTTTGAGGAGTCCCAATTGACTTTTTATCAGGACTTAACTAGAGCCACTCTCCAATGGAGAAAAACCCTCAGTGACTTCACCAGCCAGCTACGCTCAGTGGAAATACCATATCGGTGGGGAAACACACACCACCTCCTGGTTACACACCAAGGAAACACGTACAAAATCGCTACAGGATCCGATGCTGACGCGCTACTACCAAAACTGGGTCTGCCAACCAAGAACACCCAGAACGCCTCTCCCGCCTGGGACCCAGAGACGATCGAGCCGTTTACCCCGAGGTCACGGAGAATGGACACTCAAGCCACATGACGGGAATGGGGAGAGAAGTCTCCTACCCCAACCTGCTCACAGGCTAAAAATTGCAACTTGTCTTTTACTTACGGTTTTTCTCCTATTACTTTTTACCTTCTAATACTTAAGTTTTGTTGATGTCTCAATAGTTAAAAAAACATGACCCAAATGACGCCCTAAGAGCTTGCCAGGGATGGCACTGGCACGCTAGTGCACTAGAGGAATGTGTACTGCAACACAGAACACAACTTCCCCCCCCGACAGCCCCTAAGTTAGGGTTACTACCCCTCAAGAGTAGTTCAAACGGACCAAGGAAAAGGCTTCCCGACAAGCTACTCCCAAGGCTAACCGACCGTCACCACAGACCACTTGACATTACTACAGATCCATGAAGGGGACAATCCCTCCTTACAAAACCTCAACTCCCAGCTTAAAGCTGACTTAGCACAAAACCACCCACTATGGGTCACGCCTCCTTTACCACCCCATGACCTAGGGAACAACACTCATAAACCAACTGACGTAACCATACCCAATACTTCCTAGGTCTCATAACGTTTTTAAAATATAAAAATTGTGCCAAATTACAACATATGCGTTGACAATCAGATGCTGATATATATGATAATGTTCACTATTGCATGTGGTAACTATACCCTTTGTTAAACAGCACACAAAAATAAAGAATTATAAAAAAAACAAAAAACCCCACTGTAAATAAAGATGGTCTCTGAATGTAGTGTCCTTAAGGGAATAAAAATTGTCACACACTCAGTCTGATGCCTGAAACTAGTATACCTGTCTAATGCAACCCTTATGATGTCTATAAGCTTTATATTGGGGAGAATCGCGTGGACATGCTATATCGGGGCTGGGCGAAAGGTAGATCCCCCACATGTTGTAGAACTATACTTGCCATTATATTTTGCCAGTCTTTACAATGCAGTTTTACCAACATCTTGGGATCGAATATCTGTAGGTTAGCCTGTCAGACAAGTTCATTTGGCACCTGTCTACTTTGATTCATGGCACAATATTGTTAGTTTAAGCTTTGTCCTCTCACAACATAAACCTCTGAGCCTTGATGTCTTAAATACCAGTAACACTTTACAGATATCAGTCTTCATTTTAGTTTGATTTTTAGCAACGCCATTGTATTCAGGCATCTCCAAGCAATTATTCTCTCCTCCTGTATTCTCACTTCCTGTGGTTATGGCCGTGTGCGGTCAGTCCGAATTATTTTATTCCCTTCTGTTTCATATTGCTTTGCAGGACTTTGACACTGACTTGTGTTTATACTTGTGGAACACTGTGAAGGTGGTTATCACTGGCGGTCTGTCCCTGTGAGATGTGATTTAGGTCAAGAGTAGAATGTGAGAAATGGCACTGAATTCGTGTTGTAAGATTTGCATTTTTAAAGGCGTTGAATTCTTCATCTACATTCAGACAACCGTGGCAAATTGAGCAACCTTGATTTTCACAATAAAATATATGCTGCAGAGTCAACACACCTACTTCTTTCTGTAGGGTAACACGTTAAAGAAGTAGGTGTGTTTGTGTATACACACACAGTTTCTTACCCCTCCGGGTGGTATTTTTATGTAGTCCTCTGCACGAGCTCTGGGAACCTGAGGGTTCTTAGATGTTTCTAAAACTGCACTCTTCTGGACAGCGATCTCAGATGTCCCACCTGGAATCTGCTAAAGCTTCTTCCCTCCAACTTGGGAGTTAGAACTCAGTGATCCTATCACAACCGGGATTATTACCTTCACTTTCAACATCCTTTTCTTTTCTATTGCCACATCCAGCACCACACTGTCAGGTTGGTTGGCCAGTACTTGCTGGTCAGTCTGGATCTGAAAGTCTCACAGGATCTTAGCCCTGTCATTCTCAACTACCCCTTGTGGTATCTCCCATCAGCACTTGAGCTGGTCCACCCAATATTGTGTGCAGATATTCTAGTACACATTTCTAGAAACGTGGTTGTGCATCTTGGTGTATGCGGTCTCTGCTTGTTTATATTGTTTTCTAAAATTAGCACAATTATAGGCTTGCTTCAACATGGTCTCCTAATTGGTTTTTGTTTTTATTTGTAAAATTGTGAAGCATTGTGAAAAAGACTGGTTCTATATAAATGCTAAAAATAATTTGTAAAGTGAGAATATTCCCAGGGTGCTGTATGTTGCGAGTATGAGACCTACAAGTAAATTCAATGAGATAAGTTTGACATTCACAAAGAGGTGAGTCTGTCTTACAAAATAAGCATACATGAATTTAAAATAATGTAATTTAGTTGGGGGAACTAATCAAATCATACTGACAAATATTTTAACACTTTGTCCCTTATTTCAGTCCAACATGTTTAATAAGTGGACTGCATAGACGCATACATACAATTATTATCATAATAATCAAATGCATTTAAACATTTTGTTCTCATTAAGTTTTTTTTTTTTTTTTTTCGTTCTGCTTTTCTAAATGAAAGACCAACCCTGTACATGTTATCTCATGTTTTTGATTGCAATGTTTCGTTAATGCTGTAGTCTGACATATGGCTGGAACTGGTTAGTGAATTGCTTGTGTTGCTGTCGTTACCATAGTGATTCCTATTTAAAGACTAGTACTGGGTCGTACGTTCAGGTTAGACACGGCATTCAGGGATTGCTGTATTGCTGTCAGACTTGCCTAGATATGGTATTGTAGGTAATACGTTTAACCCTTCTGAGAAATGGCTATGCTTGATAGCTGTGATTCCTAGGAAGACCTGTACACGGGATTGACGTGTGCATACATGATTAATATTTTAACTGTTAATGTTGTGATAGTGCTCTGTGTGTGCTTGTTTTAGATTTTATACATCTATACATATACAATCTATACATAGACTAGCAAAATTGTCAGTAAAAGTCTTAGTAAACCTACATATAGCTTAATCTCTCTCAAAATGGCTGCCAAGGAGTGTGTGCCTACACATATCCTCACTCCGAAGTGCTTGGTGGAATACCACAGAATGCCTTGTGAGAGGGCATGCATGCCTGACTTACTATACTGAGCACGAGGAGCTGTCATTTTTCACCCCAGGTACCCTATCGATATGTTAATAGGCATAAGGCAGCACAAGTATAAAACAAAACAAACTAATGAAACGTGGACAAAAAAATACAAATGCTTCAAACATGTCCTTGATTTGCTCCTATTCTGCATATTTTGTGAGGAGCATGTTCAGAAGGATGCGAGGTACTGGAGTAAATTAAGTGAACCGTAATTATGATTTGCAGGACAAGCATTGGACTATAACCCCATTTCTTGATCAACTAAGAGGCATATCTTTATATAGATCTATAGATATATCAAGACATGTGGGTGATACGGCAACCTCAGCCGCATCTATCATTTTGATTCTGCTGCCTCCAGCTGACATCCTGTTATTCCAGCATTATTGGCAAGCCCCTGGGACATGATTAAACTGCAATTACAAGATGCGCCTTGGTTTATATCTGTCTATTTCCTCTGCAACAAGGCCTCCTGGGTTGTGCATCGTATTTGCAGCACTTCTTCCCACTGTGTTCTAGGTATGAAGTGCAGAGAGACTATCTTCACATTCTTTACTGTAGCATTTCACCTTCCTCTACGTATTCTAATTCTCAATGATTATGTGGGAGGGGGATATAGACGTTGCAGCTTATGCTTTGGTAGTGGCAAAATAGTTTACAAATGGGATATGTGTGGTTATACATATGACATGTAAATACCATATCTCACATAAGAGAAAAATCCCCACAAAGATAAAGAATGGTTTCCTTTCAAAAAATATTCTTCAGTTTCTTCAGGATAAGGGGTTTGGTAAATCCTACAATAGCATGACCGTCTAAAAATATATGAATACAATGGCCTTGTCCGATATAGAGGAAGGTGGGTGGGGTGAGGGGTGATAAAACTAAAATCCATTATGTTTTTTGTGGTTGGGGTTTGGCATTATAAATTAGATAACATCTAAAAAATGTAAAGGTATTTATTTGTCATTCTTACGTAGGAGACAGTGCTTAAAGAAGCAACATGATTTACATTTTTAATTCATTATCCATATTTGTTATAATTTGGTTAAATAATTGGTCCTTCCCTTGGGCCCAGAACTTTATAGGGTTTAAAATGTATCAAATATATAAATATTTAATATATTGTCACAAACTTGCTCACCCTCACTTTTACTCACCTGTCAATCTACTGTTCAAACCACTGTAGTGGTAATGAAGCTGTCCTTCAGGAAGTATTAAAGGACCACTCTAGGCACCCAGACCACTTCAGTTTAATGAAGTGGTCTGGGTGCCAGGTCCAGCTAGGGTTAACCCATTATTTTTATAAACATAGCAGTTTCAGAGAAACTGCTATGTTTATTAATGGGTTAAGCCTTCCCCCAAATTCTCTAGTGGCTGTCTCACTGACAGCCGCTAGAGGCGCTTGTGTGATTCTCACTGTGAAAATCACAGTGAGAGCACGCAAGCGTCCATAGGAAAGCATTATGAATGCTTTCCTATGTGACCGGCTGAATGCGCGCGCAGCTCTTGCCGCGCGTGCGCATTCAGCCGACGGGGCGGAGAGGAGGAGGAGGAGGAGAGCTCCCCGCCCAGCGCTGGAAAAAGGTAAGTTTTTACCCCTTTTCCCCTTACCAGAGCCGGACAGGAGGGGGACCCTGAGGGTGGGGGCACCCTCAGGGCACTCTAGTGCCAGGAAAACAAGTGTTTTCCTGGCACTAGAGTGGTCCTTTAAGTAGTCACACCATATGGTTTATAACTGATCTTTGTCCCTGTGCACACAATTTAAATTTTTGTATTTTTTTTTTTTATTTTATATTTTCTTTTTTTGAGTATGGGCTTCAGATTCTGTCACACTTTTCTCTTGTTTCCAAAAAAAATGAGAAGGAGTTTTGCTTGCAGAAAAATAACTGGCTTCATTTTTATACTGAATGAATCGATTACATAAACAATCCTGTGCCTAGAGCACAAATGGGTTGCCTGTTCCATTCAAATAAACAAAATATGACAATTATTAATGAATAGTAGTTCAGTTTAAATGTATTTCCGCAAGACTCACTGGTGTGTTACGCTATGCATGATTCTTGGTTGAAACATAGCCGTTCGGAGTGGGGATTTCCTCGGTCTGCATTGTGTGTTTTTTTATTTATTATTTTTTTATTTTTATTTATGGCTTTTCATTATAACTTTGGAACATTAACTCTTGCATTCAGCTGTGGAGGGAGGTACCAGTAGACAGATGGAAAGTGGTTCTGCAGCTGCTGATAAATGGGGAGAATGAATCAAACGTTGAATGATGAATGTTCGTTCCTGTGAATCGTGCCTATCCAGTACTTTCAAAATATCTAGAGGTTGGTTTAAACAAGCCTTCCAGGCTTGTGTTCTCTTAAGTGTTTTTTTTTTTTTTTTTAAATTTAATTTGTGTTTGGTTTTATCTGCTTTTAAACAAATTTTTTTTATTTATTTATAAAACATTTTACCATTTTACATTGAGATTTCTCTTGTTTTCAAGTATGTCCCGGGTCCACAAAACATAGCATTGATACAATAGGATACAAAAAAATACACAATATATACAAAATTTAACATAGAACAGGTAGGAAATATATAATCAACCATGACCGGTGCATTCTGTTTTAAAGTATGTATTTTAATAGCTGCTATGTCAAGCTTTCTAGTTTCTTATTTGAATTTAAGCTATTTTTCTTTTTATGTTCATCTTACAGATTTTTGCTATTTTCTTTTGATTATAAATTTGCTCGTAGAAATATGTAGAGCACCGTCCGAAAAAAAGGCAAAATAATATATAGCATAAAACAAGAGTACATTAATATATTTGATTATTTTTGTACACGTAATTACTGTTTCTAGAATATTGGGCAAGCATTTATTTGACACATGCGTGTGCACACACAATGACATGCAAATACACACACACACACTGGCATACATACAGAGATACACACGCATATGCATACTGACACACAGATACACACACCGAATCTGACATACATACACATACATGTTATAATTTTTATATTTGCAGCCACCCTCCTGTTAGCATGCCTTTTTTGTGTCCAGGAGTGTGGATTGCTTGGGGTCTTGGTGACGCTGATGGGAGTGTTCATGAGGGTCTGCTGCATCTTCTCCATGCTGCCTGTTGCGTCGGCTCTTCCCTCCTTTGCGGTGCTCTGTGTGAAGTTGGTTGGAAGTGATCGGCTGACACTTCTCCCAGCCGGCAGATACTACAGGGGTTGGGTCACACTCTTAAAGCTCTGCGACACCTGAATGCGCCCCTGTTTATTTGTGGGGCAGCTTTGGACCCTCCAGGAGTAAATGGGCCCGGGACAGCTGCTCCATTTGCCACACATTAAAGACAGCCCTGTTTGTGCATTAATTCTACTGAAAACTTTTCTATTCATCTTCCTGGAAGTTCATCTTCCTGGCCACATAGTCCTCCCAAACATCAACTCCCTGCCAGTCCTTAAGCTGGTTGCCTATAAAAGTTGGGATTCTATTTAAGAATCTGGTGCTTACCTGTAAAGCCCCAATTGCACAAATCATTACTAATGAGCCACCCTATTCTCTCCTTTCTGCCGAAGACTTGAATTTGCCCTCTACGCACATGCAGTTCTAACTCAAACGGTTACCTAAAATGTGCATAGATCTCCATAGATCTTATGGAATTCTCTTGCCTGCCCACCAATCAAAACAGAGAGAGGTTACCCTTTGGACTTGCAAGTGAGAAGGTACAGACAGTATCCTAGCACCAGAACTATTATAGGCTAAAGTGTCCACACAAAAAAGGAAGCTTTGTGCATTGCATCTTGTTTATAGTAACGTGTTTGAGCTTGTATTCTGGTAGCAGTTTTTTGTGATGACCTTAGTTCTCAATATTTATGCATCCCTGGATTGATACCAAAGAGCGAACTTCTTGGACAAGTTCCTTGTTAGTGTAATCATCACTGAATATTTTTGAACAGAACAGTGACTTGTAAAATGAGTGAAAAGTTTGCAGGAATGGCTTACAAAAAAAATGCATTTCAGTTACTTGGAAAGGATGCCAAATCTGTCCGACATTGCATTAATCTACTGAATGAGAAACTGTTATGTTTGCCAAGAATCCAGAGGTTTTGTTGGCTTGTCTTGGGCGAGATGTCTCCTCTTCGGTTTGAAAAGATGCGTCAATTTATTAAAAAAAAAAAAATTATGTGCTTTGACCAACCTTTAATTTCTGCTGTTGTACATTATTTCAAGATTTTTGTCTTTGAATTGTTTTATATAACTGCTTGAAAGCAACACATGTCACAGATGCACTGTGTTCATGGTCTCTGGTATGTCTAATCCCCTAATTTAAATGTAAACTATAGTGCCTGGCATTATAGCTCCCTATAGTACCCCCTGCGGGCCTTGGTGCAGAAGGGGTTAGAGTCCCTTCTGTCATTTGCCTAATTTCAGTGCTGATTTTCCTCTGTGCTCTTTCAATCTCAAACTCTGATCCGCCTTGCGTCAGCCAGTGGCGGGACCTAATGTGCATGCACGGCAATTGCATTAAGATTTTCCCTATAGGAAAGCATTGTATAATGGTTTCCTTTGCGGTTTTGTGTGATGCTGGATGTCCTCATGCGACCAGAAGTCCCTCTAGTGGCTATTTATTATCCATGCAGTTTTTAAGGGACCTGGGACACTGCACCCAGACCACTTCAATTATCTGAAGTTGTCTGAGTGCCTATAGTGTCTTTTTAATGTGGCGCTGTCACCCCAAACTTGCCTTTCTCCAGATGTTTCCTCTTCTCTTTCTCACTCCAAACCTAGAAGAGCCAGCTAGTGGTGAAACGCGCGTCAGGATGTTAGTGTGTGGGTGGCTTTGCTGACACGGGATGATGCTGCAGCATTATGACTATGGAGGTGCACCCATCACACTTATACTGATTTGTTATTTATTTCGTTTATTTTTTCATTTTTTTTTATTTGTTGCTGCATCCTTTATAACTTATTATTATATAAAAATTGAAGCTATGGTCTGTACTCCCGGACTTGATAAAACGTAACTTTTAATATCTACTTAAAAAATAATAATTTGATGTTTAACAGCTTCAACGTTTCAGTCCCCGTTCGGGACTGTCCTCAGGACAGCATTCTGGTTTTTTTTTTTTTGGTTTTTTTTTTTTGTATACAAGTCTGGCACCCTTCATTTATAACTACACTGCATACATCCTGCGTCCAGGGGCACTTTGGGGATATATATATATATATATATATATATACACACACACACACAGGCATGTTACTGATTTATTTGGATATATTTAATTATTATTGGTTTATATTTCTTGTGCTATTTTCTAATCTTTTTATGTATATATTTGTAAGTTTTTCACCTCTCAATACAATAAAAGTTAAGTTTTATGTATAGGTTATTTGTTTTTATAAAGGGTTTTCCTTGGTATTTTGATTTTTACATTAGGGGTTACCCCCAATTTTTTTGTAGAGTAACTTGGTACACTCTCCCTTAACATTTTATCTAAATGCCATTCTTATTTTCTTTCTTTCCAATCTTTCTTGTCAAATATTAGACAAAGTAACTACTACTTTGTCTTTTGAATTTTTTCTACGCTTGCCAAATCTTGAAAAAGATTGCCAATATCCCACAATACTCACCTGCCCGTCTCATCCATCCTCTAATCTTGCGATCCTGCCTTTTTTTTTTGTCCTTCACTAAATGTCGCCAGTAAGTTAATAAACCGTGAGCATGTCCAGTACCTCCAATAAAGGAAATAAGACAGTAGCATACATAATGAGAAAATAGCTTCCCCTAACATGGCGGCGGGTTGGAATAAGATCTAGGGCTGCAAACAATGTAGAATAAGTAGGTAAAGATGAGTTAAATGCAGGAAAACATATATGTGGGAGGGCCACAAATTCTAAAAAACTAAGTAGAATGGGCCCATTTCCCCTTTCTCTTACCAAATGCCAATACTAGTACCTCAATCTCATCTGGAAGAAAGGTGCTAAATATAAATCTGTTTAAAAAAAAAAAAAAAAAACTAAAGTTTCCATGTATGTATAAATCCTTTGTAAAATACCAAACCGATTTCTGCAGAATGTACATTTACCCATTCAAGTTCTTATGGCACAACTGGTTTCAGTGCTTTCTGCTGCTCTGGGAAGCAAAAACTTGGCATAAGTATAAAATCTTTAAACCCACTAACGTTACATCTGTTTAAGCCAAATCTTACTCGGGGCCTTCAATTTTGTGTTTGGGCTAGTTTATTTTCCTACACAATAATCATATGCAGATTGTTCTGAGGCGAATCCAGTCCCTGTTTAATTGGCAAGCAATCGTTAACATCTGTTAACGCGATCTTCATCTGCTGTTGTGCCCCTTGTACTTTAGAGACTAGTCGTAGGGAGAAGTAACTCACATTGGCTTGAACACTGATGGGTAATGGTAACCAGGTGCTCTAAAACTGCTACAAAAAACACACACATTTTGTATCTGAACATTTAGCTCTACATTCTGAAATAAGTGTAAGTGTAAATTATGTATTACTTTACAAAAGTTCAAGACTTACATTATGGTCCAGGAAAATATATGGGATAATAAAGAATATAAAACAATAAAAAGGGAAAAATTTACTTTGCTTTTAAAAAATGTCAGTAACTTTCCTTGGATTGCAATACTTTGCCAGATCTCACTCTAGTCATAAAGGTTTCCTCCCAAAGCGTTTCCGGTCATCAAAATGCCCTGCCACCTAATCCTTAAGTTTGGTTCAATCATGTGTCTCTGAATATACCTCATTTGCCCTCAAGCACAGGTCTGGTAAGCAAAATGATGATTTTTAAGTCAGCCCAGGTCCTCCCATATTTTGTAGGGTTAAGGGGACAGGGACACTGCACCTAGTGCCTATAGATTCCCTGTTAACCCCTTTCCGACCTGGTACGTCCAACAAAAATTGGTAGTTAAATAACGCGGATGTACCTGGTACCTCCGATCGCAAATATGCATTCACCTGATCGCTGGCAATCGCGATCTGGGGACTTGCCTGGCATCCCATACAGCCCCCCTGCTGCTGATTCACACCCCCTCCACTCCTTCCCCCTCCTTGCAATCTCATGGCCGGCTTGTGCAGTGCCTGTAGGGGAGTGCCTGAGCTATCAGGCTGTCCCCCTCATGACTGCAAAAAAGTTAAGCTGTAGTTGCTCTGGTGACTATAGTGTCCCTTTAACTGTTCTTGCTTAGTGCTGGTTTTGTTAGTCTGGTTTTGGTGACCTCTAAATGTGTTTATTTTATTTTTGTTATGGTGCCTCATTATTGATGATGGAGCGTTATAAATTGCAGTAAGTAATAGATTAGGGGTCTCATAGATTGTATTATGACAATGTAATATGCACACAACTTCACGTGTGTGTATGTATATGTGTGTATATAATATATATATATATATATATATATATATATGTGTGTGTGTGTATATAATTTCATGCATCTTTTATTTTTATTTAATTGAAGTTTATTCAGAGTAATAACATTTATAAATGCAAACCCGTAACGAAGACAGGCACATGTCTGACAAGTAATGTCTGACAATTTTTAGAGCTTCAATTAGCCTCGACTCTGCAGCGACCTAACCCACACCAACAATTATCACTTGGCAACAGTTATATAATATACTCAATAGGTTACTTCAACCAAAATTCAGTGCATCACATATAAGTATGCATCTTTGAGAAGCTTTTATGTACATGTGCTTTGAAAACACGGGCAAGCCTGCTTCAGGGAATATCTTTCTTGCCTAAATCACAGCGTTCAAATTTCAAGATGGGCTTTTTTTACATTTTGCAGACTCTGCATTTCTTTGGAATATATCAGCTCTGTTAGCATTCATTGCGGAATCCTTGCTTCGTCACATACTGGGATTCCTGAGACACGCGTGATTTTTTTAATTTATTTTTTGCTCTCCCCAGTCATTTGATCTTAAGTACGGTAATTTTTTATTTTTTTTTCTCTCTGATGTGCTCAGCATTTCAAGTGAGTTTCATTCTGCAGTGACTTCTCCCATTTCTGCATTGTGTATGTGTATCGAACGAACCGCAGAGAATACATGCATGTTCAGCGTGGCAATGCTTTTACACCGAACGTCGTGACCGCTCTCCGTTTACAAGGTCATTGACTGTGTAAAAGCGGCAACTTTCATAGCGTATCTGATTTCGAGAAAACCGTTTTGGCTACCTTCAAATACATTCTAGGATGTTGCATAAAATAAAACAGTCATTTGTGCATGTTAAAACTCTGTACGAGGCTGGTGACTGCACGGCATTGTGGCATTAAAGACCACATGTTCTTTTAATGTTCTGAAAAATTTACATGCTTTGACAATTATTAAAACATAATCCTTTTCTGAGAGATTTGTGAAATCCATTAGCGTGGGTGTAAATAATGGTGCCTAATGTACATACAATTTAACGCATCCAAAAATAGAGATTGCAACAAGCGTTCATTGTATATGCTCATTCATACTGAAGAATACTCGCACTTCGTAAACAAAAACATCTGGCGTTTGTCACCAGGAGTAGAGTGGTTTTAATTCTGAAGGAAAATTTCAGGTCAAAGAATGGTGAGTCTCTGGTCTGATGTGCATCTTAGTATTTTTTGTGTACGGTGTAATGATATTGTATATGTTTCTTTAATAATAGAGTATTAAGCTGTGCACTTTAAAAAAAAAAAAAAAAATTATAACTTTGTAATGCTAAATTCTATAGACACCTAGCGACTGCACTATTTTCTGACAAGGCAAATGGTCTAGGTCTTAGCGCAAGTATATAATTTGACCTTGTTGACGAGCTCTAGATCTAAATGACTGCTGCAGTACTGAATTTCCTTGTTAAAGCTGATCTAGCCCTTTACAGCCATTCTGCAGGTTTTGCAGTTTACCCAATCTGTTCCAGGAGCATATTTTTTACTTTCTTTTAAAGGTATTTTTTCCCGTAGAAAAGTAAGGAGACTGGATATTGCTATACTAAAGGCCACCTAGAGTACTTTGGGGATTTCATGGAGACAACTTTTTTTTGTGGTAATTTCTCAATTATTTAAATACCTCCATATTATATTTGCTCGAAGTATCAATTCTGTAGTTTCTTTTTTTTTATGTGCAATCTGCATTATTTAGTGAGTTCTCCAGTCAGTGTGCTTAGGAATCTGTGCTCTGGGTAAATTTTTCTCGCTCTCGCTCTCTCTCTACACCATGTGTTTGTAATAGTCTACTTGGGCCTTATAGTAAAAAGTCCCAAGGTCTGTATAAGTACGAATCAATCTCATTTCTATTGATTTGAAATTGGATTCTCAAGTCAGGAGGTCAGGTCACGGTTTTAATGCAGCCTGGATTGTGATTGATGCACCCGCTGTGTATAGATACGTTGCACAGCTTGTCAAGATTATAAAAAACGGAATTTAATTAAAATAAATAATTCTCTAGGTACTCGCTCATTGTAAACGGAAAACACTTTTGAACTTATAAACCTCGAAGAATTGGATGATTAGAACACTGAAAAAACATCGCCTTGTCTGACTCAATAGTAATGTTTTGACTTACAGATGTTTGGTATGGCATGTTATTTGTGAACCCATGGATGTATCTTTCTATGTGTCACGTGTACAAGTTGATGGCAATGATATGTGGGGAACACTTTATCAGGAGCCCTGTATCTTTTAAATTTTCTTGCAAAATCATATGAAAATAGTCTGTACGAAGTAAAATGTGTTTTTAATAAGGAGAGTAGTG
Organism: Pelobates fuscus; assembly: GCF_036172605.1. NCBI lineage: Eukaryota > Metazoa > Chordata > Amphibia > Anura > Pelobatidae > Pelobates > Pelobates fuscus. The sequence continues at coordinate 88,758,001 of NC_086326.1, forward strand.
GTGGTTTTAAAATTGTAGGATAAGAATATATATTTTTCTCAATTATTGCTTTTGAAAAGCTGTGATTTGCAAAATCTGCAGAAAGTATCAAATTATTGCGAGATTAACCATATATAATTTTACAAAAGGAACACTCCACTGCCCCCCCCCCCCCAAAACGTTTTACGTTGCAATTTAGTACATGTTCCCTCAACGAAAAAATGTATGCATTTAATTGTGCATTTTATTTTCTATTGGGGGTATATGAAAAGCAGCAGATATTTTTTCTCTTGCATTTTGCAAGCCCTCCTCCTCTTACTCCGCCCAGACTTTCTGTGACTGTCCAATCACAGAATTCCCAATGCAGCTCAGTGAGAAGAATTTGCAAAGCAGATGCTGTGGGAGCAACATTTAATTTAGAAAAGTGTTTGACTCGGTTTTTCACAAAAAAAAAGCACCTCTAGTGGTCATCAGGAAGCCATGGAAATATTGTAGGTTAAAACTATAGTGCCACTGCGCCCATTGCAATTAATTGAGATGAAATAGTTTGGGTACCTTTTTAGTGGTCCTTTAATGCCAGAAAGTCCACTAGTTTACAGAAGCTTACTGATGGTGACATTTTTCCTTCTGCTATAAATGACACCACAGAAAACAAGAGTGCAAGAGGGGCCATGTGAAGAGGCACTCGGATGTCCAGTGTTCTGTGATGCTATTTTCCTATACGTTGTAAAACAAATTTGTAAATTTAAAAAAATAAAAATAAATCCATTGTGCTTCCAATTTCTAAAACTAGAAATGTCCGAGGGGAGAGATCATGAGTAAATATTCAGATGCTAGGCAATTAATTGTACCTTCATAGAATTGTGAGGATTGATTGAAACATAATTTTATATCTTTTTATTTTTATATATTGCATATTAATCCTCATGTATATTTTTAAGTGTAGATGATCATTTATATAACCTTTCTTCAATACAAGGCGTATAAATCTAATGTAGAATTTTCTGTTTATATGTGCAGATATGCTTTCACACGAACAGTCTTGTCTACATGGCCTGCAATTAAATTTATTGCATATTCAAAAGACATTTGAGCCCAGTCTCTTTGAATACCTAGTGGCATTATTGGTGCAAAAAAAGTGCATATCTTTAAAAAAAAAAGTGTGTGTGTGTGTGTGTGTGTGTGAAAAGTCCGACTTTCTCCCTTTTCTCTCTGCAATCTATCCTTTCTTACATGTCGTATTACATCTGTATTATGGGCATCTCTAATTATTGGTTATTTAGTAGATTGATGGAAACTTTGCACATACTTATTTAGCCTGTTAAAAAGAATAAAACTCCTATATTGCTTTCCTGTCCATCCCTTGACTCTGCTCTCTTGCCTACCACTTCTCACTCCCCTCTGCTCTTTTTTTTTTTGGGGGGGGGGGGGGCTTTTCTCAAGTTCATCTTGATTTGGAATACATCCCAGACCAGCAGAAATTGAGAATCCACTATTCAAAGCCTCCTTTTGTACCTCATTTCTTGATTCTTGTCAGCCTCAGGGATTATGGTAATTTCAGGCACGTTACTAATATTTAACTGAAGTGTGAAAGCGTTTCATTTTCTATAGTGTGAGTCTGCCAGAATAATGTTCTAAAAAATGATAATAAAGCTTCCAGTACGAATAACTTGTGCCAGTCTATTTTCTTATTTTTTTTCCTTTTTGTATTGGTGCCAGTTTTAAAAAGTGCCGAGTTGCAGTTTCTGAAATGACACACATACCTGTGACTTATTGTGGTGTATCAGATGTATGTTTTTCTGCAATCGGTATCCAATCTGCAAACTTGCTATGTTTGGAATGCTTTTCTGGATACCTTTTGAGTACTTGAACAAGGAGTGAGCACTGTAACGAAAGTATTTCTGTTGTGTGTCTTAAAGGAAATACTTTGAGGCCGACATGCCTTGGCTAGTGTGTTTTCTGTATGTCAGTAAAGGAGCAGTAAATGTTTATACATCAGACGATCGGTGCTATAAAAGCTCGCCTTGAATGTGTTCCAAGTTTATAAATCCTCGATAGGTTCCCTCTCTTTTATGTTATTATCCTGTTTACAGGCTTCTTGGCAAAAATTGATACAAAGGTAGAGAACAACTTGGGTTATTTTTACTTTCTTATATTGCTTCATCTAAAACCTCCCTGACATGGCACAGGGCATGTTTGAAGGACATTATGGAGGACGAAATAGAGAAGACTCTTAAAGAGCTTAAAGGGACTCTCCAGTGCCAGGAAAACAAATAGTTTTCCTGGCACTGCAGGTCCCCTTTCCCTCCCACCCACTAATCCCAAGTTGTTGAATGGGTTAAAACCCCTTCAGTCACTTACCTCTATCCAGCGCTGATGTCCCTCGGCGCTGGTTCAGGGTCCGCCCACGCTCCTCCCCCGCCGACGTCATCCGGCGGGGGAGACCTTGTTGCGCAGCCGCCGACGGGGAAGACCTATTGCGCATGCGCGGCAATGGCACACACGCGCATTAGACCTCCCCATAGGAAAGCATTGCAAAATGCTTTCAATTCTTTTCTATGGGTATTTCAGCGACGCTGGAGATCCTCACATAGCTATAAACCCACTAGAGCAGGAGTTAACCCTGCAAGGGAAATATTGCAGTTTATGAAAACTGCCATAATTACACTGGCAGGGTTATGGGTAGTGGGAGTTGGCACCCAGACCACTCCAATGGGCAGAAGTGGTCTGGGTGCCTGGAGTGTCCCTTTAAGTGAGGGTTGAATGAATTTACAAACACCTTAGTCTTTTTCAGCATATCCAGCTTTATTCAGTTTTTATAACCATTTTGTAACAAAGTGAGTCCTATTCCAAGCAGAGTCCATCTTCTTTGATGTGTACACTGCTTAGGAAATAACTGTGAGATGTACGCTTTGCTTTGAACTTGCGTTGTCAAATATAGAGACGAACCTCCTTAAATGTGGTCTGGCTGCACCAGAATCAATTGTTTAATTTTGTGAAAACTTCAACATAAGGATGCTATGATTTTCATCTGGTGAAGTTAATCTAGGGACTTGTCTACAGATGGCAGATTAGGCCCTGCTCTGATTTTTATACAGTGTGAATGCACATTCTAAAAAGTGTCCATAGAATCTTCTTTAATGTGCATGTGAGCAAATACATTAGGTCCTCTCCATAGGAAAGCATTGCTTCGATGCAGAGCGTGAGGGCGTCCAGCATCATGCAACCAAAAATCCATTTGGATCCAGGAAGTGCCTCTAGTGGCTGCCTGGCAGCCACTAGAGGCAGTCTTGGTCCTGCAATTTAATTATTGCAGTTTCTGAAAAACTAAGTGGGACTGGAATACTGTACCCAGACCACTTCAATGAGATGAAGTGATCTGGGTGACTCTAGTGTCCCATTAAATTCAAACTTAATGTAACAAAGTATGCCAATTTAGAAGTAATTTGTAAGAATGTTAAAATTTATTTCTACTGCTGCTTAATGTTTATGTATATGAGAAAAACATAATTTAGAGCACAATAGCCTCTAGATAATTGTTGTTTGTTTAACATGTGGGTTTGATGATTTCACTTCCTAGTGCCTTTCATTGTTGATTCAAATTAAATTGGAACACCGCCTATGTCAATGTTGATATTAGTCACAGGTCAACACCCTTAACCACATTTAAATGCCATTGATTTCTCTTAATCTGGGACAGATCAATAGATACCAAATGCTAATTTCATGGCAGAGTACTTAAATCCATTTCTTTTAAACAGTTTATTTCTTCCAACAAAATGCTTACTCCTTAAACCTCTCATTTGAAGAAAGCAGAGTATCCCAGAAGCTCCCCTAGTAACCATCTGAGGAGTGGCCAGTGGAGGTATCCCTAGGCTGTAATGTAATGTAAACACTGCCTTTTCTATTTTTACTGTAAAACACCTGAAATGAATGATTATTCTAACAAAAACAATAAGCTATAGTTGTTCTCGTGACTATGGTGTCCCTTTACGATTAATACTTTACTGCCGTGTGTAACCAGTAAGTAAAAAAACAAAACAAAAAGCACCATATAAAGATTTCTGGCTTTCTGGTTATATCCATGTAAGGAAAGTCCCTAACGTGGCTTCTCTTTTTTTAACGTTTTGATGTTCAGTGAAATATCAATTCTTCTCACAGCTTCATCCAGATTAACCTTGCCTAGTGTGTACTTGGCAAGCTAGTTCTAGAACGCCTGACAAAGATTGTTTGAGTATGTGACTGCCTACGAAATGGTCTGTAGAAAAATAAAATATTACCAGATTCAATTTTATTTAACTCAGCATAACCATGAAGCAAGGATTACAAGGTTAGGTCTGTATTTTGGGATATATTTATTTTATTCTAACCCTTTTTTTTTTTTCATTGGGTTAACTAAATAAAGTTTTGTGAATACCCTTTCCCTTCCAAAACAAATAAAAAATCGGGGGTGCATAAATCAATATTTAAATTACGTAGTAGGTCTGTCTATATATGGTGTAATTCTGGAGAAAGAATATGTCCTGAATTGGTTTCAAATGCTGCAGTATATCCAAAATGGTTCCATCGCCACCTGTTTGATTACCTTAATCAATGACTATAAAACACAAAATAAAGTGACAAAGCACTCATGTTGCAATATGTTGTATTCTTTCATGGTACCCTTCCCATCCTCTAGTAATGTGTGCATGCTCCATACCAACACAACTGCGCATTGCAGGTTTCTATAAGCCTCATTGGAGATAGATTGTAATGGCGAATATATCTCAGGACAACCATTATTTTGCTACGGCTTTTTCATTAGCATATTGAGTTCCATTGATTGGTGGCTGGAATTCATTAAAATAATTTTAAAGTAATTAAATGAAGTATTGTTTCCATTACAATTAAATTGCCATGCCCAACATTCTAAATACAATCTTATAGAGAATTAAACAAAGACCTTTCATGCTCGACTGCAGATGTTTAATCTTAAAGGACCACTAATGTCACCTAGACCATTTCATCTCAATGCAGTAGCCCTGTCCTTTTAACCCAGCAGGGTTAAACACCCCTCTAATGGCCATCATTTCAATGACTGGGTAAAACTTTGGCCAAGTGCGGCTCATAGATGGCTAACCTCATAGAGAGCAGGAGACTCCGAGGTGTTTAATAATAGGTATGCATTGCAAAAAAAAAAATACACAGGCTGTAAAACATGCAAACTCGTAGTTTAAATAATAAAATGATGGCATTTTGTCAATTTTCCATTTGATGGTTGATGCTAACAAAAAGATTTTGCAAGTTGTAGAAGGCTCTAAGACTAACAAGCATGTTTTATGTTGAACATAGGTGTGTTCCTGCAGCTGAGGCACAGTAAGAGTCCAGGCCGTAAGGGTTAGGAAATGCAACTGTCTGTAACGAACTATGTCATAGCCTATGTATCATTAGCCAGTATCTACCATATTGTTCTCCTGCCTAACACGCACCATAAGCGTTTGACATCCCTAAACCCACTCGTATATACGAGTTTAACTAATAAATGCACACTGGGTTAACGTAACCAACTCACCTTGCTTAGATAAACGTAGTTAGCTCTTATGTTCTGCCGCGTATTAACGTTATAATCTCTCTGTGTACCCAATACTGCTGAAACTTACATGCTGTATACACTAGATAGTCTTACCAAGTCTGAATATGTTTAAATATTGTTTAAAAAAGAAAATTGTGCTTTCACCTCAACGCCACATATGTTTGAACCTGTGATTTACTGTGATTGCGCCTGCTGTTGTGGCAGCGTATATCTTTCTGTCAAATCAAGCACGACAAAAATAAAGAATTCAAAAAAAAAAAAAAAGATTTTGTTGGTTCAAGTATAACCGTGGCACTCTTTAAGTACAACTTTAACACTGCCTAAATTTTAGACACCTTAGATATCAATATGCAAGTATTTTTTATTTTTATTTTATGATTCCATACACAATGTGTGTTTCCAGCCATTAACGTTAAAACGTGGCATTTAGAATTTACCGTATATACTCGAGTATAAGCCGACCCGAATATAAGCCGAGGCCCCTAATTTTACCCCCCAAAAATGGGAAAACTTATTGACTCGAGTATAAGACTAGGGTGGGAAATGCAGCAGCTACTGGTAAATCTCTAAATAAAATTAGATCCTAAAAAAATTATATTAATTGAATATTTATTTACAGTGTGTGTGTATGAGTGAATGCAGTGTGTGTATGAGTGCAGCGTGTGTGTGTATGAGTGCAGCGTGTGTGTGTATGAGTGCAGCGTGTGTGTGTATGAGTGCAGCGTGTGTGTGTATGAGTGCAGCGTGTGTGTGTATGAGTGCAGTGCGTGTGTGTGTATGAGTGCAGTGTGTGTGTGTATGAGAGCAGTGTGTGTGTGTATGAGTGCAGTGTGTGTGTGTGTGTGTGAGTGCAGTGTGTGTGTGTGTGTGTATGAGTGCAGTGTGTGTGTGTGTGTGTATGAGTGCAGTGTGTGTGTGTGTGTGTGTATGAGTGCAGTGTGTGTGTGTATGAGTGCAGTGTGTGTGTGTGTGTGTGTGTGTGTGTATGAGTGCTGTGTGTGTGTGTAGTGTTTGCAGAGGCTTGGTGGGGGTGGGCATTTTTATTATTTTTTATTATTTTAATACTAATTGTTTTTTTGTTATATTAACTTTTTTTTAATTATTATTTTTTTAAATATTTTTTTAATATTTTGTCATTATTATTATTAATACTTTTATTATTTTTTATTATTAATATTTGTATTATTATTTTCGTCCCCCCTCCCTGCTTGCTAGATGGCCAGGGAGGGGGGCTCTTACTCCCTGGTGGTCCAGCATTGGCAGTTCAGTGGGGGGGAGAGGGGGGCTGTCAGAGCTGTAACTTACCTCTCCTGCAGCTCCTGTCAGCTCCCTCCTCCTCCGCGCCGTCCGGTCAGCTCTTCTGTCAGCTGACCGAGGTGCTGAACGGACGGCGCGGAGGAGGAGGAAGCTGACAGGAGCTGCAGGAGAGGTAAGTTACAGCTCTGCCAGCACCCCTCTCCCCCCAGTCTGTATTATGGCAATGCAAATTGCCATAATACAGACTATTGACTCGAGTATAAGCCGAGTTCCGGTTTTTCAGCACAAAAAATGTGCTGAAAAACTCGGCTTATACTCGAGTATATACGGTATATAAATTGGTTTCTATTGTTTGCAGTGTTATGAGCACATACAGGAAATCACAGAGATAAATGAAATGGAATGTTGTATTCATTCTGCTATTCCGGCTTATTGCTGCAAATTAGAACATTGCTTTTCCTGTAGAGGGTACAAAATTAGAATATTGCTTTGTTTTCTAAATTGGAGTCTCCATTTATCGAACTCTTATTTCAGATATGAGACATGGTATGCATCAGTTCAACATTCTTATATTAATATGAATACCACAACCTCTTGGCTTGGTTCACAAGCATTTTCTGCGCCCTAAAGACCCATAGACCAGTGATTCGAAACACCTGGGTTGAGTCACACAACTATGTACCCTTGCTTTTTGTAATAGGTCCCCTATGATTAGATAAAGCAGTTGGCATTAGAATCCAGGAAGCTTCCCACATTAGACTATGATGGCAATGCTTGTACAGTAACAAAGTGGAAAATAGATCAGTATATTGGGAAGGATGACCCATATAATGAGGATGTTTTGCATAATAAACACTCTGTGCAACATTATTTTTTGAGGAAATCTTTTACTTTACAGATGCCATGTACATGACTTAAGTTTCTGTTAAAACTTATCCATAGAAAACCATTTTTATATATCTATATATTGTCAGAGGCTAAAAAAAGCCAACATTTTTCTTGAAGCCGATCTCTTCATCCATTAATGTGTTTGCCATTGATTTTAAAGAAAAACAGAAATGATAGTGTGTTCCAACTTTGACAAACAAAAAAAATGGGGAAACAAATCTCTCTTTCTCCCATCCCAATCTGGAGTCTGATTTCTCTTGGAATAAACAAGCTGTTGCAATACATATTAAGAATTCTTTAATATTGTTTCACAAAAAAAAAAAAGCTCCCAACATCATATGATAATGCAACCTATTATGGAGAAAATTCGAAATTTTTATGGTTTTCTGTAGGCATTCTTTAAGTCTAAATCAATGACTTTGTCCTCTATACAGTCTTATTAATGAACAGGATTCCAACAAGCCTTTTCTACTAGCCTCTATATGTATATATATCCGATCTATCATTTATAAGCAGACCTTTTAATTTTTTCTAGCCTTCATAACTAAAATCCTTCATTCAGTTTATTAGTTTTGTAGCCCACTTTTTTTTCTACTTCCTTTAATATGTTTTTACTGTCCTTTTCAACTGCTGACATTGCAATGCAAGTTCGCAATGACAAGTGAAAAGGACTTGAGAATAGTTCCGTAGTTTGTTGCCTGTAACCATTCCAAAGTCCTTTTCACTTGTCATTGCGAACTTATAACCTTTAGAGCATTCTTCATTCCAAAATGCATAACTTTGCATTTATCAACATTAAATCTCAGCTACCACTTGGCTGCACATTTCCCTAATTTATCCAAATCCTTGTGCAGCAAAGTAAATTCCGTGACACACAACCTTCAGTAGCCATTGCAAGATAGTTATTAAAGATATTTAGACACGCTTTCTGGCATAATAAAATGCTGAAAACGGTTGTGGATGCTCACTAACCTAAAGTTAACATGTATAGATGAAACCTTAAGGGACCAGAAAACAGGGAGGACAAAACCCTACCCTATTACCGTCTCTTAGGTAAGGGATGGTCACCTAGACTGGGTAGAAAGGGGGTAACCCTAGGGTAATGAAACAAAACAAAGAAAATAAATCCAAAGGTGGTCTAACTAAGAGACAACCATGAGGACAATTACCCAGTCCAATTCCAATAGTAAATGTTAACAGGAAAGAAAATAATAAATAACTTTATTAAGGTATATAATACAATGTATACATAAATACCAATCTAAATAGATAGTCAGTTAAGAGGAATAACCCACCATCAAAAATAGAGATAGGTGGCTAAATAGTAGCCTACTGTATATAATCCTTCTAAAAAGAAAAGAAAAATAATAATGACTCAATGATGCTTGGGCTAAGGGTATAGAAACACTCATATGGGTGGAGAGGCTAGGTGGAGAGTAGTGGGTAATGGAATGTGTGGATCATAATCTCACATTCATATAGCCCCACATATAGTAAACTCCTCCACAAGTAGTCACCCTTAGTGTTCCAACCCTATACTCCTGGGAAACACCTTCAAGGGTGTTCCAATCCAGACTTATCTATAATAGAAAAATACACCAAACTTAAAATAAAATAAAAACTAATGGTAACCAGTCTAAATAGAGAGAGACAGAGAGGAAAGAGGAGAGGCCAGGCACGAAATAGAAGTGGCTAATTAATAGCCTACTAAGAGAGCTACCTTTCTAAAATAGAAAGGAGATTAACTAAATAGTGCTCTGGCTAAGGGTGTACAAGCAATAAGAGAGGAGGGGAGAAATAAAGGAGAGGTAAATGCATAAGCATATATAAACATTTTAGGTAAGGTATCAAAAAACCAACCATATAATATAAACCTCTCCCCCCACTTATAGACTCCCAGCAAACAAACCCTCTCTATGCTAAACCCTATGCTCCTAAAGAAACACCTTCGAGGGTGTTCTAAACTCAGCTCAAACTAACATTAGAAAAGGTTCCAAGAGTTTGAATAAGTGTCAAATCATCTGTGCAGAGTGCTCACTTAAAATAAAATAAAAACTAATGGTAACCAGTCTAAATAGAGAGAGACAGAGAGGAAAGAGGAGAGGCCAGGCACGAAATGGAAGTGGCTAATTAATAGCCTACTAAAAAAGCTACCTTTCTAAAATAGAAAGGAGATTAACTAAATAGTGCTCTGGCTAAGGGTGTACAAGCAATAAGAGAGGAGGGGAGAAATAAAGGAGAGAGGTAAATGCATAAGCATATATAAACGTTTAGGTAAGGTATCAAAAAACCAACCATATAATATAAACCTCTCCCCCCACTTGTAGACTCCCAGCAAACAAACACTCTCTATGCTAAACCCTATACTCCTAAGGAAACACCTTTGAGGGTGTTCTAATCTCAGCTCAAACTAACATTAGAAAAGTTTCCAAGAGTTTAAATAAGTGACAAATCATCTGTGCAGAGTGCTCAAATCGTGAGTGAGAAAGTGGCTAAAACCCGACGTGCGTTTCAGCGTGTTCCACACGCCGTCATCAGGGGTAACGCTCTCTATTTAGACTGGTTACCATTAGTTTTTATTTTATTTTAAGTGAGCACTCTGCACAGATGATTTGACACTTATTCAAACTCTTGGAAACTTTTCTAATGTTAGTTTGAGCTGAGTTTAGAACACCCTCGAAGGTGTTTCTTTAGGAGTATAGGGTTTAGCATAGAGAGGGTTTTTTTGCTGGGAGTCTATAAGTGGGGGGAGAGGTTTATATTATATGGTTGGTTTTTTGATACCTTACCTAAAACGTTTATATATGCTTATGCATTTACCTCTCTCCTTTATTTCTCCCCTCCTCTCTTATTGCGTGTACACCCTTAGCCAGAGCACTATTTAGTTAATCTCCTTTCTATTTTAGAAAGGTAGTATAGCGGTACTTACCTTATCCGGGGGCCGGACGCGGTCCTCTCTTAAAGCCGCGCGCGGTCCTGCGGCTGCACGAGCCGCGCGCGGCTCGTCCGACTGTTCAGACAGGAAGGCGGGCAGTGACCGCGAGAAGCGGTCACGTGTCCCGCCTGCAGCTAAGAGCGCGCCGCGAATCTCGGGCGCGCTCTTAAAGAGACAGTGGGAGCCTAAATTGCAAAAAGGCTCCCATTGGCTCCTGTCATGCCAATCACCCCATACACTTACCTGTTGGGGGAGTGGAAGTGACAGGAGCCAATCACATTAGTTTGAAGGCTACTTATACTTACCCTTTTCCCTTAGTTCCTTGCCCTATCGTGGTTTCTGCTACAGTTCCCTTTAGTGCTTGTTGTGTTCAGTTGTGTTTCTCCGTATTTGACCTTGGCTTTGTATTCTGACTTCGTTTTCGCTTTATCCTATTCTGTACTGTTTGCCGGCTTGCTGATTCCTGTGTACCAGTCCCCGGCTAGTTTTCGTTTACGCTGTCTCTTTGTGCCCTTGACCTCGGATCGTTCCTGACTCTGTCTTATCCTATTACGTCGAGTCCGGCCACTCTAAGGTCCGGTAGACTTATCTCTCCTCTGTACTGTCTTCTGTTAGGCTGGATCCTGCGTGTAGGGGTATATACTCGTTACATTACGATAGGGCCATGGACCCCGCAGATTTAGCTCAACAGATGGCGACCCATGAGGCTAGATTTGTAGAGCAGGATCACCGTATGGATCAAATAGCTCAGGCTCTCCAGACGCTCTTAGCTAGAACCATTCCAGCAACCGCACCTAACCCTCCTGCACCCCTGCTTCCTGAAGTATCGACTATGCCTAACGCTACAGCACATTTAACGCCTCCTCCTAGGTATGGAGGGGATTCTAAGACATGCAGAGGGTTCATTAACCAAATAGAGTTTCATTTTGAAATGTATCCACGTTCATTTCCCACAGAGAGGTCTAAAGTTGGGTTCTTTATGCACCAACTTACCGACAAAGCACTTGAATGGGCAAACCCTATTTGGGAGGCTAATGGACCTATGGTGCATAACTTTCACAGTTTCCTAACAGCTTTTCGCAGAACTTTTGATACTATGAAAAGGTCTAAGAATGCCACTAGAGCATTAATGAGGGTTAAACAGGGTTCTAGGTCTGTGGCTGATTACGCTATACAGTTTCGTACCCTTGCCTCACAGGTCGATTGGACCAATAATGGGTTAACTACGGCCTTCATAGAAGGTTTATCAGACTCTATATTGGATGAGGTAGCAGCTAAGGAGCTTCCTATTGCCTTAGAGGACCTTATTGACTACCTCATCGATATAGATAATAGGATTCGTGACAGGCTCTATACTAAGAACAGGAATAGACGTTTTGTTACACCTATTCAACCCAGAGTTAATATACCGGAGAGTGTTAAAGTATCTGAAGAGGAACCTATGCAATTAGGGGTTGCCAAACTCTCAGATACTGAGAAATTACATAGGAGAAGGGAGGGACTCTGCCTATATTGTGGTAAGAGAGACCATATGGTAAAGGAGTGTCCTCTGCTCCCGGAAAACTCTCGCACCTAAGACCTTATAGGGGACTGGCCTTGGGTGTGATTTCTAAGTCTCCTACATTGCCTCCTAACCGACTGCTTCTCCCTGTTTCTTTACATATGGGAGAGAGTTGTATAGTTGAAAACATAGACGCCCTGGTTGATTCTGGGGCAGCCGAGAACTTTATAGACTCTGGTTTTGTAAAGAGAAACAATATTCCCATCAGAGAGAAGGAGATACCCTTGGCCGTTGAGGCCATAGATGGTAGACCATTGATATCTCCTGTTGTTACTCACGAGACTGCACCGCTACACATGTACACAGGGGTTCTACACTATGAAACCATTCGGTTCCAGGTCATCACCTCTCCCTCTTCACAGTTGGTGTTAGGGTATCCATGGTTACGTGCCCACAATCCCATTTTTGACTGGGAGACAGGGCAGATAAAATCATGGAGTGAAGCCTGCCATGAGTCATGTACTATTGAAGTCACGCCTGTGAATTCTATTAACGTTCCTACTGTTCCTCCTTTATCTACGACAATACCCTCTCAGTATTTAACTTTAAAGACTGTCTTTGATAAAAGAGAGGCTGACAAATTACCGCCTCACAGACCCTACGATTGTGCTATTGATTTGTTGCCTGGTACTATACCTCCTAAGGGCAGGGTGTACCCCCTATCGGTTCAAGAAAACCGTGTCATGGAGGAGTACATTAAAGAGTCATTAGACAAGGGATTTATTAGAAGATCCTCTTCTCCGGCTGGAGCGGGGTTCTTCTTTGTATCAAAGAAAGAAGGTGATTTAAGACCTTGCATTGATTATAGAGGTCTTAACAAGATCACCATCAAAAATGCATACCCTATACCTCTAATAACAGAATTGTTTGACAGGCTCAAACATGCTACGGTATTCACCAAATTAGATCTTAGAGGAGCATACAATTTGATACGTATTAAAAAGGACCACGAATGGAAGACAGCCTTTAACACTCGATCAGGTCATTATGAGTATACCGTCATGCCATTTGGGCTTTGCAATGCCCCAGCAGTGTTCCAAGAATTTATTAATGATGTCTTAAGGGACTTTATTCACTCATTTGTTATTGTGTACTTGGATGACATTTTAATATATTCTACTGACATTCACGCTCATCACAGACATGTTACAACAGTTCTGAAGACCCTTCTTGCTAATGGTCTTTATTGCAAATTAGAAAAATGTCTATTCGACCAGTCCGAGGTCCAGTTTTTAGGGTATTTGATTTCCGCCGAGGGTTTTCGGATGGATCCCCAGAAGCTCGCTGCAGTCATAGAATGGCCTCTGCCGCAAGGTCTGAAAGCCATCCAGCGTTTTCTGGGTTTCTCTAATTATTATAGACGTTTTATCAAAGGTTTTTCGTCTATAGTAGCGCCTATTACTCGTATGACTAAAAAGGATGGCAATACACGTGTCTGGTCTACTGAGGCACTTCAGGCTTTTGACTTTCTTAAAACTACGTTCGCCTCTGCCCCTATTTTACAGCATCCTGTCCCCTCATTGCCATATATACTTGAGGTTGATGCTTCCGATATAGGGGTAGGTGCTGTCTTATCCCAAAGAGAGTCTCCTGACAAGCCATTGCATCCTTGTGGCTTCTTTTCTAAACAAATGTCCAAGGCAGAGAGGAATTATGATGTGGGTAATCGCGAACTCCTTGCTATCATTTTAGCACTCAAAGAATGGAGACATTTGCTAGAAGGAACTAAGGATCCTATTCTCATATTTACAGATCATAAGAACCTATCCTACCTTAGCGAAGCTAAAAGATTGTCTTCAAGGCAGGCTAGGTGGTCACTGTTCTTGTCTCATTTTAATTATATAATCACCTATAGGCCAGGTGACCGGAACACCAAAGCGGACGCTCTGTCCAGACAATTCGAGACTATTGACAAACAGGAGATTGATGTCACTCCTGTCATTCCCCCAGACAGGATAATAGCAACTACTATATTGTCTATTTCCTCGTCCCTCTTGCAGGCCATACAAGCGAAACAAGGCATGGCACCCAGCGAGAGGCCTAATGATAAATTGTTCGTTGACATTCCCGAGAGACGGGATATTCTGTCACTTTATCACGATACTAAGACTGCTGGACATCCTGGTATTTCCAAAACAGTGTCAGCCGTTTCTCGGTATTTCTGGTGGGATACCTTACGTAAGGATGTTACTGACTATATAAGTGCTTGTACTACTTGTGCATGTATGAAAACCTCTCGTAGAGTTCCTTGTGGGCTGTTGCATCCGTTGCCCGTTCCCGAGAGACCTTGGTCTAATCTATCAATGGATTTTATTGTTGAATTACCCCCTTCGAATGGTAACACAGTCATCCTAATGATAGTAGATCGGTTTTCCAAAATGGCTCACTTTGTGTCTCTTCGCAAGTTGCCCACTTCCAAGGAATTGGCTCTTATCTTCGCTAGAGAAGTGTTTCGATTACATGGTATTCCCTTATCTATTGTATCCGATAGGGGTAGCCAATTTATTTCCAGGTTCTGGAAAGCCTTTTGTTCGGAGGTGGGTATTTCCCTCTCATTTTCTTCCGCTTACCATCCCCAGTCTAATGGAGCTGCTGAACGTGCCAACCAGTCTCTTGAGCAGTACCTCCGTTGTTTTGTGTCTCACCATCAGGACAATTGGTCTGACCTGCTTCCTTGGGCTGAATTTGCTCGGAATAATGCCACTCATGATTCTTCCGGCAAAAGCCCTTTTTACGTTGTCTATGGCCAGCATCCCGTTGTTCTTCCGGCTGCATTCTCCTCTCAGGGCATGCCAGTTCTGGATGAGCATTTGGCTGGTTTGCGTAATACTTGGGAGCAGGTTCAGCGTTCTTTGGTGGACTCTGCTGCCCGCCAGAAGGCTCAGGCTGACAAGCATCGCAGAGCGGCTCCTTCCTATGTTGTGGGGGACAGGGTTTTGCTTTCCACACGGAATATTCGCCTCCGGGTGCCTTCTATGAAATTGGCTCCCCGCTTCATTGGTCCTTATCGCATTATACATAAGGTTAATCCCGTTTCTTATGCCTTGGGTCTGCCTAAGAATCTGCGTATACCCAATGTATTTCACACCTCTTTGTTGAAGCCTTACGTACGCAACCGCTATACCTGGCATACTCCCCCTCCCCCTCCCCCTCCTGTCTCTGTGGAGGGTCATGAGGAGTTCGAAGTATCTGCTGTTATTGACTCTCGTTTTCTTAGGGGTCGGCTTCAGTACTTGGTACATTGGAAGGGTTATGGGCCTGAGGAGCGCAGTTGGATTTCTGCGGATGCTGTTCATGCTCCCCGCCTTGTACGTTCTTTCCATTCGCGTTTTCCTGCCAGGCCTGGTCCTGCCCGCCCGGAGGGCGTGTCCTCAGGGGGGGGTACTGTAGCGGTACTTACCTTATCCGGGGGCCGGACGCGGTCCTCTCTTCAAGCCGCGCGCGGCTCGTCCGACTGTTCAGACAGGAAGGCGGGCAGTGACCGCGAGAAGCGGTCACGTGTCCCGCCTGCAGCTAAGAGCGCGCCGCGAATCTCGGGCGCGCTCTTAAAGAGACAGTGGGAGCCTAAATTGCAAAAAGGCTCCCATTGGCTCCTGTCATGCCAATCACCCTATACACTTACCTGTTGGGGGAGTGGAAGTGACAGGAGCCAATCACATTAGTTTGAAGGCTACTTATACTTACCCTTTTCCCTTAGTTCCTTGCCCTATCGTGGTTTCTGCTACAGTTCCCTTTAGTGCTTGTTGTGTTCAGTTGTGTTTCTCCGTATTTGACCTTGGCTTTGTATTCTGACTTCGTTTTCGCTTTATCCTATTCTGTACTGTTTGCCGGCTTGCTGATTCCTGTGTACCAGTCCCCGGCTAGTTTTCGTTTACGCTGTCTCTTTGTGCCCTTGACCTCGGATCGTTCCTGACTCTGTCTTATCCTATTACGTCGAGTCCGGCCACTCTAAGGTCCGGTAGACGTATCTCTCCTCTGTACTGTCTTCTGTTAGGCTGGATCCTGCGTGTAGGGGTATATACTCGTTACAGGTAGCTCTCTTAGTAGGCTATTAATTAGCCACTTCCATTTTGTGCCTGGCTTCTCCTCTTTCCTCTCTCTCTCTCTATTTAGACTGGTTACCATTAGTTTTTATTTTATTTTAAGTTTGGTGTATTTTTCTATTATAGATAAGTCTGGATTGGAACACCCTTGAAGGTGTTTCCCAGGAGTATAGGGTTGGAACACTAAGGGTGACTACTTGTGGAGGAGTTTACTATATGTGGGGCTATATGAATGTGAGATTATGATCCACACATTCCATTACCCACTACTCTCCACCTAGCCTCTCCACCCATATGAGTGTTTCTATACCCTTAGCCCAAGCATCATTGAGTCATTATTATTTTTCTTTTCTTTTTAGAAGGATTATATACAGTAGGCTACTATTTAGCCACCTATCTCTATTTTTGATGGTGGGTTATTCCTCTTAACTGACTATCTATTTAGATTGGTATTTATGTATAAATTGTATTATATACCTTAATAAAGTTATTTATTATTTTCTTTCCTGTTAACATTTACTATTGGAATTGGACTGGGTAATTGTCCTCATGGTTGTCTCTTAGTTAGACCACCTTTGGATTTATTTTCTTTCTAAAGTTAACATGATCTAAAGATAACTTCACATGCAAATTTTTTTATTATTTACTATGTGTTCACAAATTTTATGTTCATTTTTTTTACACTTATTTAAAGAAATAATACAAGGTTGGTAAGAACACTAAAGTAAAAAAGGAAAAAAGGCAATGTAGGTAGAATGAGGATTAATTTATATACCTATATATAAATATACACGATTTAAATACAAAAAATTGAAGTAGATGAATCAAAGACATAAATTATTTGTTAAACACTCCATAAGTGTTTATTTTATTTATTTTATTTATTTTATTTTTATATTTTTTATTTATATATATATATATATATATATATATATATATATATATTTATATATATATATATATATATATTTATTTTTTTCCCCCCTCCTCCTCTGCCCCTCACCTACCATATACAAATACATACTCCCAACTGAGCCTTCGGATGCTTGACCTTAATCCCCTCTTTCTGTGATGTATTCACAGATATCTCTTAATCTTCTAAGTTGGAAGATCAATTGAACCCATGGCCATCATCCTTTGGATCTAAATTGTTAAATGTTGTTGAAACGTCGATGTTTCATCAGAGGTTTTTATGTTGTGGTTTGTGTTATTTGTATTGTTGCACTAATTGGGCTATGGTCAGTATAATGAATAATATTATTTTTGTGTTTCAAACCATTTGGTACTATCGAGCTAGTATTTATCAAATCCCTGAAAGCTAATGTTGAAAATTATGTCTATAAACGTACAAGGTCTAAATACAAGGTGGAAAAAGCAAATGCTTTACGATTCCTTGGTGTCTAACCAAATACAAATAGCCTTCCTCCAAGAAACGCACTGGTTGCGATCTGAGTCGCTAAAATGGGGGGGGGGGGGGCATAAATATAACCATATATATCATGCATCTCTCCTAAATAATAAAAAATCTGGAGTGGCAATCATATTTGATTCTAAAATTAATAGATAGCGACCCCTGTGGCAGATTTCTCATAATTATCTGCAAAATAGAAACCATAACTTACACATTGGTTAACATATATCTACCAAATATTAATCCAATCGCCCTGTTTTCAAAAATTATGAATGGATAAGAAAATAAAACAATAGGCACTTTGCTGATAGCAGCTGATTTTAACTGTGTTCTCGATCCAAAAATGGACAAAAAAACACATATTCAGTTAAAGTCTGACAGCCAGTTATATAAACAATCTAAAATACTGTCTAACTTATGTGCCATGCATGGCGGGTAACACATTCAGATTTACGGGACTTTACGCATCTGTCTAAAGTCCATAACTCATATTCACGAATAGATTTATGTTTAGTAAAAGCCAACACATTGAAAGAAATTAATACAATTCAAATTAAAGATAACACTTGGTCTGACCACAGTTTTGTAATATTAGAAATGGGTAGGGTCTTGCAGAGATCTGTGGACTCCTGGAGAATGGACGACTCTCTCTTCAAATCTAAAATAAATCAAGATTCCCTTATTAAACTCTCAAGGTTTTTTTGGCTTGAAAATTCCACTCCTGATATTTTAGACTCCACCTTATGGTCTAAATATAAAGCGGTTATTAGAGGCTACCTTATTAAAATAGGAAAAACAAACTAAAACTATGATAAATAGAGACCTAACAGATTTAAACATTCAATAATTTAATGTGTCCAAAATGAATAAAGATTTCCCAACAATTCAATAAGAATTTTAGAATTACAAAAACAAATTAATTTAAAGATAGAAGAAAAGATTAGAAGAACAATTAATACATTGAGACTAAATACTTACCATCATAGTAATAAAGCAAATAAGAACTTAACTAAGAGATTAAAAAAGCAAAACTCAAATAATAGGGTTAATAAATTGGTTGAGGATCAAATTATATATTCCTCCCCGGAAAAAATTGGACAATTATTCAATGAATTTTATAGTAAATTTATACAATCTGGATACATCTTCAGATAGCCAAGATGTTAAAAAATATTTGGATAATACCGATATTCCAAAAATCAACAAACAAGATTTAGCTCAACTCAATTATGAGTTTACGGTGAATGAGGTGGAAAGAGAGATCGATAGACTTGAACTAAATAAGACCCCCGGACCGGACGGATTTAGCAATTTCTTCTATAAAGTAATGAAAAAAGAAATAACTGCCCATTTAACGGCTCTTTTTTTTTTCTTTTTTCAATTCTTTATTTTTCTGTGCAAGTGCTTGACAGACATATTTAACGTGCCACAACAGCACACATACGCTTATCATAGACAGTATCATGGCACATGTACATTGCACATTTTTTTTATATGAGACATAACTGAGTAGAATACGGCATGAGATATGGAAAACATAAATGGTTGATACATCATACTTATCCAACTAACAATATACGTGGTAGGTTTAAGAGTTATCAGATTATGCAGGCTTAATCTAAGGATTTATGACATTAGTAATTGTATGATTTGATACAGAAGTAGTTGAGAACACAGGCAGACCCCATACAGTGTGATTGCTGGCCATGCAAGGATATAACAATAGAACAAGGTAGGTATATCTCAAACGTTGGTACATTTTAAGCAGTAACTAACTATCTTGTGACATGCTGGCTAGACATTGCTTAGGTAGGGCTACTGGAGCTGGGCATATCGCTGTCGGCTGACATAAGTCTGTGGGTGCAGTAGGTAGAACAGACAATACCGTTACGGTGCAGAGCAAGGGGTACTAGGTCTTAGGCGGCAAGGATTGAACTTAAGGCTGCAGTCTCTTGAGATGTGAAAGGTAGGCTGTGACTCAAAGTCAATGTACCGTGACAGGGATCTGCAGGCTTTTGCAGGCATCTCGGGTACTCATCTGAGTGGCGGTTGAGCTTCTCCTCAATGGCTGGGGCCTACGTCAGGTGCAGTGCTTGTTAGCTTGATGTAGCATGGGGAGAGTGCCTGATGAAGGCTCCGTGCGGTATACGCTCATGGCTCCCCCAGTCGCGGACCGAGGATTCAGGAGCTTTTCCAGCCCCCGGCTGTGGTAAGAGGTGGCATTGTCCCTGTATTTGCCCTGTGCCAGCCCGTCGTGCTCCTCCGCTATCAGGTCTGTCCTGGCGGCAGGTCGCGCACATGGCTTGCATGCGGCGGCCATCTTGAGGGGTGCTGCTTGGTTAGCGATCCGCTGCAGGGTGGTTGTTGTAGGCCCATAATGATGTTAGTGGCCGCCCGTGTAGACCGGGATGACCCCCCCCGGTCCAGAGGGGGGGGGCGGAAGCCAGACGCCGGCCGGAGACCCGGGAGAGCGGCCGTCTCGTCCCGGCTCAAGCCCCTACACGCTCCGGGTCCTTGTCAGGCCACTGTCAGTTCCAGGCAAGGTCTCAAAAGGCATCTTCGCATACCGCGGCAGTTGGGGATCAAATTGGTCACCGTCGTGATTTGTAGGTTAGATTTGGCCTGCAGTTAGCGCCGATTTTCCGCCCCTGGAGCGGGTGCTCAGACGAGGCACGTCTGATCCCTTCGGCGGTCAGGCTCCGCCCACTTAACGGCTCTTTTTAACCCCTTAAGGACCAAACTTCTGGAATAAAAGGGGATCGTGACGTGTCACACATGTCATGTGTCCTTAAGGGGTTAATGAAATGGCCAAAAAAGCTAAAACGCCAAAGGAGTTGCTACAAGCCAATATCCTTCCAATACTAAAACCAAATAAAGAACCAACAGACGTTAAGAACTATAGACCAATCTCTTTAATACAGATATGAAAATATACGCAGCAATATTAACATGTAGATTAAAATCATTTGTGGAGAGAGTCGTTCATTCTGATCAGGTCGTTTTTTTGCCAGGTAGATCTTCTGATACCTGCACCAGAAGAATAGTGGACATTTTGGATGGTGCACTCCGTCAGGGGATTCCATTGCTGACCCTGTCATTAGATGCTGAAAAGGCTTTTGACAGGGTCAGTTGGGGCTTCCTCGACTAAGTATTGACTTCCTTTGGGTTCATAGGTTGGATTCATGATGCCATTATGGCACTTTACTCTGAACCAATAGCTAGAACTGTAGGAGTAAATATTCAATCAAGCTGGTTTAATCTACATAATGGCACACGGCAGGGATGTCCCCTATCCCCCCTTCTCTATATCTTAACTTTAGAACCCTTAGCAATTAACATTAGGGCTAATTTGAATATCAGGGGTTTTCTAACTAACAACTCAGAAGCAAAAATATCACTTTATGCCGATGATATATTATTAACACTTCTCCAGAATCCTCCCTCCCCCAAGTCTTATCTGCTATAAAAAGTTACTCTAATGTATCTAATTACAAACTTAACATATCCAAATCAATGGCTGTAACCACTGTCGACATCCACAGTTTAAAAGACCTGCGAGATAACTACGATTTTGTATGGTCTAACAATGTTTTTAATTACCTGGGCGTGATAATTTCAACTCAAGTTAACGATATTATGGAAATAAATGTATTGAATCTCCTGAAATATACAAATATAAAATTAAAAGAATGGCGATTGACCGAATCCTCTTGGATCGGCAGGATCAACCTAATTAACGCTTACATTAAGCCCAAATGGTTGTATTTATTCAGGATGATTCCCCTTCAAGTTTTCAGAAATTAATCTGGAAAATGACAAGACCCAGAATAAGTTCTAAAGTCCTTTCTAGGAAACCCCAAAATGGAGGTTTAACCCCTTAAGGACCAAACTTCTCGAATAAAAGGGAATCATGACATGTCACACATGTCATGTGTCCTTAACCCCTTAAGGACACATGACATGTGTGACATGTCATGATTCCCTTTTATTCCAGAAGTTTGGTCCTTAAGGGGTTAAGGGGTTAAACTACCCAAATATCAGAAATTGTTATTATGCTAACATCATTGGTCACATATATTAACTTCAGGTTGAATCGTTTAAAACAGGCACATGGTACCAAATTGAATCCGAGGCAGATGGAAAAGATAGACTAGAAATGTATTTATGGCTTAAAAACGACAATTTCTATGTAGTAAATCATTAATCCTGTCACAAATTATTAGTGCTTGGGAGATGATAAAAAAAACAACAAATAATCTCCAATAAAATAATTAAGACATGCCATCTGATTGTTTTGGAAGATAGTATCGAGGATATTTCTTTAAATAACTGGTCCAAATTTCAATGGACGATTGGGGACATCCTCCAGGATGACCAAATTTTACCTTTTGCTGATATTCAAGCCAAACTCCTTCTCCCTAACAAAGAACTCTTTTCTTATTTAAGAATTAAAAAATTCTTGAATAAGTTCTTACTAAATACGTCGCCAAAAATTGATATTCTTATTCAAACCATCTTTAGATATACTAAGGTTAATAAAATTCTCTCAAAAGCTACTAACTTGTTATCCATCCTTGATCAACAACCCTTAAAGATACTTGATAAATGGAAAAATATACTAAATATTGACATAACTGAGAAGGAATGGTGTTTGTCTCTTAAAGACACCCGTAAATATATTCATTGTCAGAACTTAGTTGAATGTCAATGTAAGATTATGTATAAATGGTACCGGACTCCCTATAAATTATGTAAGATGTATCCAGGTCAAATTCCTCATTGCTGGCGTTGTGGTTATTTAGAGGGAACACGCGTTCATATATGGTGGCATTGTAGTTCAGCTAAAAGTCTTTGGGAGTGGACCTTTGAAATACTTAAATGTTTATTTAATATTACAATTAAAAAGGCACCGGATACAGCACTGCTACATTTAAATTGGAAACTTTCTTCCACTTCTTCTAAGTGCCTTGTAAACCAATGCTTTTTGGCGGTAAAGATATTAATAGCAAGACAATGGAAGTCGCATCTTCCTTTCCCGAGGAGTCAGCTTGTTAATCAAATTTTATTCCAACTCCGAATGGAAAAATATTTACCGGTCTCCTCCATACATCTTATAAATAAACAAGACCAATACATTAATTGGATTCGAATTTTGGAACATCAATGAATTATTTCTTTTTATTTCTCTCTCTTTAGATTTCGATAGAAAATTACATTATAGTGATATTTCTCTTTCTATGATGTTTAGACTGACCATAGCCCATACTTATTCTGACAGCAGTTCTACAAGAAAGAATTAATCTTTTTATTAAGATATCCTCAGCTGTTTAGTTGGGGAATTATCTTATACTTTAGACTAGACCAGTTGTAATAAATGTAAAATTATGTTATTGTCACACTTGTTTTTGTCTTGTATGTAAACTGCACTATTTTGTCATATGTACGATAAAATGAGAACTTTTTCAATAAAAAAAGATGAAAAGAAAATTTCAGTTAATGCTTTCATCCAACTTTGTTCAAAGTTTGTATTAACTATTCTTAGGCAATTTTGAAATCCAAGAACCAGATTTTTTTGGCAGGGGTCTTTGATATCTCCGGTGCCTATAAGAAATCCAGCTCACTGCAGGGATTTTTAGCATTGGAAAAAACAGATTTACTAAAAATATTAAATGCATTTCTAATGATAAACCTACCATAGATGGACAAATTGTTAGTAAAAATGTCTCAGGTGCACATAGTTAGCAAGTGTCTCTCAATCTTGTTCGCATTCTCTAAGCAGAATCCAGTGGGTTCTAAAAGAACATAGCTTTATTACGTTATACTTATTATTTTATATGTAGTTTTATACATACATTTCTTCAAAATGGAAAACTTTGTGTCAGATTGTGCCATCAGTACGAAAAGGCAAATATATTGCTGAGCTGTTCCTTAGCAGGTCAACAGAGCATGGTTGAAGAGCGTTCCTTCTAGAACGTAAATGACTATGTTGTAAAATGGACCACATACTTAAGTATGACATGTTCACTTCTAAGAATATATTTTTATTTCCTTATTCTAATGACAAATCTTACAGGCTAAATTATGTTTTATATGGCAGAACAGTACAATGTATATCTTTATTGGGGTGTAAGCCAGCTCCAGTGCTCGCAGCCCTTGATTGATGGCCTAATTTATACAGATAATGTGGAAGTGAGATTTCCATATTGTCTCGGTAACAGAAGCAGTAATTCTTTGAGTGCTGAGATGGATCGGAAGAACTGCACCTATTGACTTTTTGCACTATAGCCGTTACAATAGGCCGTAGTACTTATGGTGCGCACTGTATCGCTTTAACATGCATAGTTCCAGCAAAGTATAGATTCTGTGTGAGGTGCGTGTATACACAAGAAGACAAAACCTTTAAACAAGGTATGCAGAGATAATGTCAAATCATTTGTACCTAGGTAGTAGTAATGTTGTTGCTATATACAAGAATACGCAGCAACAGCATCTTAAACTCTTGTATACTTTATGATAGGTACCGATTATATTGTTGCCCTTTGGTCTCCATTAAAATGTGAAAACAAAGGTGCCTTCTTTGTCTAGAATCTTGCTACTTCACAGCAGTGTCTCTTTTCCAATCTCAGCTAGCGTTACCTGGTTTTGTTTACTGCATTAATTGTGTTCTGTGCACGGATAGGAATAGGTAGCCATGATAGAATTTCATGTGTGTTTGATTATTTCATAGTCTCTGGTTTGCTGTGTAATGCCCCACACAGTAAATGTGAATGTACTGTTTTTCCAGTTTAGTCTTATTTAGGAAGTCATTTCATATTTGCTGTCAAACCGATTGGAGAAGAAACAGATTGCATTTTCAACCCAGTTTTTCATAGTTTTGGTTTTGTATACTTTTGGATTCTCTAAGGAAATGTCTGGTTTCCTGGAAACCATACTAATAGTTTTGTGGGGTTTTTTTTTTGGGGGGGGGGGTTTGTGTAAATCTTTTAAATGTGCAAAGTATCTCCGTATTCTTGGTTTAATTTTGTATTGATGCGATTTTTAGTTTATGGCGTATAATTGAAAATGATTTAAAAACCCTGTGAAATGATTTTAACACAGACCTAATGCAACTATGCTCTTATGGTTTCTTAACGAAATTTCGGAAGACTATTTTTACTTTTTCATTGAGACAGTCCGTTTTATAACTACGTGCACCTCACTACCTTTTCGTTTTATTCACTTAATTTTTTTTCCCATCAAAGTTATATTTTCAGTCATTTTGAATTATACCAAGTCAACGCATTAAAATGCTGGACTGCCTTCGCAAGCCCACCTTCAAATTCCTCAAAAAAAAAAAAAAAAGCTATGTCAGTCAGGCAGTATAGAACTGCAAATGCCGTAGATTTATGCATGGGGATTTTAGGGACCAGATTGTGACATGAAATATCGTTGGTTTGTAAGGGTTTACTCTCCAAGCACCATAGACAATTCAGTTTGCCGAAGCCAAGGATCCAGTCTGTGCAGTGTTTAGTATGAATCTCTGCCAATCATTGAGGTATTTACTTTTTTTTTGCCAGTGTGTAGGTCCACCTCCATCTTCTTTCATTTGGCCAGATTAAAGTTTTATTTCCTGCCTGGCTATATCGGTTTCATACAAGCTTTGTAATCATGCCAAATGCATAACTGTGGGCTAAGATCTCTCCTGCCAGGAGAATGAACCAAGCTATATAATTCACATGTATAGACCAAAAGATTACAGTAGCCCAAATTACTAGTCTGGAATTAGGCTATGTGTAAACTGCAGTATTGCTCTCCATGCTGTACAGAGGTTTATGGTATAAGAGGTTCTTCCAGGTGTGGGAGAGTTCCATGTGCAGCCAGGTAGATCCACGAAACCGCGCATGCACAGATGGAAACTTTAATGCAAAAACATGAATTAAAAACAACAAAGATAATATATCATATCTCAACATTTATTAAAGGTCAAAACCATGCCTGTATTCACACTATGTTTTGGTTTGTGTAAAACATGCTTGGTATCGCTATGTATAGGGAACAGTTTTATAAGGGGAAGTTCTCTGACAGTATTTTATTTCCCTGTCGAGCACGACTTTTATTTCCCCCAGCCTTTCTATTTACGAGTCTCTCGAGGCCAAGGATAGAAAATCATATGTTTATATGTTAACATCTTTATAGCTAGAACTTTTTATACATAAGGAGTTATGTTTGGAATCGCCCGCATGTCTGATGGATTACTTAATGCCATAAGATTAATAATAAACTTGAGCCTGCAGGTATTTAACTGAACCCTTACGTTAGACTCTGTGTTTGTGTAAAAAAAAATATATATATATATATATTTTTTTTTTTTAAATATTGCTTTGTAAAGTTTACCTTTATAACTTTACTTGACACTGGCATCATGAATTCTCCATGGGCATCAAAAGGTTTCAGTTAAGGTGGAACATTCAAATAAGGTTCAGTGTCACCTGCCTCTGTCTCTTTTCTCACTGTGTTTTCTTCTTTTCAAGCCATTTAACTGCTCCTTATTCATTATGTTGAAATACAAACTCTGGATATAAAAAGCGCCTCACATTCCAAAGGTATGCATAGTCTGGCTCAGGGAAGATTTATGATATTGTTTTACACGTAACCATTGGCTATGTGCATTTTATTGCCTTTAATCTCTGTAGGTGACACACATCACAATATTATTCCTATCTGATTTGCTTTATAGTCTATCATCTGTGATCCCTTGGGTCTCTCCAACTGTGAGCAGCTGTCTGCCAATAATTCAGAGTAAACATGAAGATTACAGTAATGATTAGCATAAACGTGGGAAATATGATCCATTTTTAAGCTACAGAAATTTGCATCAGCATCAGATTTCTACAAATTTTATATAAAATAGTTTTTAACCCTTTCAACTCCAATGTAACTGTGCACGCCAAAGAATTCTGTTTCTCAATCCATGGTCCATAAGAGTGCTGCTTTAACAGAGAAGCATTTAACTTGTCACCTGATAGGGAGATATACTTGCTTTAAGCTGTCGTCCTGTTTGCCTTCATCTTCTTGCCGTCCTATTGCTTCAGGAGAAAAAAAAAAAGTGATTTTGTTTACCTTTATTGCACCCGCATGACAATTTGTGTGACAATTCTGATGATCTCAGCCAATCCAGTGCTTCTCCGTGGGGTAACATTGGGAGACTAGTGCTCATGTGCGGTAAATCGCCGATTTGCAACTATCAACATCGCCTCATAGAGATGCAGAGTTAATGCATCTCTATGGGGAGCATTCAGCCTCTTCATTCAGAGAATGGAGACGCTGAATGTTGGTCCTGCAATCTTTGCAGGACCAAACTCAGGAAGACCCTCTAGTGACTATCTGAGTGACAACCACAAGAGGAGGTCATAGGCAGCAGTGTAAACATTGCCTTTTAGGTAGGGGTTCTGGTGCTTATAGCATCCCTATAATAGGAGTATGAGTATGCATGATGCAGTGAGAAAACTGCTCCATAAGCTCACCATTGATGTGCATTATGCTATAATGAAGGCCATTATGGTGTTGAGAACCATCTGTGTCCATGTTTAAATCTGGCACTGTCACGCTATTATGTGCATGTTGGTATTTGGCTGTATCTCACATGTATGCTGAAGCTCCACTGAAATCTTTGTGCTTCCTCAAAAACTGCAAAACTAGTTTAGATGTTATTTCCTATGTTTCTTTTGCAAGAGGAACCTGGATGAGGACTTCTTTCATGGTTTTGAATAAGTGTGAGATAAAATGTTATGAGCTATACATTTGTTAGAATTATTCATAGAAAAATATGTTCTGAACAAAGCAAACCTTTTTGTAACACAATATACGTGCAATAGCCCCATAGCAGGTAATTTTTGGATTGACCCTAAAAGTCACACCACTTTCTTGAAATTAAGGGGAGTAGGAATGAGAGATGCTAATACATTTTAAGTATATTGTGAGATTTTCCAAGAGGATGTTTACTACTAACAAGAAATACATTCTCCTTTGTTTCTGTGTGAGGAAAAGACATTTTATTTTAACCCATTTAGGAGGTTAGTCCAATCATGTTGTTCCATGATGTCTTTGAGAATCCTTCCCTGAAGGCTAAATATGTGAGTACAATTCTTTATTTTTTTTTTTTAACATTCTTTAAAGGGACACTCCATGCACCCAGACAACTTCTGCCCATTAGAGTGCTCTGGGTGCCAACTCCCATCACCCTTAACCCTGCAAGTGTAATGATTGCAGTTAAAACCTTGCAGGGTTAAGTCCTCTTCTAGTGACGGTCTATCAGACAGCCACTAGAGGGTCTTCTGGGTTTTTAAAACCCAGAAAAGTGTTTTAAAAGACGCTGTACGTCCTCACGCTATGCATGAGGACTTCCAGCGTCACCGGAATCCGCATTCGGTCTCCCCCCACCGACGTCAGGAGTGTTTGTGGAGCCTGACCCAGCGCCGAGGGACATCTGCGCTGGATTCGGGTAAGTCACTGAAGGGGTTTTAATATGGGATAGAGGGTTGGAGGGGGGCACTGCAGGATCCTGCAGTGCCAGGAAAATGTGGACACTGGAGAGTCCCTGAAAATGTTTTACATTTTTCTTTTTATGACATTACAAAATTATTTTCTTTATTTTCTCTCTCTCGCTCAAAAAAAAAAAAAGTTTGACAGTTCTTTCTCACCTCAGAAAAGTTTTTCTTTTTGTTTGAGAGGGTTGAAAAGGCTCCACGCCACCATCCAACACCATGTCTGCACTTGCGTGGTCCAATAAAATGTTTTTAACTGAGAAGCATTTGACTGGACAATTTTATTGACTCAGGCCGCAGTGCTGTTGTGGAAGGAGCTTGCAGTGCCAGTGGAACCATCCTCACAAGTTGTTGCAGCATGAAAGGGATGGTAAAATTAGTTGCGTACTGGGTGTTGAATTGGACTTAATGGACTTGCTGCCACTATCCTGAGAATAAATACTACTAATGGTTTTGGCTGCCGTGTCAGAGGCATCAGCAGTCTTCACTGTAGAGGTGTTGCAGCTCTCAGAAGCTATGGCCCAAGCTTCCCTCGATTTTAGTTTGGGGTTAATACGTAATATTGATGATGATGGGTTTATTTTTTTTATTACAATAACTTGGGTAAAGAATGTGAATGGGTTGTGTAAAGTAACTTTATAGAGCAAAAATAGGTTTGATGTTTGTGTTGTGAAATGGGTTGTTGCTTGGTGGAGTTGCTGTTGTAAAGTTATTGTGTTCGACATTAAACACTGCACAGTGCTCACACATTTGCACCACCCACCTTGTACTGAACACAAATATAAAAAATAGTATTTTCTTTCTCCAAATGGTTAACAAAAACAAAAACAAAAAAAACTTTTAGTATCTGACAGCTTGTCTCACACTAGGATCAATGAGCCAGGCTAAGCAAATTGTGTTTTGTTTTTTTTCTCTCTGACACTACAGTCCTCAAAAGAGGCATTTATTTTCTTCCAAACAGTTAACAAATCTTTTTTTTTTTTTTTTTTTTAAATAGTCTCACTAATATCAATGACAAAATGCCTGCCAATCTCCCACTCATTTGCTTCTAGTGCTCCTGGCAATACAGCATAAAGCTAAACCTAGTCTCTCTCATTATCATCAATGACACAGACATCTCCTACTCCAACATAGCCACAGCAAAAATAAACACACAGGATCATTGCTTGTCTGTCTCTCATCAATAGCTAAAGTCAGTGTCTAGAAGAATCCTACTTGGAAGTATAGTTGTTCTATAGCTACTCCCTTTTCCCTTCTGTTGGCTACTTCACTTGATCTGTGAATAAAAAAAAAAAATTTTTTAGATGTGTTTTTTTTTTTAAAGTGGCTGGCCACTAACCATTAATTGTAATTGTGATTTAATTACAATTATTTATTTGGTACCTCTTGGTTAGACATCAGATCTAGCCCTAGTGAATGGTTAGACCTCTATCATGAGAAACAAAGTGAAATGCCCCCTGAATCACGAATGAAAACAGCATGTTTGGACCTGCACAAGACTGCATACATTCCAAAATGAATCTCCAAGTCTAGATCTTATTAAAATGTAAAGTCTGAATTCAAACATACATTCTATAAAGAAGTATTAACGAACCTCCCTTAGGCACTGTGATAAGGGACGCCTCTAGAAATGTTCGTGATCAATGTATCTATATAGACTATTTTTTTTGGGGGGGGGGGTGGGGGGGGGTTGTAAGTTGTTACCACATTGCTCAAAGAATCGCCATTGGCACCCTTGGGCAGTTTTGTATTGATTTATTTCGGATGTTGCAAGATCACGAACAGTGCTTTGCATGTTTGTGTGGCATTAAGTAATTTTACAGTGAAAGCAATGTTTTTTTTATTTATATTTTTATTTTTTTATTGTAATTATAGATTTATTTTTTCCCAAAACTATACCTATTGCTATTTGAAGCAGACAGCTGTTAATGAATTATATGGTAACAAATAAGACAAGGTTTCAGGAAGACAGAGAAATTGTTCAAATGATTCCGCACGACTTTTTTAAAGGTTGATGCTTTGTTGTAAGGTAATGAGTCCCAGTGTGATTGATGTTTGATATATTTCCATGTTTTAGGTGCACCAGAGACTTCCTGCATGGCTCAGCCAAAGAGTAGTGTTTTGTAGCAGTACAGCATCGCCCTCTAATGGTAAGTAGAATTATTGTTAACCTTAAATCATTTTGTAGTAGGCTAATTGAAATATTTGGGAAATACACTGTCAGAGACACTAGTAAAATAAATGTATTTTAATTTTTCCCCCCGCATTTCATAAACTAGTATATGGACTGAACAGCGAGTCTTTATGCTTTAGTGTGGTTTTCAATTCTGTCAACTAGCTGTTATTCCCCTGTGGATATTTGACTGGCAGAGTGTTTGGTCCATAAATTATTATAGAGACAGACATGCGCGCACACACACTCAAATTTACATATTTTATTTTAATCCACCCAGCCTCCCTTTGGGAGAGCTGAGTGGACATTCCATGGGGTCTAGTGGGGCAGCTCTCTCTGTCTGTGAGAGGGAGCAGTAATCTACCTGCAACTCCTCTGCTTCCTGTGATGCCGGGGCCCAGATGATGTCATATTCCGGCTCCCGGCATCATTAAACCGTGCAAGGGAGCATAGAGAAGCTGCAGGAAGATCACTGCTCCCTCGTGCGCATCAGCTGACCCCCTTGATGCTCCCCTGAGCCGTCCGCCTCCAAAAAGCTCAGAGCGGCCGGCTACAATGCTTACTGAGCCGGCTGGCTACAACAAGTTACCATGGTGACCTGGCACCTGGGATTTGTCTAACCTTGCATTAAAGCCTAGGAACAACTCCAGTGGACACTCCTCAGATGGCTACTACAGGTGCTTCCTGGAGCAGTGCTGCACGTTCAGTGTCTCCACGCTCTACATGGACGCTGAACTTTCCTGTTGAGATGCATTGATTCAATGTATCTCTGAGGAGATGCTGATTGGCCAGGCTGCCGTTTGACCTTGTCTGGTTGGCGATCTCAGCCAATCCAATGATTTCCCTAAGGAAAAGCATAGGTTTGGCTGAGATCAATTCTGATGTCAAGGAGTTGGAACGGGGGCAGCGCCAATGCACCTGCGCAGTGCTGTAAATAAGGTAAGTTTTAACCCTTTCTAAGAATGGCTAAGGGGGGCTAGCAAACTAAATGGTGGTTTTAACAATATAGGGTCAGGATTACGTGTTTGTGTTCCTGATCCTATAGTGTTCCTTTAAATGCAGCATTTAAAGAGAAACCAAACTTTTCTTTGATTTCATGCTTGATGTGCTTCCTGACATATGTTAGATTTTCTTGTCCGGTTTGAAATAGCCAGTTAAGTGCCCTTAATGAAATAATATTTCCCAGCATGCCTCTACTAGGATGCTGATCATTTCATCTGATCTTTTTCTCATACACTTTGCTTACCAAATATTATCAGCTAGCATACACAGAACCCTGCAAGTGATGTTCTAAAAATGTCTTAACTTTTTTATTTCCTGTTTGTGGCGGTCATGTGGATATCTTGCATCATTGTTATAAACCAGACCAGCTTACCAAATTGCTTGAATCTTTGGATGCTCATATAATTGCCAACCTCAACTGTCAATTTTAGAATTTTGTGTTGTTTCATCTCTTGGTCTAACTGGGCAGACTAGATGGGCCGAATGGTTCTTATCTGCCGTCACATTCTATGTTTCTATGTAACAGAATGGGCTAACATCATCACAAATTTAGTCTCTTCTGCTTCTCCTCTTTGCTGCTTCTGCCACGCCTGTGACAAAGTTTGTTTATTCAGCATTATTTCCAAATCTTTTCTGTTAGAGTAACCACAATTTGATCCATTTTATTTGTATTTTCTCGATTCTTGCTGTCCCCACCCATCTGGCTATTGATGCATTAAAGGGACACTCTAAGAAACCAGACAGTTGAGTATAGTGGTTATGTTGCCAATAGTCTCTCCATGCCATCTCCTGGATTTTTAAAACATTTTCCTAGGAAAGCTTTGAGGAAAAAAACTGGCTCTACTGTGCTCCCAGAGATTGTCCCCTCTAAGGCCTAATGTGGCATTAATATTTGTGTATTGTCCATTTTCTCTTGTCCAACACCTGTGATTGTTATGTGATTGGTGGGAAGTCTAGTGCTAATAATCTGGAGGTTGGCTCCCACAGTCTTTTGGTCATAGAGCCACTTCACTGAGTTGTAATGGTAATGTTGCTTTGAACATCCCTTTAAGTAGTTAATCTCATCCTTTGTTGCTGTAAAAAAAAATCCCTGAAACGCAAGTCTTTTCACACCCAAACTCCCATTCCTATATCCATTCGATGGGGGATATAGCTCAGATTACCCTCTATGCCTCCATGCATGATGAGAGAATAAGAGTTGGCCACATGGCCAGCCCTTCCTCTTTCATAGGTGCCTGCTTTCTTCCCTTATTACTTCCCCCTTTACCACTCATGCAGATCATTTGAGAAGTGTTTTTGCAATTGCTTTGTTTCAAGCATCCTCTAAAAAAAATTTTAAATTTTGTTTTTGTTTTGTTTGTATGTTTTTTGTGTAACAATATTTCTGTCATGTGTATTCGTAGTATATTAATGTATAAATTACATCATCCTTATCTTTCTTCTCTTATCTTTTCTTTTTAGATGTAACTGTGATTTACCAAAACGGGTTACCTGTGATCTCTGTTAGCCTTCCTTCCCGACGGGAAAGGTGCCGATTCACCCTCAAGCCCATCTCTGACTCAGTTGGAGTATTTTTGCAGCAGCTCCAGGAAGAGGATCGAGGGATAGACAGAGTTGCGATCTATTCAACAGGTACTTAGGGTTAAATTAATGTGAGGGACAATTCTTGACTACAAAAAGTAAACTGGGCGAGCCACAATTGAAATCTAAAAGTACAGATGCGAGTCAGTGTTGTAAAGCACTTTAACTGGTAGCAACCTAATCAGACATTGTCAGGGTTCCACAGATACCATTTTGTAATGATGGAAAATACTTAAAATATAAAGTATGGCTAGTATTCCATATTTTTTAATGATGCAGGTGTTTTGTTAGTGCAGCCACAATACAAAAATCATGTATCAGTTCGATAGTCAATTTTTTTTATCTCTTTCAAAAATGATATGAAAATATGTTTAGCAGGGTAATGAGTTACCGGTATATTTTAAAGTGTGTCCAACGTTGTTCCCTTGCTCTTGTCAGACTTTAGTTCTGAGAACTGTAGCCATACCATGTCTCTCCACTTGTTAGATAGCTTGATGTAAAAACCTTGGCAGATCTTACATGCATAATCTTTTTTTCCAGATGGGGCCCGTGTGGCTGCTTCCACAGGAATTGAAGTTCTTCTTTTGGATGACTTCACACTGTCCATAAATGATAACACTTACCTTGTGCGACCACCAAAAAGAGGTACAGCGTTGCTGCTTTAGTATTAAATAGACAATTTATTTAGGATTACTATATTCACATGATTACATTAGATACCCAGGTTGTGATATGCACCCTAAAAATGTTTTACCAAGTGAATAAGAAAAAGCAGAATATTTTTAATGTTTAACAAAGTAAAATAGGGTTATTTTTATTTATTTCTTTATTCAATGGGTGCTGTGGCCCTTATGATTTAATTGACACAAATATCACATTCCATGCCCAGAATAAAGGGCTACTGGTAGACTAGTAGGTGTTCTCTCGTTGTCTCTGGATAAGCTGTTCTGGTTTTCAGAAATATTGGTGGATTCATGGACTAGCCAAACCATATGGCCAGCTCACATGAGTATTTGAGGAGGATAAATAAGGAAGAACCTTTATTTGTGTCCAGAACTTTTAAGCCATGAAGACGCAACGACACTGAATGACCTGAAAACCCTAGTGCAGCAACTGTACAGTACACTTCGGATTGAAGAACACCAACTCAATAAGGAGCGGGAGCTGAATGGGCGGTTAGAGGACCTTCGAGGGCAGCTAGAACCTCTTGAAAAGGTAAATAAATGTTAGTTACCAGAACTAAAGACCAGTTAAGTTTCAGTTAATTGTATTGATGTTTTCACTAGAATACCTAATAAGGTTTCAGATTATTTCCATACTTATTGAAACCTTGATGTTTACGATAGAGGAGAGAAATTAAGGTTACACAATGCTGTAGCAGTGGTGGAACCCAATGTAATCATTTTTTTTGGGATCATAAGAGTAGAGTACTATAGAGTAGTAATGGCCAAAATGTAGATCCTCTAATCCATATACCTCCATCCATTCAATCCTTCCTGTCTCTCTCCATATTATGTTATATTCCTTCCACCTGTCTTTCCAGCACTCCACCATCTCTATTTTTATTTCCACTGGAAACTGTACTGTAGCTTGCCAAGTGGAATGCGCTGGGCAGCATTGATTTGTGCCAGGTTGGCTTTCAGTTGATTTAACAGTGCACTTACTAACCATTGAATGCTTATTAAACAATACATCATTAAACAATTATTATTGTATAACAGGTTCGTCTTGAGATCAGCCGAAAAGCAGAGAAGCGAACTACATGGGTGTTGTGGGGGGGCATGGCGTATATGGCTACTCAGTTCGGAATTCTCGCCCGTCTGACGTGGTGGGAATACTCCTGGGATATTATGGAACCGGTCACTTATTTTATCACGTACGGCAGTGCCATGGCCATGTATGCCTACTTTGTGCTAACACGGCAGGTAAGTTGTATATAAAATTTATTTTGAAATCTAGAACATATCGGGCAGTGGTAGTTATAATGGTTGATCTAGACAGGTCTAGAAGTAGAGAAGGAGGTATGGCTGACACATATGTAATTGTTCTTGGTTGAGATAAGTCGAATGGTTACAAAGGAGTGAAAATGAATGAACTGGGTTTATATGTGAAGGTGGTGGTGGTGTTGTTTAATTGTAAAGACAAGGATTAAAAATTTAATAATTAAGTATTGAGTATATCAAAACCAGTGAGGAGATCGATACAGTGGAATAAAAGGCAAGATAGATGAGACCGTCAGTAGGGTAACGACATTAACTGCTGGAGAGAAGGCGCAGCTCAAAATCGGACTAAATGTGTTACAAATTATTTCTATGCAACTTTCAAGTCAGGGTTGCTGTCATCATTGATACAGTTTCACAGTAAGGGGGGTGCATTTGGGAGTAGTATTAGTGTTTTGTTTTCAGTAGCTCAAGCTTTAAGTAATCAGAATATTAAAATTGAAGTAATCTATGTAGGACTAATAATACGATGACCTATGAGTGGAATTTATGTTCTGGGTTAATGGCCCAAGACAATACCAGTAAATGTTAGCACTCAAGGCTGTAACTGGGTGCAGGTTTTGAGGTTACCCACCTAATAACCTCAAGGCAAAATCTACAAAAAACTAAATATTGATACCACACTCCAAATGTAATGCTGAGAAAAACTATTTAATTTATTTACTATGCAAGTTAATTAATTAGTGCATCACTTCAATCAAAAAAAGAGAATTTATATGTACAAATCTATTTACATAACGATTGCTGGCTGCATTCTGTACACTGATTATATATAAAAGATATAGCCAATGTTTGTAAATCAGATGAAAAAAAAATTCATTAAGTTAAATCGTATAAATTCATTCCAAAATTACATATATAGTGCATACAGAAATTAATGCAAGTGGATAATTCATGTCCTGTATGTCAACTGCCTGCATAAAAAACGGTTTAGTAAATATGTTTGAGACTAAACCCCAAAGTCCACACTGTAATTGTGTATGATGCACTGCAGTGCCAGTCAATAGTAGAGTTATGGGAATTGGGGGGGAAAAAGAAGGAAGAAAAAAAAGTCTCATATATAAAAACTTCCTTTTTGAGTACTTAAAGGTCTGTATAAAATAAAATAAAAAACTAAGAAGAAAATATAGATGCTGGTTGGATCTCACCAGACTAGAAGGGTACTGTGAAGACTTGGATCCAATACAGGTGGAGGCGGGGCGATGTCGGGCTTCTGTTGCCACTATCCCTGTTACGGTCGCCTTGCGAATTTGTGTTCGTGATCTGTCCAAAAGGTAGCTGGTTGGAGGGATCGTGGGCAGTGCTGCTTGGAATAAACGCTGGATTCTCTTGCAGGGTACAGATGCAGGATACAGTTCACCGGGGGCTGCGCGCTCGGGATTGATATCCCTTCAAAGGCCCTCTGATGATGGCCCAAGAGAAGGAAATGTGTAAAGCTTTAAGGGGAATATAAACCAGCAGCAATTTTCTTATTTCTGGAAGATCCAAGACCTGAATCTATGTTGACAGCAATATGCATATAATATTTTTTTTTTTTTTTTTTTTTTAAATGTATGTAAAGAAATCTTGGTTTTATTTAACAGTTGGATTACTTGTCTTGATAACTTATGGTGTAAGTGTTGAGTGTATTGTCAGATCTGGTATGGATTCTAATTTTATATAACCTACTGGTTTGGCTTTCTCTCCTTTTATTTAAACCCTTTTTCCTTTTTACAGGAATATATATACCCAGATGCCAGAGACAGGCAGTACTTAAATTTTTTCCATAAAGGAGCCAAAAACACATCTTTTGACATAGAAGAATATAATCGACTCAAGAATGCTATTGCTCAGGTACAATGTTAAATGTAATCCTATAGCGCTTGTAACATTTATAGTTCTGTAGTGTTGTGTATAAAGTGGCGCTGTCCCTATATTTCATTTAATAGGTCCACTGAGAACGATATCTCCAGCAAATAAGTATTATTACCCAAGCTGTTTAAGTTTCTCTTCTATTAACAGCAATGATCTAGCAGTATTCAACAAAAGTGGTCATTTTCGAATTCCGTCGGTTTTCATTGTTTGTTAATGTTTAAATAAAAGAATATTTGATTTAATTTGCCTATTGCTATGTAGAACAGTGGTGCCCAAAAGGTAGATCCCCAGATGTTTTAAAACTACACCTTCTAAAGGCATGCACAGGATCATGGGAGTTGTATTTCTATATAACATCTGGGGATCTACCTTTTTAACACACCCATGTAGAATATGCTCGGTAGTACTCTGCTTTTACCTGTGAGAGAAAGATGCTTCACACCTTGGCAAAAAAAGTAAATGTTGGTTAGGAATCTCTTGATGTAATTGGAAAAAGCTACAGATCAGATTTAAAATGGTCAGCATAAGCTATAGGCACTTTTAACTGTGCATCACTCTTTTATTTGACAGCAGAGGCAGTTTGATGCGGCAAGTACGACAAATGTGAAAACTATTTTAAAATCTTCCCAGCATTGCATCAGATAAAAATGTAAAAAAATAATATATATAATTTTTTTTTTTAAATAAATATAAATAACATGCATCTTTTCTTCTTGCAGGCTGAGCTGGACCTTAAAAGACTGCGTGACCCCCTCCAGGTGCAACTTCCAATCCAACAAATTAATGAGAAGGATTGATAGTCTTATTACTCTTAATCCCCAGCAGAACCTGTGGATAACTCTTGCCTTTGAATTAAAAGCATTACAGGTGGTAGCTGGGACGTGATATTGAGATGGATGTTCTTTTCCTTTTTTTCTTTTTCTTTTTTTTTCCTTTTATTTGTTACCATTTTTAGCTAATGTTAAAGAAGAGAGGATTAAAAATGGAATCTAATCAAAGCATGGGGCCTTGACATTGTTAAAAGCCTCTCTGTAAGGGCTTGGGGAAAATAGTCTTATATAAAACATATCTATCTTTTTATTTTTCTGTCGATGGGAAAAAAAAATGCATTACGAAATACATGGTCGAGGGTTCTGAACCAGTTGCAATGTTTCTTTTACTTTGTTTACTTTCATTTTCATGTTTTTATGGTCAGTTAAGAATGTGGCAGAGGTGCCTACAAAACATATCAGAATCATGGTCTGCCAAAACCGTGGGGACAAACAAGTAATATAGCGCACAATTTATGCCATTGGAGGAGTGTTGGACCAGAAGT
This sequence comes from Pelobates fuscus, assembly GCF_036172605.1. NCBI lineage: Eukaryota > Metazoa > Chordata > Amphibia > Anura > Pelobatidae > Pelobates > Pelobates fuscus. The sequence continues at coordinate 88,796,095 of NC_086326.1, forward strand.
AACCTCAGCATTACGTTTACCTCTAATTTTGCGAGGTGAATTGTTGCAATGACGTTGAGGCACTATTGCCTTCCTGTCCTTTGATAAACTCCGGGTTTGTGCACATTGCCTTTCCATGTATAGATTAAACACTGTTCAATTTTAATTCAAGTTCCAGACACAATGAAAACCTTCTGCTATGCATTTTAAGAAATCGCACGTGATTTTCTCGTAATCACTTTCAAAATGTCCCTCCCCCTCGTCTCTCCCACTGCCCTGGCTGTATACCCCAGTGGCTCAATGCATGATAGGTTTTAAGTCTGTTCTTTTTGGGAGGGAGGCTTCCCCTGTCCCTCACAACTTGGTAGGTGGTTCACTTGGGTAGTGACTAAAGATTGCATGAATGTACGAAGGGTTACCATCTTCTGGTGCGTTAACCCGACCATTAAATATCTTTACAAAGGTTATCTTCTGGCTCGTCCCTCAAGGGATCTGTCCACCTGAAAGACTTGGGTTTTTACAGACTTTCGGATTTGTCCATGTTCTGTTTTAACTGCATATCGCCGAAGAACCGAAGAGTGGCAAGACCTGAGATATCGCCTCTATCTTTATTCCAAAGATTTCAAGGGGATTTATTTTCCTTTTCTTTCCTTTTGGAATAAGCTGCTCTTCCACAGACTTTCTATATCAAAATGGTGCAGTTTCTCTCTTCGGTGTTGGCATGAATGGTACTGAGAGAGATTGGGGCTGCAAAGATTAACTTTACAGAGAAACTTTTTTTTTTTTTTTTTTTTTTTTTTTTTTATAAAAAGCACTCCCCACTGTGAAAGGCTCCTACTTCAGGAATAGAATTATAGAACTAAAGAAGTGAAGCCAGATTTCTGGTGCCTTGAATATGCTGAAAAGAGTGAAGAGCGGAGATTAAATAATTATCTCTTTATTTGACACGGCAAAGCAAGTAATCCTCATACGGCAGACATCAGGCCATCTTCCTAGACCAACTTCCTTAACCAACCACATGGATCACAGCTGGCTTATCCTGCCAAAATTTTACTTTGTATAATTGAGTAATGTAGAGCTCTCCTTGCAAATGATATTTAATTTTCTCATTTTATTCCATTATGCTTTTCCCAAATTTTTTTTTTTCTTTCTTTTAACTTTTGAAAAAGTGCAGTTCTCTGCAAAACCAATGTGAACCAAGAAAGAGATCTATTTCATAGGCTTGGATTAGATGGTGTAGGTTATTTGGTACTGCGGTGCATTACACTGCGTATTATGTCAGCGTTTCTGCTAAACTGTGTCCTTGCTATTCAGAATCCCCACTTTGCATGCAAGTGAATGCACCTGAAGTGTCTGCAATAGAGCGAGCGAGACTGACAATCATCCCTGTCAAATTACCCCCAGGTGTTAAAAATAGTCTTTTGACGGTCTTTGAAGAAGAGCTTTTGAAATATTCCTCATGTAGGGGTCACCGTTAATCCCTTTTAACTATGATACTGCTTGGATCACTGTGGTTGTTATGAGAGTTGCTCTTTTAACACTAACTCAGCCTGAGTTTTTCTTTTACCGTTTGCACTCTTTATTGCTAATGAAGCGGGGAATAGATGCACTTTGTAGCCCTCAAAGTAATAGATGTATTCTGTGCATACAAGGGATATCAAAAAAGGACCATGTAAAAACAGCACTTGTGTTGTAAAGGTCCACGTGTGTCAGTGTGTGTAGGGAGGTTTGGAGCATGGAGGAATGTCCTATCAATAAACAAAATATTAAAAAAAAAAAAAGTGTAAAATCCTGTATCATTTATGAAATATGTATAAAAGATTTAAAAAAAGTAATTCTGCAACAATAAACATTTATTCAGTTTTTGAAGTAAAGACTTGAGTGTTTAATTTAGTCTCCCTTTTTCAGTGATGTAAAAGAAGCACATTTCAGACTTTGATATGTATGACAGTGTTGATTAAGAAAAATCCCTTTTGAAAATGTAATCTGCATTCAGCTAACTCTGACAATAGTTATGAATATATCTGCGGATGCAATTTGGAGGTTAATAAGAAGTGTTCAGTATCTATCCGCATACAGCCATTGGGAAAAGAAAGTACACCCACTTTGAATCCTTTGGTTTTGCATATCAGGACATAATAATCATCTGTTCCTTAGCATGTCTTAAAATTGGTTAAATACAACCTCTGATAAAAAAAAAAACACCACGTGTGTAGGAAATTGGCATTCCGTGAAATCTTTGTTTGTCACATATCAGTTTTCTTAACAATCGAATCAAGTATCTTGCAGTTTAACTTATGTTTATTCAAACATAACAATCCATCTGGTAATAACAAATGTCTTTAACAGTCTTTGTCCAATACAGAGAGCAATTTTCCAGTTGTTATCCATTTTTGATGTTAAAGGTATTGGCCACGAATTCTAAACTACAATTAGTTTTATGGGTTTAAAATTCAGTTACAGAGGGGAGTATACATAAGATTGCCTTACTTTAAAATAAGTGGCTATCTTAGAAAAAGGGGAGTTACTTAGCATCATTTGAAATCTATGATTAAAGTCATACGTTATATTTGGCGGCAAGATATGTGAGACAAAGAACTTCTATATACATGATGTAATGAATAATTGCCTGTAGAAATGTGAGTCTTCAAAGGAATTCAGGCTTTCAAGGCTATGTCAAAGGTTACTATAAACAAGCCCTTCAACATCACTCTTAAAGTGAACCAGATGTGGTCTCCATTCCTATACAATGAAAGTCTGTAATACTCTATAGGCCGAGGTATGGCTTCTCAATTTCAGTGTTCTGGAAGCAATCTGAATTAAACTTATAATATTTATATCAACACGTTAAATACATTTAAAGTACATAAAAAATATTTTTCAACGTGACGTATTACACAGTGTCATGATTTATTTAACAAAAATTAAACAGCCATCTGTGGAAAACCTAGGAAGGGTAATCGGGCAATTCCCATACAATTTAAAGTTCATCATTTTTCAGTGAGTTCAAAAATGGGAAAGCTTTTTTTAGACTCTTGCCAATCTTCCCAAGAGTGGACATCCCAGCAAATACACTCCAAGGTCAGACCATGCAATGCTCAGAGAAATCGCAAAAAAGACAAGTTACATCACAGACTCTGCAGGTCTCAGCATGTTAATTTTCGTGACCGTACAAATAGAAAAAGACGGAACAAGTATGCATTGTTTGGAAGGGCTTACAGGAGAAAGCACGGTTTATGTTTGCAAGGTTGCATCTGAACAAAACACAAGACATCTGGAACAATGACCTTGGGGTAAATGAGGCCAAAGTGGAGGTGTGATGATTTAAGCTTGTTTTGCAGCCACAGGATCTGGGAACCTTGCAGTCCTTGTATCGACCATGAAATCCTCTGTGTACCAAAGTTTTCTTGAGTCAAATGTGTCATCTGTGGGACAGATGAAGCTTGGTCGAAATTGGGTCAGGCAACAGGACAACGATCCCAAACACATCAGCAAATCTACAACTTAATGGCTGAAAAAGAAACGGCGTTGCAATGGCTCCGTCAAATTACAAACCTCAACTTGATGCTGTGAATTGCTGTGGCAGGACCTTAAGAGAGTTGTGCAGAATTGCCAGCAAACTTCAAGGAACTAAAGCACCGTTGCAAATAAGAGTGTCGAAATTCCTCCACAACGATGTGAGAGACTGATCGTTATACAGAAAACAATTACTTCAAGTTATTGCTGCTAAAGATGGTTCTACACTATATTGAATCATAAGATGTACTTAGTTTTTCACACATGGTTTCTCAATTTTGTTTTTATTTTTGTAAAAAATATCATGACACAGTGTAATGTCAAACGTTGTTGTTCATCTGAGGTTGTATTTACCTAATTTTAAGGCCTGCTTGTTATGTCCTGATCTGTGAAACCATATAATTCAAAGAGGGTATTCTTTCATGATGCTTTCACAACCTATATCACTGTACCTGAGCCCTGTGGCTTGCAATTCATAAAAGGAATTCCTTGATAACTGCAGAGCTGTCTGTTGGTTATTACCACTCTATAATGTTGAGATCCCTACGAGATGGATAAGATTTTATTTTTCATTGAGCAGTGTATGGATAATCTTATGGGAAGCCTGTCTGTTCAGTGTTTACAAAACAGAAAAGTTTAGTAGTGCACCTAAATTATAGAGGTTGCTGTATCAATAAGTTTGCTGGAAAGGGCAGCTTTATGCATTCGGATTCTTTTTTTCATTGAGCTAATATAAAAGATTCAACTTAATCACATTTTCTGTTTGGCTGAATTCAAAGTTTGCAACCAGTTTCTATATTAATCAGGCTTAGAGAAGTGACAATTATATGATCAACTTAGTGCACATTGTGCAAGCTTTTATTACGTCCTCTTGACTTGGCTGCTTACATACCAGAAATTAATTGCCTAATATTTATAGAAACATAGAATGTGACGGCAGATAAGAACCATTCGGCCCATCTAGTCTGCCCAATTTTCTAAATACTTTCATTAGTCCCTGGCCTTATCTTATAGTTAGGATGGCCTTATGCCTATCCCACGCATGCTTAAACTCCTTTACTGTGTTAACCTCTACCACTTCAGCTGGAAGGCTATTCCATGTGTCCACTGCCCTCTCAGTAAAGTAATACTTCCTGATATTGTTTTTAAACCTTTGTCCCTCTAATTTAAGACTATGTCCTCTTGTTGTGGTAGTTTTTCTTCTTTTAAATATAGTCTCCTCCTTTACTGTGTTGATTCCCTTTATGTATTTAAATGTTTCTATCATATCCCCCCTGTCTCGTCTTTCCTCCAAGCTATACATGTTAAGATCCTTTAACCTTTCCTGGTAAGTTTTATCCTGCAATCCATGAACTAGTTTAGTAGCCCTTCTCTGAACTCTCTCTAAAGTATCAATATCCTTCAGAAGATATGGTCTCCAGTACTGCGTACAATACTCCAAGTGAGGTCTCACCAGTGTTCTGTACAATGGCATGAGCACTTCCCTCTTTCTACTGCTAATACCTCTCCCTATACAACCTAGCATTTCCTGCTGCTCTGTTACATTGTCTGCCTACCTTTAAGTCATCAGAAATAATCACCTCTAAATCTCTTTCCTCAGATGTTGAGGTTAGGACTCTATCAAATATTCTGTACTCTGCCCTTGGGTTTTTACGTCCAAGATGCATTATCTTGCACTTATCCACATTAAATGTCAGTTGCCATTTTGAGGATACAAATCCCTACCACTAGCCTATCATTAAAGGACCACTATAGTGCCAGGAAAACATACTCGTTTTCCTGGCACTATAGTGCCCTGAGGGTGCCCCCACCCTCAGGGTCCCACTCCCGCCAGGCTGGATGCTATGTTTACAGCAGAAAGGGTTACCTGGCACCCAGACCACTTTATTAAGCCTATAGTGGTCATTTAAAGGCAAAACGTTAATTTGAACTAAATATACTACAAAGTGAAAATGCGCATTTAAATATTGGCAACTCTATATACTTCTAACAAAATATTCCAACAAGAAATGAAATCTATTTTGGTGTCAAATTTTGTATTTTGTCTTTTAACCCCTAAAGGACCAAACTTCTGGAATAAAAGGCAATCCTGACATGTCACACGTGTCATGTGTCCTTAAGGGATTAAACGCACACCAATGTCTTCACAGCAAAGACCTCTGCCTCATGCTTGGCTGCTATTTGGCAACATTCTCAATGCTTTTCTCTTTCTACAGGTGTGCCTTCCCTCTTGTGCAATTTCTTTTATAGCTTGCGCAACAGCAAAAATCATATTCACTATGGACCTCTTATAGAGAGTGAAAGTAACCCTGTGTACATAAAATGAGGTGTATGCAGAGTGGAAATATTATAAGTAATTGAAACACAGTGGTTGTGGTAAAACAAAGCACAACCTGTAGGTATATTTGCAAACATGGAAATCACTCTGACACCTATTAAGGAGACAAAAACAGAAAGAGAGCACCTAGTGCAGCATAGTAATTTACTTATAAATATATAGAATAAAGCAAACAGAGGTGCCCTTTAGGTGTTACACTCACAAGATTGGAGTAGTAAAAGCAGCACTCGTTGCTATAGCACTCAGGGAGGATCAGCCCCTAGAGTGCGTGGGATCTATGGAAAAGAAGCTTGCAATCCGGATCTCAGGCAAGTATACTTTATAAATAGCCATTTAAAAACAGCAAAACTTGTTGTGGAGGTAGTAAGTCCGCTCACCAGCCTCAGGAAACCGCAAAGAAAGTTCCATATACTCATGCAATGTAAAAAATCTTCCGGCTGCTGTTGCCGACTGTCTCCAAATCACTTCCTGGTTCCGGGTCCGTAATGCATTTCACCCCACCCACAGGGCTTTGTCAAATGGCTGAGAAATGTTTGGTTGCGCAGAACCGTGAGTCTGTACTAACCCTGCATGGCCTTCAATACGTTTCTTGTATTTACTTCAGGCAGTCTATCTTCATTACTATTGCTTTCCATTAGAACATTTGGCGACGTTCGGCCAAATACGCATATTCGTTTCTTGCTACTTACAATCGGTCCATGCCCAACCGCTCATGCTTTACTCTGCACAGTACAGCCTTGTAGGCATTCAGCAACAGGATTTACCACTGGACAACTTAGTCTAGCTCAGATATCGTTATTACAATTTACTGTCACTCACATAGTCGATGTATTCGCTCCCCATTTTCAACATGTTCAGGAAAAAAAATGGTGGATTGCATGTTACTGTTGTTCCTATTGCTATGATCATCTTAGCCTTGTACATTGCTTTTAACCCTATTTGTTCATTATCATTGTATATGCATAATTATTCACCTCCTAACCAGTCTACAAATACTATCTCAAATCTTGTGTTTTACAATTCTGTCCTCTCTGGTAATACTGTACAGACATTACTGCCTCAGGTCCTAGAGGTCCAAGCGTTGCTTTTATTATGTATTCTGTCTATATACCCTCCGCTGATGTTGCTCTATAGGTATGTATGGTATAAATTGTTTGGTATATTGTGTGGTATAAAATGTTTCATACGGTCACTATTCTGTTCACCATTTCAGAATCTAGACATTTGTTCATAGCACCTCAGGCTACTCTATGGTCTCATTACTATCTAATATCATTCGATCACTACTGCTCCACAACACTACGACCACTTTCTGATCTACGTCCTTCCAATTACACCCCTCTTATTTCCAACACCTCATCGAGTGGCCGCCATATGAGAATTTTCAGGGCCAATACAAACTGTTTTGTGGAAATCTATTTGTAAATAGGTCTATACATAGCACATTAGATTGCTCATTTACACTGGGGGAAAAAAAGGGTTATTTACAGTAAAACCAAATATGTGTACCGGTAATTCTCTGCCAGAAGAGGTGGTTTTATCAGAGTACAGATTTTTTTTTTTAATTCTTTATTTTTGTAGTGCAGATAAACACAGTATTTCAAACAAGCGCCACAACAGCGTAATTCAAGTTTCTTTCAAGGTAGATAGTGGCATGATAATTTGCACACATTTTATATTAAACAGATTAACTAAACAGTTGATTCTTCCAAGTAAGATAAAATTAAGTAATGATGCTGGTCGCTCAGCTAGGTCGCCTATGCTACATGTACACCATGTTATGTTTTTACTACATATTAAGCATTTACATAGCAATAGTTAACAGCACGAGTTTTAGCAATATCAGAGTAGGTTCAATATAGTGAAACAATCTTTATAAGGGTGTCGGAAGTGTAAAAATCAGGAATATTTTCTAAAGAGCTTACATGGACTGAAAGTGGTATGGACAAGAGAGGTTAGCCTAGGTACAGCAGGAGTATAGGCAGGCTATGCATGTTACCCAGAACAATCTAGCCTGGGACCGGATATCTATAGGGGATCACATTCGGCTAAGTAAGGCATGCTTAATAAAATAGAAGAAAATAAAAGGAAAGCAAGTGCTTAAGAATTAATGTAAAACCTAAGTAAAGTCACATGAGTAGGCAGGTGCGGTGCTCCTTGTTCACTATGCAGTGGTAGGCATGTTAAGCTCGTATCATCTGCTGGCCACCCGGTGTTAGGCAGTCCCCTTATCATGGTGTCTTCACCCAATGCCCTGGCTGGGCTCCGCTCGGTGATAGCCGCTTATTCTCACCATCTGGGCCGTGCTGATGTCTAAGGGGTTGCTTTCTGGGTTCCACTCAGGGCCTCCTCCATGTTGCAGCCTTTCTCCCCGTAGATGAGGGTCAGGGTGGTGTGTCATGTATATTTTCTTTCTGGGGCTTGACGTTGCCACCAAAGAAACCCCTTCTGCTGTGTTTAGTTTGGATGGCTTGCCTGAAGCTTGCGTGTGAGTGACTCTGCTGCACGTGAGGCTTACTCGCCTTCCGTGGTGTTGCACGAGTGTCCTGGTGCAGGGCCACCGGCCGCCTGTTCGGCTGCGGGTTCTGTGTGAACGGGTCAGTGCTGCGTGGCGGGGCAGGTTGGCGTAGCCTGCGCTCCAGCTGCTTCCAGAACCGTTCAAAGTGTCTGTTGATCCTTGCTAGGACGTCAGATACAGCGTCTGTGGGGCTCTCAGCGCCTGCAGTGTCCTCCATCTTGGGCAAAGCTCTGCACTCGCCTTTCGCTTGCGAGGTCTGGTTTGATTTGTCTCCGCTGGGTGGACCGGGATCTCCCCCGCCGGTCCAGAGGGGGGGGGGGTAACGGGGCTTGCTCATCCTGTCGTCTGAGTGTTTCTGGGTCGGGAGAGCGGCCGTCTCTCCCGCCCGTTGTTTGCTAGGCCGCACTGTCAGTTGTCGTGTCGGCGGGTCTCGAGTGGGTCTCTCACCCTCACCCTGCATGCCCTCAGTTGCAGGGAGCATGTGGGTATATTTTGTCGTCGTTTTTGCCTTGAGACACTGCCTTAGGTCGCTTGTTAGGGTTTCGTTGAGCGGGAGCTCCTGAGAGACACGTCTTGCCGCCATGACGGTTAGGCCCCGCCCCCAGAGTACAGATTTTTAAGCAGTGACTGGATGAATTCTTGCAAAAGCATAATATTTAGGGATATAATTTTTAATATATGAGTTAACTGTCTCCTCATCTAAGGATACGTCAGACTTCCATTCTGAAAATTGGAGAGTGCTTCAAACAATTTTTTTCTTTTCCCTTCAATTGGATCAACTGCAGAAACAGCTGTGAGGCTGCACTTGATGGGTGAAAGTATTTTTTTTTCAGCCTACGTAACTATTTATGTACCATTAAGTGGGGTTGAGATAGGGATAACTTAAAATGAAAGGACTTACGATCAATTTTAACGTAACAAAAAAAATGAGGCAACCGTGTGCAGTGCCAGTCTGCCATTTCAAAGGCTAGTTAGGTACCGTAAATGATGATTACATGCAGATGCACCTACTTTGCATTCAATTATTAACTATCTATAACCAAAGTGGACTATTGGAGAAATGTTTTCCTTTACAGAATAACCAAATAAAGGTATTATAAACATGGACTACGTGGCCCTAATTCAATTAATAGAATGGTTTTGGACAATAATGGTGGAAAGGAGAATTTTAAGCCGGGGAGAGGAGGACTGCTGTTATGGAAAAAATAAGGTTGTGCACACACAAATAGGGTTATCTACTCAAGTAAGAAGTGTTGGGAATTCACAGTACATTTTACATTTTAACAGCATAGCTCAGTGGTCCTCAACCCAGTCCTCGTGAACCACCAACAGTCCAGGTTTTTGTCAGACTCTCAATTTGAATTAAAAAAAAAAAAAAAAAAAGGGGAAATACATAAATCCCAGACTGCTGGTGGTCCATGAGTGCTAAATTGGAAACCACTGGCTCATAGCTGACTTAGATATATATTCCAATATTGCTATTTTGGCTTTAAATTTAAAATTCACTTTGGATTCCTGACACTAATCACTTTAGTAAATAACCCTAAACATTTTTTAATGTCCATCCAGATATTACAACTCTGCAAACAGATATGCCTTTAATAGGCAGTGCTCAATAATCCCAGGGAACAATAGTGATCAGATGCTTAAAACTGTGCATCCCCCCTCTAGCCATTCTGTATACACACTAAAAGGTAAGTAGAGGAACAGGTGCACACAGGATTGGGAAGGATGAGTTTATTGCTAGATACAATCTAAGCTTCATATGCTTACACTGGATTTCTACCAATTCTGGGGCCACCTAGGTCCTAGGACATGCATTTATTATACTCACTAAGCGTTGTAGTTTTAAAAATGTAAAGATGGAGTGCATATTTAGGGCACAGAAGAAACTTCAAAAATTATTGGGGGAAAAAATAATTAGTGAGCAGATTCCCAGATTTCTCTCCTCTGTACAGCATATCTACTGGTTGTTGAGTTCTACATGAGTTGTGTTCTAGAAAAGCGTATCGCATGCTGACAAATGTTTATGTATTTTTTTTTTACCCATCGTAATATTTGTAAACATTATTTTAACTGTCGCTCTTGTGTCAAGACTAATCTGTAGCACTATCCCAATCTGCCGGTATTCTTTCGTGCAATTTTGTGAAATTGTAGGTTTGTAAAATGCTTTTGCTACATTACATTGTTTTATTCAGTAGATCTGGAAAACATAATATATCACAAAAACATTAGGTCACTAAATTTTCAGTGTAAGTTATTCTAAAAATAAAATTTGTTGTGTGAATGAACGTTAGTTTCGCAGTGAGGTTTATTTTCGGTCAAACTAATTACCGTGAAAACTGACAGTGCAACTGAAATTTTAAAAAGTCTTTCAGTATTCAGCCATTTTTTTTAAACCACCCTGCTCCTCCATATAATTTTTTGAGTTGTTTACCAGAATAACAAAATAAAATTTGAAAGGAGGTGATACATACAGATTGAAATTGGACAGATGTATGCAAGTATATTTCTTACACTGAACAAAACATATGCAAAAGGTATACAAGCAAAAATTGCGCTTACAAAGAAGTAAAATGATACAAGTGATAAAACAATGTGACAATGTGTAGATATAAAAAGGTAAAGAAAGCTGCACCTTTGGGTGAAATTGCTCAAAAAACACCAAAGTGGCACATAAACAAGAAAAAAAAAAGTGCACTATACATTTAAAACATATATTGCAGGGGGCGGGGCCTGACAGCCAAGATGGCCGGACGTGCTCTGTGGGAGCTCGTGCACCTGAGGGTTCAAAAATGAGAATCCTGCAGAATTTACCCAAGCCAATAGCCCACGGTGCCAAGAGTACGATACTGGACCACACCAGGATCAAAACGGTACCAAACACGCACCGCCACGACACACGAGCACACGATCCGGCCACGCGGCCTACACTGAGGCGGAACCTGAAGCCTGGGGGAGGCGGACGATCACCCGGCACAGGACCCGCTTATATGCAAGAAATGTACGGAGCCCTGCTATCCCCCCCTGTGGACCGGCGGGGATATCCCGGTCCTCGTGGGGGCCGAATACCCCCAAAGCAAGTCATGATCAGGCAATATCACCGACGGGAAAACGAGGCTATCAAGGCCCACACAAGAAGGCGCCACAAGCACAACCCGCGACTAAACGCCTCCTGGTTAAACCACTCAACTGCACAATGGAGTTCTACGACCGGCTCTGCACCGGCCTGTGGACCAAGCTCCACACTAGGAGATGGCTCTACAAACAGGCGATAAAAGAAGTGGCGGCGTGGATTCGCCCAGCCACCCGGCGCCAATTGAGCAGAGACCCGCCCCGAGCCCCTAGACGGAGGAGAGATGAAAGACCAGGATGGCAAGAGACGAAGACATACATGCTGGGCACTAATACTAGCCCTCCTACTCGTCAGCACGGGACTCTAAAGTACGACGACTCACTCACAGATCAGCAGCACTCAAAGCTCTCAGCCAACGGAGTACACCCCCACATCTAGAGACCCACGCCAACAGCAAAGAAAACAATCGGCAGTTAGAGCAGGTACACACAGAGATCCGAACCGGGCGGAGAGCCTACCTGAGAGATGGAACCCCACCCTGCCACCGTACCAAACCCACATGCCAAATCCTTTGAGCCGGCATCGGCTGACTGAGGTGGACTGACCCAGTGGTAGACAGTGCCCCTACAGGACTAAACGTAGTGACATTGCAAGAATCCACCTCACAGTCTATGCCGAAGTGCGGTAAACGGTAGCACCTGGGACTGCAGCTATAAGGACTCTCTTTGCCCCAGTTGCGTTTAACACATAAGAACAGCATTGTAATTCCCTGGTGCTCTGTCTTGACTAACAGCTATCCTATGTCAGCAGTCTTTTATATGCATTGACAGTTGTTTAGAGAGGGAAATGCACTTTAGTATCATTACTAACTCAAAATGCATGTGTATTAGCCCGCTCATCCACAACCCATTTATTTAATGTCCTATCTTAAATGCATCCATCTTTGCTCTCCCTCCCTGAATCTTGATAACTAGCTTGTGCAGCGCCGACTAGGCAACAGCTCAGATAGCCTTGAACTAGCTAATCTCATAACGACATACCTGATACGGTAGAATTAACCCAACAGAATATGTCAACCTATACTACCTACTGGAGTTAAATTAAAGCGCCTGAACTAAGCTTGCAATTCTCCATCTATAAAAACATAAGCGCAATGTTTTAGATACTATAGTTATGTTAATATGTGAATTTAATCTGCTCACACCAGCTGTTATGGCGGTGCAGATTCGCATGTCCACTACGAGCACGAAAAATAAAGAATTTAAAAAAGTTAAGCAGACATAGCTAGGAGATAATCTCTTGTATTCTACTACTTAATCCCATATCTAGAGGACCATCCATACATTGACTGTTGTTGCCATAATCTCGATCTAGAGAGATTTAAAAAAAAGCATGTTTATAATCCTGTTATACCTACTTAAAAAAAAATTGTGCATCTTAAACGTAATGCCTTCTTGCATTTAAACTATGTATCCTAACTCTCTTGTCAATTGCTATTGGGGCATGACTAGCTGTATGTTCTTATCTGCACTTCAAAAATAAAGAATTACAAAAAAACATATAGTGCATACATAAAATGCACACAATGCAAGTGACAGTACACTAGTAAAGTGCTATATTCTGTATGTAGTAAATACAATAAAGTACATGTAAATTCCAAGTGCAAAAAGTGACAATGCATAATAAAAGCTTACTATGAAAATTAAATTAGGGACTTCATAATTATCACCCAGGAATACATTAAGACAGAATAGATGAAAACAAAAAAGGAGAAAATATAGTGTAATATTGTAACAGCACAGAAGGTAATGTAAGCAAATGAAATAAACTCACACGAAAGTCCGCTCTAACTTTGCTGGCATTGGTCCTTTTATTTAGGACTGAGATCGTTGATGACCAGGACGGCAACATGATATAAAAAAAAAAATCCTTACTTTATTGAAAACAAGGTTAAAAAAAAAATCACATTAAGTGATTAAACTCAAATGAAGTCTTTATCCCTCAGTATGCAATCTTTTCAAAACTCGCGACTAGCACTAGCGGTTTTCAAAGCTGCAGCAACAAGGGAATACGAGCGTCGTACGGTCACATGATGACGTACATATTCGTGCGTGATGGCACGTTTCGCCTGGGCGGCTTCCTCGGATCACTCCATAACCCTGCCGTCCTGTTCCATTTAAGTCCACTTGAGTACGCGTGGTATTAGAAAAGTCGTGTGCCGATTGGTGCTTCCAGAAAACTAAAGGTTGAGTGGCTATTCTGCAAATGAAATTATGCCACAGGTGAAATAGCAAGTCCAATGAATAAAACATGACAATGAAGACAACAGGGGAAGATAATGAATATTTGATTAGAACGCAGCAGCAAACACTATCATCCTTATGATTCCTCTGTCAAAGTATCCTTTCTGGAAAGTGAAACTACCCTAAAAATGTGCGCTACTTCAATGCTTAACAAATGTTTATTATTGTGCGGTTCTAAAATGACACCATGTATTTTGGCCTAAATGTTGAAATCCTTGTTGAATTCCTGACAACCAACATTTTAGTGTGCAACAATGACAGCTGTAAATGCTGTTCAAATCTCATGCGGTTTCTGTTGGTTTGCGTATCCTCTGACAAAATGAAATATCCCCCCTTTTTTTTTTTCTTCTGAGATTGTAAAAAATGGCATGACGTGCCAGCTGGGACATTTTATTGTGACTGCGTAGATGCAACTTTACTGAATATGGCGATTACTAAAACCATACATAATTATACAGAATATCCCCATCCCACCCTTTACACAATATAAATGTAAGGGGGGTGGGGGGAGTTTCCAAAATAGCATGATTTGCAGTTGATGAGTGCTGACGAATCAGCAGTAAGTAATATAAAGACGCGAACATTACCTAGGGTGCATCTTATCTGTCTAGCAAACATAATAGAATAGATATCATCATTCTAAGCATGGGAACGGTTTAACCTTAACCCCTTCAGTGTCACATAAGCAATGTCCTACTCTTAAACAATCAGCCCTGGTGTGGTGTTAAGGGGTACCTGCAGCACCAAAAATAAGTTATTTTGGAACTAAATGTTCCCTTCTGTCTACCCCCTTTGCAGTAATATTGCTTGCTTAATTTCCAGTGCCGGGACTCGTCTTCTTAAAAAAAAAAAACAACAACAAAAAAAACCTGTATTGCAGGGTTAAAACTAAAAGATCACTGATCCCAGGCTACTTCATTAAGATGAAGTGGTCTGGGTGACTACATTCTTCCTTTAATTTATTAAATTCATCTACTAGACTGCAACATGGTACGAGTGGACTTTCATTAAAACTAAATAAAAAAAAGATCAATCACTTTTTTTTTTAAAATTTTGTATTTTATTGGAGTTTGAATACTCGAAATACAGCATTGCCGCAATATGCAGTTAGGAATAATTTGTCGTCAACATGAAACATAAATAATAAGTAACTTTAAAGAGTTGCCAAGGTGGGTATATGTCAGATAGTGGTGTATATAGACTATGTGTAGAAAGCAGTTTATACAATCTACAGGAACTGTCTATATATGTGCATCAACATTGCGGAGCCAGGGAAGTTGGAAATTATAGTGGGTGGTCTGGGTCCGGTTTTCATCGCAGGTGCTTGACGTCTGGGCCTCCCGCAGACGTCAAGCACCTGCAATGGATTGTTTTAGCTTTGTGGTATAGTCTAAGAGTGTCTCTTTGGTAAAGTTGGCACGTGTTAGCCCTTCTTCGGCCTTTGGTTGCTTTTGGTTTGACGCTGTGTGTGATTCCCTTCGTCTCTGGGTTCCTCTGTGTCGTTTTCCTGCAGGTTCAGCCGCCGGAGAAATAGCGTTTGCCCATCTGCGGAGGACAGTGTAAGTGTCTGGTCTCCCTGTGATACCGCCAGGGATCCATCTGCACCCCACCGGTATCTGATTCCCGCGTCCCTTAGATGTTTGGCTATTGGTGCCAGCTGGCATCATTCCACAAGTGCTGTGAATGGGATATTCCCATATAGGGCTACTGCGCTGCTGCCAGCCGCTGTTGGAGGTTCCCCACCTCTTTCTGAGTGCTCAGTAGGTCAGCCTTTCACACTTCCCTCATTTCCGCTAAGAGGTCTCGTAAATCCCGCTTAGTTGCTGGGGATGAGTCCTCCTCCGATTCAGAGTCCTGGTAACGGGCCTCTGTGTCTGCTGGGGACGAGGTACGGCTCTCCCTATCCTCATGGGAGTCCTCCTCTTCACTAGGTGCCTTGGGCGCCATTTTGGCGGGAGCCGGTGGATTAGGCCTCGCAAATGAGAGCCGAATATCCAACATTCTGGGTGTCTCAGGTGGGTGGAATTTTTTATTTTTGCGCCCCATTGCCTTCTGTGTGTGTGGCGTGAGTGTGGCCACAGTTGGGCGCCATTTGACGTGCTTTTTATTCTCTTTTCTCTGTCACTCGTACGGAGCTCCTCAGACACGCGTCCGTCTCTCTCAGCAGTTGGCCACGCCACCTCAATCACTAACTTTTTTATGTTGTATCCCTTCTATTCAAAATCTGATCTCCCTCACATCCTTGACAATTGTATTTGTAATGGGAAACATTTGTTGTTGTTCTTGTTATTATTTATATAGCGCCAACAAGTTCCATAGCACTGTACAATAGCTGGACTAACAGACACGTGTATATGTAACCAGACAAGTTTTATGCACAGGAACAGAGGGATTGAGGGCCCTGCTCAATGAGCTTACATGCTAGAGGGAGTTGGGTATAGTGGCACAAAAGGTAAGGGCATGGTAGAAAAGTAGGTTGCTAGGATAGTATTCATTAAGGGCTTAGTGTTTTGTTTTGATGACAGTTTCAGTGGAGGAATATGTGCGGGGAGGGAAAGCTGTTCACAGTTTAATTGATGTGCTTTCCTAAAGAAGTAAGTTTTCAAAGATTTGTTGAAGGAGCAAAGACTGGGTGAGAGTCTAACAGAGAGGGGAAGGGCGTTCCATAGGAACGGTGCAGCCCTAGAGAAGTCTTAAAGGTGAGCATCAGAGGAAGGAGTACGTACAGAAGTTAGACATAGGTCTCCGGCAGAGCGTAGGGGCCTAGATGGGACTTACTGGTGTATTAGTGAGGATAGGTAGGTTGGAGCAGCATTGTGTAGAGATTTGTAAGCAATGGCAGGATCTTAAAATGAGTCCTATATCTTACGGGAAACCAATGGAGGGACTGACAAAGTGGGGAGACGTGGGAGGTGCGGGCGGACAGGAAGATGAGCCTAGCTGCCGCATTCATTATAGACTGTAACAGGGCAAGTTGGGAACACGTAAGACCACTGAGAAGCGGATTACAATAGTCAAGGTGAGAGAGGACAGCAGCATGGACAAGCACCGTTGCCGTATCAGGCGTTAAATAGGGTCGTGGCAGGAGGGCATTCCCTCCAATGGCAGCTGGAGTAATTAAATAACCTCCATTTGTTTAAATATATATATGGATTTGGGAGAGAGTGCAGGTAACTTTTTTCTTTGCTTTTTTCTGTATGTATTGGGGCTGATGTGAACTGGCCGTTGCTGCTGCCCAACAGTAGTGGGAGTTTGAGCGCAGGACATGTTTTTTTGTCGGTAAATAGGGTTGGATGCACTCAATGTTTTTGAGATGGAAGCGTCAGGATTTGGCGTTTGATTGGACATGAGGGGTGAAGGAAAGGTTGGAGTCAAAGAGAACATCTAGACAGCGAGCCTTAGAGGTAGAGCGTATGGTAGCGCCATTGACTTATAGGGACACAGACAAGGGAGTAGCAACACTTGAGGGAGGGAAGACCAGAGGTTTTGTTTTGGACAGGTTCAGTTTAAGGAAGTGAGCAGCCATCCAGGTGGAAATAGCAGAGAGGCAGTCAGAGACACGGGTCAAGAGGGGTGGTGAGAAATCACAGAAGGATAGATAAATTTGCATGTCTTCCACATAGAAATGATACTGGAAGCCGAAGGAGCTGATTAGTTTACCAAGGGAGGCAGTGTAGATTGAGAACAATAGGGGACCAAGGACCGACCATTGGTGAACACCAACAGAGAGGGTTTGGGAAGAAGAGGCAGAGCCAGAGAAAGAAACGCTAAAGAGCACTAGGAGAGAGCGGTATCTCGTAGACTGAGATTACGGAGGATGAGAAGAAGCTGTTGATGATCAACAGTGTCAAGAGCAGCAGAAAGGTCGGGGATAATTAGGATAGAGTAGTGGCCATGGGTTTTAGCAGTGATAAGATCATTGCATACTTTGGTCACAGCTGTTTCAACAGAGTGACAAGTGCAGAATTCAGATTGAAGCAGGTCAAGCAGAGAGTTGGATTCGAGGAAGTCTGTCAATCTCTCATACACAACTCACTGAAGGATCTTGGAGACAAACGGCAGTAGCGAGTTAAGGCGATAGTTGGACGGGGAATTAGGGTCAAGGTTGGGCTTTTTCAGAATCGGTGTTATGGTTGCATGTTTGAAGGGTAGAGAAAATGTGCCAGAGGAGAGGGAGAGGTTGAAAATTTTAGTGAGAGCCAAAGCAAGAGAAGGAGACAAAGTGCGTAAAAGATACAAGGGAATAGGATCAACAGGTGGTGGGGTGGGAGGAATGGAGCAGAGCAGAAACCTCTTCTGCGGTAGCGGGTGAAAATGAGCGTAGTACAGTTGAGGGAGTGTGGTTAGGGAAAAAATTTGTAGTGGATGGAGAAAGATATGAGATCTCTTCCCTGACTGTAGAAATCTTCTCAGTGAAGTGAGTTGCAAAGTTTGTGGGGGTCAAGTTGGTAGGAGGAGGAGGCACGACAGGGCGAAGAAGAGAGTTAAATGCATTAAACAGTTGTTTGGGCTCGCGGGAGAGTGTGGTTATGAGTGTATTGAAGTAGCTTTCTTATGAAGAGGAAAGAGCCAGACTGTAGGAGCGCAGCATAAATTTATAGTGGAGGAAGTCAGAGTGAGACTTTCTCCAGCAGCATTCAGCAGTTCTGGAACATTTTTGGAGGTATCGGGTAAACTTGGTGTGCCAGGGTTGTAATTGGGAGTGTTTAGTGCGTTTAAGTGTAGGAGGTGCCATGATGTCTAATAGAGAGGAGAGAGTGGAGTTGTAGAGGGAGGTTGCAGTGTTAGGGCAGGTAAGATTGGTGAAACGATACTTTGGAGGTTGGTGGAGAATTGCTGTAGGTCAAGACAATGGAGGTTTCTGCAAGACTGATGTGGTGAGGTACTTTGGGTACGGGGTATGTGGATGTCAATGGACAGCAGATGGTGGTCAGATAGAGGAAATGGAACATTAGAGAGATTAGAGGTGGTACAGAGATTGGAGATGAGGTCAAGAGTATTTCCTTCTCTATTAGTTGATGAATTGGACCACTGTGTCCAACGGAGGAGGTTATAGAGAGCAGACGAGAGGCATCAGGGCAGTTAGGGTTGTTGATTGGGATAATAAAGTCCCCAAGAATGAGAGAAGGAGTGCAAGAGGAAAGGAAATGGGGTAACCAGGAAGAAACTTTTTCAATAAATAGCCTAGAATGACCGGGGGGCGGTAAATGATGGCAATTCTTAGAGGAGTGGGTTTAAATAGACGGACAGTGTGAACTTCAAAGGAAGTAAGGAAAGGGCAGGGAGGATAGGTTGAAAGGCACATTGAGGGGAAGGATGCCTACACCACCTCCATTACAGTTGTTTGGTTTGGGAGTGTGGGAGAATTATAGACCACCATAACATAAGGAAGTAGCAGTATCAGAGGGGGACAGCCAGGTCTCAGTGAGTGCAAGAAGTGTGAAAGAATTTGCAATGAAGAGGTTGTGTATGGCTGTTGATTTTATATTGCTGCAGATGGAGCCAGCGTTCCAGAGTGCACACCAAATATACGGCATGTTATTGGGATGGGGTTTGTGTGGTTTCTGGTTGACTTAGTGTGAGTAGAGCAGATGACGGGCCCTGGGTTGTGAGACACATCACCAGCTGCTAGAAGCAGGAGGAGAGATAAAGAGTTAAAACGGAACTTGGAGACATTTTGTAACGTTTGAACATTTGTTTTTATGTTTTTTAATAGATTCAATAGTATTATTGGGCTGAATAAAAATATAGAGAAAGCAGTCTTCTACATATCTGAAATGAGCAGACTGATTATAAATTGCTCTTTACAAACACTATATCAGATGACCCCATCAAAGTAATTGTAGATTAATTCTGTATCTTTTATTACCATTTTGCCTGGTCGACAGTCCAAGCCTGTCTGTTGGAGGTACTCTGTTGCAGGGACTATAGGTGTTCAGTTCTACATTCCACTTTGTTTTTCACATACTATATATGATGAGAAATATGTGTGCATGTGAGCTGTTTCCAAGGGTGAATCATTCTATTAGGCATAGTGTGGAGCTATCAGTTGGGGAGAAACAACATATTGTTGGTGTGACTGAGTGTATAACAGAGCTCCAGAGCAATAATGCTCAAAGTAACGTGTCATTAAACTGGAACAATTGTATTTAGAAATCAGTATGTGTAAATAAACTACATTTAAGGGACCTTATAGTCACAAAAAAACTTTAGCTAAATTAAGACGTTTTGATTTATAGCTCATTCCTCTAAAGTTGCACTGCTCAATTCTCTGCCATTTAGGAGTTTAATAACTTTGCTTATGCAGTCCTCTTCACACCTCCCTGCACGTGACTTGCATAGTCTTCCTAAACACTACCTGCAAAGTGAGATCTAATGTTTAAACTTCATTTTTTGTACAGTCAGTTTAATTTAGCATTTCTTATCATCTGCGATGTTAATAGCTTGCTACACCCTACATGAGTCTCCTGTCTGTGATTAAAGTTCAATTTACAGAGCAGGAGATAAAAACGTCTAAAGTAAATTAACATCAGATTGAAAATGAAATAAATTTTCTTATACAGGCTGTGTCTTGTGTCAGTCACAGCTAAAGGGTATGTTGCTAGAGCTGCATAAATAGAAATAATAGTGATTTAACTCCTAAATGGCAGAAAATTGAGCAGCAAGACTTCAGATGCATGATCTATACACCATAACTGCTTCATATAGCAAATGTTTTGGTGACTATAGTGTCTCTTTAAGTTGTATAAACTGTAATTATTAAGTCATATAAAATTTCTTAGATCCGGCTCTGGCCACACCTCCACTCACACTCCTAAATGAAAAGTGTCTCTCTTTATCCATTTTAACTTATGGGAGGTATGAGTAGTTACAGCTCATTAACCTGAGTTTTGCCATTCAGATTTCAGTTTACTCCATTTTAGAGTTTAGTGGATACATAGCAGACAGAATATCTGATCAGGTTTATTTATTAAAGTGAGAACAAAAAGTGAATTGCAAATGTAATGTCAAAATAGCCGAACAATAAAATTCACATCATCTGACCTTGAATTTGAAATTCACTTTGAATTTAGGCATCTGGTTTTAATGTAGTGGTTGATCAGTGTCAGGGCCGGACTGGGAAAAAAATTAGGCCCGGGCATTTTTTAATCAGAGCGGCCCCCTAAGAAGGGGGCAGGGCCAGAGAGGGTGTGTTTTGTCATCACTAATGACAAGCACGCCCCCTCTCAAAGTGAGCATGTTAGTTCAATGCGCAGAGCCCGCTGAAGAGCTCTGGCATTAGAAAAAGGCCCTGAATTTGTTCTGCGCAGCGCAAGCAAATTTAATTTAAAACATGCTTGCGCTGTGTTTGCTTTTAAATTGTCTCTGGTTTCTCCACAAGTGGGATACCAGAGGACAAAAGGGCCAATAAAGTGCATGGTGCATATGTTTGGAGCCTGCTTGAGGGATTGCGTGTGTGTAGAGTGTGGTGTGGTATTGTGTAAATAGGTCAATTTCATTTGTGTTTGTGGTGTAGTATGTGTGGCTAGGGGGCATAGTGTTATAGGGGATGTAGTGAGTGTGTGCATACAGGCTGTAGTGTGTGTGTATAGGTGACATAGTGTGTGTAGGGGTTGTAGAGAGGGTGTGTTTAGAGAATGTTGTATGTGTTTGCTGACAAGGAATGTAGTGTGTGTATAGGAGATTGTGTGTGTGTGTGTAGAGGATTAAGAGTGCATATAGAGTAAGGGATCTAGCGTTTATCTGGAGCGTAATGTATGTAGTGGTGCAGTGTGAGGGGTGCTGTAGTGTGTGTGTGTGTATATATATGTGTATATATTTATATTTGGACGTATTGTATGTGTGAGGGGCGCAGTGTGTGTGTGTATGTATGTAAGAGAGGAGCAGTGTGTGAGGGTGTTTTTTTCTGCCGTCACATTCTAGGTTTCTAATTTTCTTCGTTAACTCACTGAGGGTTATTTTATATATTATATAAATATATATATATATATATATATTATATATATATATATAAAAAAATATATATATATGTGTGTGTGTGCGCTGTGTATGTGTGGGAGTGTGCTGCGAGGATGCTGTCTGTCTGAGGGTGCTGTGCGTGTCTGAAGGTGCTGTTTGCTGTGTGTCTGAGTGCTGTGTGTGTCTGGGGGTGCGCTGTGTGTGTCTGGGGGTGCGGTGTGTGTGTCTGGGGGTGCGGTGTGTGTGTCTGGGGGTGCTGTGTGTGTCTGGGGGTGCTGTGTGTGTCTGGGAGTGCTGTGTGTGTCTGGGTGCTGTGTGTTTCTGGGGGTGCGGTGTGTGTCTGGGAGTGCTGTGTGTGTCTGGGTGTCTGGGTGCTGTGTGTTTCTGGGTGCTGTGTGTTTCTGGGTGCTGTGTGTTTCTGGGTGCTGTGTGTTTCTGGGTGCTGTGTGTTTCTGGGTGCTGTGTGTGTCTGGGGGTGCGGTGTGTGTCTGGGGGTGCGGTGTGTGTCTGGGAGTGCGGTGTGTGTCTGGGAGTGCGGTGTGTGTCTGGGTGCTGTGGTGTGTGTGTCTGGGGGTGCTGTGTGTGTCTGGGGGGGGCTGTGTGTGTCTGGGGGGCTGTTAGTGTGAGTGTATTTTGTATTTAAATTTTAATATTTTTTTTATTAATAATAATAAAAAAAGTTATATTAATTACCCTCTTCCCCCCCCCCCCCCCACGCCCGTCTTACCTTTAGGGGGTGGGAAGCCGAGTTTCCATGGGGGGGTGCCTGATCCCTGGTGGTCCTAGTGGAGGTGGGGCAGATTGCTTAATATCCCCCCTCCCTTCTTACATCAGGCCTGGGAGGGGGGATCCTTACTGCAGCTTCTTTCCCTGGTGGTCCTAGTGGTGAGAGTGAACTCTAGCCAGAGTTCACTCTCGCGAGATCTGAGCGTTGCCGCGGTAACCGCGGCAACGCTCAGACCTCGCGAGAGGACCCAGCGGAGCTGCTGGCTAGAGCTCCGCCGGTGTTCTCTCCTGCCTCCCTCCCTCCCTCTCCTGCTGGCGGCCGCATCTCAGTGTCTCTGGGCCGGTGAGGGAGATCTTTGATCTCCCTACCGGCCCATGGAGAGACACAGCGGGGCCGGCGCTCGGGTAGCGCTGGCCCTGCAGGGGCTGGCAGGGGAGATCCTGTGATCTCCCCTGCCGGCCTCGGCCCCACGGCCATCGCGGCCCACCGGGCATTTGCCCGGTATGCCCGATGGCCAGTCCGGGCCTGATCAGTGTACACACACTGGTTAATGTGAGTCTCTCACATCCTTTCTCTGGAGAGTGCCTGGGACACAACCATGCTCATGAATGATTGGCAGCCCAGAAAATTGTCTCTCACACACAAAAAATTACCATAAGGGCGATAAGAGTTGCAATGCAAAACATGACCTACATAATCCGCTGACTTGTGTAACAACAAATGGCCTTGACTTCCCCTACTTCCCACTAAAAAGGGGGGTACAACAGGGCTGCTCACTTTCCCCGCTATTATTCAATTTAGCAATTGATCCTTTACTGCGAGCCATAGAAACCCTTCACCTTGAAAGTCTCAGCCTTTGCTGATGACCTCTTGCTCTTCACCACTGATCCGCAGAACTCTCTGCCTCCCTTAGTTGACCTGCTGGACTCATTCCATAACAGGTCTCAAAATGAACTGGAACAAATCTTATGGTCTTCATCTGGGAAGCGGCTGACCTCTGCCTTTGCCGGGTGGAATCCTCTTGAAATGGGAATCACAGGCACCCAAATACCTAGGAATCAAAATTTTCTCAGAGCTTGAACATTGGCATCACTTACACTTCTCCTACATAGGAAGGGCAAATCTATACAAATAAATTAGCTTCCCCAAACTACTATATCCCCTTGCTACTCTCAAAACAGGATTAAACTCTGCTAAATAAGAAGCTTAGATGATTTTTATGGCAGGGACGCAAACCACACCTTAGCCTTACAAATCTATACAAATACACCGCTCAAAGGGGACTTAACTTGCCAAATGCTAAGGAATATAGCCTTGCTGCGCAACCTAGACATGCACTGGATTGAATCCAATCCCAGCATAGGTTTTTGGAGTTGCTGTTGGAGTCCTTCCTGGCGGAGTCGGACTCACTGCCTGCTCTCCTTCACAGGCCACGCTACCTCCTCCCAAATAAAATCATCACGAACCCGCTTATACACACCCCAATCAGGGCCTTGGAACAAGCTCAATCTAAGATGGGAGCTCACCCTTTAAAATCACTGCACATGCCTCTTACTCGCAACTCTAACTTTGCCCCGGGTACCGACTATCCCTTCCCATTGTGGACAGACTGGTGTCACGGCTCTCTGCTCCTTAGTAGACCACAGGTTTTTTACACTGGCGGAAATACGGGAGCGATTCCCGGGCCTTCCAAACCCATGGTTTGCATACCTCCAGGTGCGGCACTACTACCACTCTGTCATTCAAACTTTCACAGAAGCAGATTGGGAGAACCCATTAGACACCATGCTGCGCTCCTCGACACGAACCATTTATTCCACATCTAAACTCTACATGTTCATACGATACACTCCAGACTGGACTGGTCTTAAAACAGGCATGGGGATGTTGGAATTATGAGTGCATGATGTGTTTTTGGGGTGTTTCTAGAAAAGTATAAAAATTGTGATTTTTCTGTTCGGAGATAATTGAGTTGATACAGTAATTAACTCAATTATCTCCTGAGCAGAGGGGAGGGATTGTGTGTAATGTATGGGAGTGACTTATTATCCGACTTTGTGTTTATTGGTTGCTGTATATTTTTACTGGTGCCCCACAAGGTCCACCTGGGTGGTAACCTTTGAGGCAAAACCTGCATAAAAGGCGTGGCCATTAAAGATTTAGTTCTGCTCCTAAGACTGAGTGTCGTCCAGTTATTGGGAAGGGTGATGAGATATTCGTGGATTATCTTGTACTTATGCCTGCTGTCTTGAAGTTCCCTGTTTGTTCCTGAGTAGCTGTTGGAGTAACCAGCAGAGAAGAAGCCCTGCTACCTCTGCTCTCCGCTACACCCACACTACCATTGACCCTGGAGTTCTTGCTTTTGGGACCTATCCCGGGTCAACCCCTAACCAATAAACGATTCCTCCTCAAAATAGCAGCTATTGGACGCAAGGCCATTTTGCAGTTCTGGAATCAGCTGAACGCTCTAACGCTACAATTATTTTTATCTAAACTCAAATTTATTTTCAAAGTGGATTGGTTGGCAACACTAACCAACAAAGAAATCCTTGCCAGGAAAATTATCCTGACCTGGAGATCGTATCTCCTTACTTTGGATGACTTCTTTAAAATCAAAGTGAGGAATGCCTTAGAGTAGAAGTGGTGGCCGGTCGAGACTTTACAAATAACATCTCGTTAAACAAGGTAGCTGAAAATAGAAGCATACAATGTTGAATTAGGAGGTTGGGGGTTGGGGGGACCGAACCGGCACACAGTTCTGTTATTTCGGTTGTTATTTTTATTTTTAAGATATATGTCCAGTCCACCACTTCCCAAAAGTGAAACGGACGACATATAAAGTTAAAACTTTACCATATTGAAGGCCACTCTGTCTAACCTATTCACACATTACTAACCAATGACCCCTAACCAGGCAGAACTACTTAATATACTGTCTGATGTGACACATTGTTGCAGACCGCGATGAGGCAACAATGCCTATATCAACTGAACATTAACTAACCAAGGGAACTGGGTGTAATTGTTGCCTCCGCTTAGTTGTATTGTTTTTGGTTCTGATTTCTTCTTCTTTTTTTTCTTTTTTTTTCTGTTTTGTTACTTATGCAAACAGAAAAAGAAAAAAAAACTGCGGATGTACAGTTTAGCATATCTAACTTTTAGCGTGTAACTTCAATGAAAGTCCTATTATCAACAACTTTTTTGGAATTAAGTGGCACATGTACTAAGTCATGAATTTCATATAACATGGTATTCCCACATAAAATTAGCTTACACTTCCTGCTTAATTGCTGCCACACAGTTAGTCAAGACTTCTTCACTCGCAACTTTATTTTAACTAATTTCTTTACTAACACGCAAAAATGGGCTGCTGTTCTATATGCCATGGTGTGTTACCTGTTAATACTACACTTGATATCGCTGCTGTGGCATACTTAGAATATCTTTAATTCAAAAAAATTGTGCAGTTTCTCTAAATGTGATGACCATATTTAATACAGTTTGTTATTGCTGTGCTCGTTACTGCTGTTGTGGCTACACAAGCTCTCTTTGTAATCATTTGCACAACAAAAATAAAGAATATAGAAGAGTAAGGGGAGAAAAAGCAAAGAAAGAAAAGACAAGAGAAAGGCCTGTGCCACCCCTCTAGAAAAAGCTCTTAATACAAAGTAATACCCAGTAATATAGACTTTGTCTATACCGCTAATTTTGTGGGATAATGAACAAGCGACCAGACAACCTATAAAGTTAATTCAACAAGCTATAAGTCTTGCTTTATTTCAAGTGTCAGGTTAAACCTACATTGATTTTGTAATATAGCTAAGCTGGGTCTATCCAAAGTCTATGGGCCGCATCGCAATACTAAGTGCCCAACGCATTTCCCAACACAAGGAAATTTAACTCGCCTAGTCATGATATTCCCAATGTACTCCTTCTAATCATAGTGTCTGGCACTTAAAATTCTCTGTTAAAATGTTGTCTATTTTTTTTGCCAACGATGGAAACATGCTTTTTTTATTTTATTTTTTTGTCTTTGTTTTTTGAGATCCTACTGACCTTTGATACAACTATACTGTCTGAAAATTATCCATGGCCATGTTATACTTGACAAACGTGTGTTTTGTTTTACTTATGTTGTACTGTTAAATGCAAAAAAGGGAAAGTGAATGCTTCATTTACACTCTTGACTCTGTATCTGTTCCATGACACACTTCCTGTAGCTGAAACTATGCTTGACATATGTGTTGTATTCAACATTCACAATAAAAAAGTGTTTTAAAAAAAACAAAACAAAACAAAACATGACCTACGTTAAAATTACATAACATTAATTATACACATTATCAAAAGTCATGGGATGTGTTATCCTGTGTAGTAAGTGTTGTATATGAACACTTTATTTTCATTATTAGTTAGGAAATTGTTTTCAGTTTCTTTGTGAGATGTTGAAGTCACTCTTTTTTTATTGTACTGCTACAGTGTTCCCAACTCACCTTTTGCAATTATTGTTATTGCTGAAATTTGAATGTTTTGCATCGCCATCATTAATGATATATTACTAACTGTTATCATGTTTCAGTCACAGGTTAAATATGCAATATTAATTTCCCTTTCAGTATTTTTTTTATTTTTTTTTATTAAGAGATTTACAGTCACTGCATATTACTCAGCCGATCCTTTGAGTTGAAGCTGACATTTTGTCTGTGTGCACAGTTTCAAAGACAGATGTGTGACAATGCAGTTGCACCTGTGGGAGAATCCAGACGCCATGTTGGCTAGCGGTAGTCTTGATATATGTCACACACACAGTACATAACAGCTACACTGATAATCAAAATCTAACCAATGTTTTTAGACTCCTCAACCCCAGGCTTATGAAGCCCTTAATCCAGCACTGACAAAACATTGCACAAAACTGTGAAAGGTGCTGTGAATAGGCCAATAGCAGCCATGGTATGACTGTTGTGAGCAGTTCCACTCATCAGATCTGATAAGTGGAATTGGGAGACTGAATTACATATCCCACAAACACTTGCTAGATGTGAATAAAGGGGCTACTGTAGTTTCTGATAACCTTTTACAATTGTATCACCATTTTAAGTGCTAGACTTTGAGAATGGGATGATGGTGGAAAACAGAGAAAGAAAGCAAGATAATTGTAATTTAATTGTAATTGTAAAACACCTACTTGATCTCATGCCAGCTCTCTCTACTTCATTTGTACAATTATATTTCTAATTGACAATTAAATTCCTTTTTTATTGTTGGCTGATGAATCTTTACTTGCAAACATGACTAGATATACCCCTTGGGAATTGTTATTTCAGACTGGGAAGCTCTATACTCTTAACAACAGAGAGAAAATCTGAGTGCATTTATAGAAGAAATTTAGAAGAAAAATATCCAAAAGAATCACAATCATATTCTTACATTCTTATACAAATGGTAAAACAGCAATATCCTATATGTTTAATTTAAATTCAGGGTTTGGTTAGAAATATGACCTACAAAAAAAAAAAAAAATTATAGTGTGAAGACTCATGACACATGATAGATTGTTGAGAATTTCATCATATAACTATAACCTTGAGCAGCTGGTTGTTAGGGTGATATCCAATGCACAGAGACACACACTGGCCTAGACTACTATTGGCTACTGGCTACTATTTCTCCACAATGCTGGGATAACATGCAAAGACATTAAAGGGATACTATAGGCACCAAAACAACTTTCGCTTAATGACGGTTTGGGTTTTAGATCATGCTCCTGCAGTCTAATTACCTATAGTATCCCTTTGATAATAAACAAAAAGGGAAGTAAGGAGGAATAGAATGGGTTTACCACTTAATTATAATGATATACCCCTATTTATATTGAGTGTTTAGTCTATTAACCCCTTAAGGATACAGCTACAGAAGCTTGTCTTACCCTTAAAGGGACACTCCAGGCACCCATACCACTTCTGCCCATTGGAGTGGTCTGGGTGCCAACTCCCACTACTCTTAACCCTGCAAGTGTAATTATTGCAGTTTTTTTATAAACTGCAATAATTACATTGCAGGGTTAACTCCACCTCTAGTGGCTGTCTACTAGACAGCCACTAGAGGTCACTTCCTGACTCATAGCTCAGAAAACCTGTGCTAGAGCGTCGCTGGACGTCCTCACGCTCTGTGAGGACCTCCAGCGTCGCTCAATTCCTCATAGGAAAGCATTGAACATCTTTTTCAATGCTTTACTATGGGGAGACCTAATGCGCATGCGCGGCATTGCCGCGCATGTGCATTAGGTCTCCTTGGCCGGTGGGCGGGATCAGTCTCGCCCACCGGCCGACGGAGTCAGTTAGGAGGAGCGGCGCGGAGGAGGAGGCAGCGACGAGGGACATCGTCGCTGCCTCAGGTAAGTGACTGAAGAGGTTTTCACCCCTTCAGCAACTGGGGATTGGGGGGTGGGAAGGAGAGGGAACCTGCAGTGCCATGAAAACGGTTCAATTTTTGCATTTTTGCTCTTTGTGTTAAACTGCAATTTGCATCTCTCTCATTTATTGTACCAAAACATATTATATACCATTTTTAAGAGGACAAAAATGGCTTTAATGTGATGTAACATATACATATATAAATTCTCATTTATTAAAAAAAAAAAAAAAAGTTAAATAGCGGGAAAAAAAACTAAAAAAATAATTTTTCCAAGTTTTGGCAATAATAATATGTGCATAATATGTCCAGCTTAGGAAAAATATTTGAAAATCAATGTATTTGTGTGTCTTGATTTACAGAGTAAATAATATGTGTAGGATTTCAGTTTAATTTGAAAGTTACAGGTCACAAACTACAAGGACTAAAATAAAATTTCAATGTGAAACAATTTTAGTAGTTGGTATGTTTGTCTTGGAAGTTTAATACCCATTACAGGAAACAAAATTGCCACACAAAAGTACATATATAAAGTATACATCACAGGCTATTTACCACAGGCTTTTTATGTAGCCATTTCACTGCCAATCTCTGCTAAATATTGGAGTAAAATAGTTTTTTACATATAACAAGTTTTTTTTTTTAATGTGTATTTCGTAAAGCTGGTGTGTGCTATTCCTGTACAGAAACACATTTTGTGTTCAGCTACATCTGCTGAGTACAACGATACCCCCATTGAATGCCTTATAGGAGACCATGCTATTTCCCATAGTTAGAATTTTCAAACATGGTCCTATGTCTGATTTTGTGGCATTATAGCAGTTTGACTGTTCGAATAACCCCACAGAGGCCTTCCATTTGAGAAAGCAGACATATATTATACCTTAACTTGCCACCATTTTTTCGCCAATTTATTTCAAATTTTGTAGTGAGAAATGTTTTAATTTTTTTACATAAATGTTGCATTTATTTCATACATTTGATAAGTGCTACTGTCATAAATTCCCCATATGTATGCTCAGTTACCTCTTCTGAGTAGAACAATATGCCCAATGTATGACCTAGACCAGGGGTAGGCAACCTTTTAGCAGCACTGTGCCGATATAGGATTGTGATGTCCCGTAGCGCGCGATCTTATTTCTTTTTTTTTTTAAATTGAGGTGTGTATGTTGCCGTATTCAGCTTGTGTTATTTTTACTGTAATTGCTCTGTATCGTTGTATATGTGCATATATGCAGGGCCGTCTTTAATATTGACTGAACCCTGGGAAAAGCATTTGCTTGAGGCCCCCTGGACCCTGTCCCCCCTCCCAGGTGTGCAATCACGTCCTCCACCCCAACGCTGACACACACAGACACGCTGACACACGCTGACACTCACACACACAGACACGCTGACACTCACACACACAGGTATGCTGACACTCACACACAGATATGCTGACACACACACAGGTATGCTGACACTCACACACAGATATGCTGACACACACACTGACAGACATACTGACACAAACAGAATGACACACACACACACACAAGCATACTGACACACACACACACACAAGCATACTAACACACACAGAATTTACACTTTTAAACCCACCCTCCAGTTTCCTACCTTTCCTGCTGGTGGCTGAAGGTGTTGGGAGTTGGGGTCTGGCTCTCTCGGCCAGCCCCCCTCCACTCTGCCTACTCTTCTTTCCTGCGCGCTCCTCTCTTTGTGGGAGGAAGTGATGCACGGCCGTCCCTTCCTCCCAGCCTGCTGCCGAAAATCAAGGGGCCCACTCGCGCTGTTAAAGCGCCTCAGCGCGCAACCAGACCTCTGCTGACAGAAGCCCACCGGGTGGCCCTTTGTGCATGGGCCAGCCGGTGGGCCTCCTTAGTGTGCGGATTAGCGGCTGGGGGGTGAGAAATAGTTGAGGCCAGCAGGGCTCATGGTGCAGCTGCCCCGTTTGCCCCGTGTTAAAGACGGCCCTTTCGTATATGAGCTATTATATTGTATATGTTCATGAGTAATTTATGGTATTGTGTATGATACATATGAATGTAAGCTGTGTATGGGGGCTGCTTGTGGAATTGTGTGTGTGGATGGATATGTCACATTGTGTGTTTGGTAGTGTGTGGGGGCTGTTTGGGGTATTGCATGTGGGGTTGTGTGCATGTATGTGGATTGTTAGTGGTGTTGCGTTTGTGTGTATGTTTGTGTGTGGGCTGTCTGTATTATTTGTATGGTGGGAAGGGTTATTCTGCATTTCTGTGTATATCTAGCAGTGTGGGTGACTTCCTTGGGTTCCAGTGGGGACCAGGCCGGCCAGGTACATGTCAAAGACAGGAGCTGCAACTGCGTGCTGCTCTACTACTGTGTGGTTTCCCATTCACTAGTGCTGGGACGAAGTGATCTGAGATCACTTCTTCTACGTGCTGCAATGCATAAATTTTTTTTTTTTGTAAATCTGTTTATTGAAATGGTATAATCAACATAGGTGGCTCGCAGGCCAGACAAAAACGTAAAATTTCCAAATCAAGATAGAGCCAGCATAGAATAGTTTAGTTTCAGAGCAGTCTGAGTAAAACAATATAAGTTCAGTTAAACATCACAAAATCAGGTAGACAAAGTATTGACCTCGGTTGACAAATTCCGTGGTTATTTCCCTCTATTTGTGGAAGCATGGGGCAGGGACCAGTATTAAGTGCCGTCATGTAGCATTCGTGTGTACATGAGTATTTACCCATGGCCCGATGTACTTCTGGCTAGACATGGGTCACATGTGACGCTAGGCTGTGGTGGACAGGGGATGGGTATGTCACATATGTAGTTATTACCTCAGATAGTCGAGGTTAGTTCAGGGTGTAATACAGTGTCAGGGCAGGGAGATCAGTGAGTCTCGAGTTTAGTGCCATGCAGGGTCGGGACCGCAAAGGCCGAAAGATAGCGTATGGGCAATGAGACCAGCGAGCCTTCCACATATGTGGGATCATTGGTGATAGAGTCCCAGGTACACTCCGGGACACCTCTGGGGGGAGGTATAATCTGATCGGTGATGTTGAAGTACCTCCTGTTGGGTAAGGTATGCGAGAGACCTATCTCATTGAATCTCCATGACCCAGTACCCCCATCCTAAATGGCCAATACTCAAATTAAAAGGTAGAAAACTAAGATGCGAGTGCTGATCCCTCCCACACAATACCCGTCCTAAGCGGAGCCCAAAACATGCTCACCGAGCACCTCTGCCTCAATAGCGCAGAGTCACCGGATGGTTCAAAGGGTCCCTGATCCCTCCCGTCATGGGCGGTGTTCATTGGTGCGTGTGCACGTCTAGGATCCCTGTCGGTCCTTATGTCAGAATGCTAGGGAATTAAGTCGTAGCGTAGTCAAGTTCCGGAATATCCAGCACAATAAACGTCTCTGAGGTCGATGTCTGCCCCCAGAGTCTTCCGTCCAACGTCAAGTCCCAACTTGTAGGTTACTAGTCAATGGTTTCCTATTCCGTCCGTTGTCATGAGGCATTACCTATCTGCATAATATAGTCTGTCCAGTGTCTATCTCAGGTCCCTTGTGACCCTGTGATCAGAAGGAGGAGAAAGAAGGAAAGGGAATTAGGGGGGGGGGGGCATTGGCGCCCGTGTCGCGCGACTCTGATTGTCTCCATCACGTCGATACTGAGCTACATAGTAAAACCAGGGCATCCACATGTCGGTGTGTCTGGCTCTCCGACCAGTGATGGTGGCGTGTGCCTCCTCCGCCCCCTGAATATCTTCGACCCGGTGAATCCATTCGTGTTTAGTCGGCACCGTAGTTGTTTTCCAATGTGCTGGAATGTTGGCCTTAGCGGCGTTGAGCAAGTGCCGCAGTAGCGACTTTTTATATACTGGTATGGGCTGTGTAGAGGCGTGTAGCAGGGCCAGTTCCGCCGTCCATTCGGGTATGTCCCTCAGGATGAGCGTCACCTCGTCCCTGACCATGGTCCAATATGGGGTAATGAATTTGCATTCCCACCAGATATGTAGTACAGTGCCGCGTTCCACCTGGCATCTCCAGCACACTGGTGGGATTGATGGAAAGATTCGGTGAAGTAGTGCCGGTGTTCGGTACCACAGGGATATCAGCTTGTAATTCATTTCTTGGTAATAGGAACTCATCGAGCTCTTATGTTGCCAGAGCAACGCGGATTCCCAATGTTGGGTGGTAAGTTCCTTCCCCAGTTGTCCTTCCCATTGCCTCTTAAACGCCAACGGTGCGGGGGTGCCTCCCACTAATAGGTTTTGATATAGTGTCGAGATTGCGTGGGCCAGATCTAGTCCTTGGTTGCAGAGTCTTTCGAACCATGTGAGGTCCCTGTGCAACCGTGCGTTGTGTGGTATGGAGGCAATGAAGTGTTTCAGTTGCATGTAACGGAACTGGGAGAGAAGGGTCCAGGGTCTGTCTCCAAGCAGCGATGGGAGATCCCGAAGTTTCCCATCAGCGAGGATTGTATGTATGGGTATATACGTTCGTTCGCTCTCGATGGGCCATGCTCTCGCTGGGAGTCCACCTCCTATCTCTACATTATGTGTGATCGGTAGCATTGGGCTAGGCGTAGGTGAGATGTGTTCCAGTTTTCTCAGTGTTCGCCAACCAATCAAGGTCTGGGAGACCGGACCCTCAGTGCGCGTCGGGGTGATGAGTCTTCCGGGGTTCCCCCACACCTGAGCTTCCAGCGTCGAGCCTATGAGTCCCCTATCCAGTGTGACCCATTGTTTGGGTGCCGAGGTTACATGCCAGTCTAAGACACGTTGCAGTACCGCAGCCTGATAATATTTTTTAAAATCAGGGAGCGCTAGACCACCGTGTGCCCTGGGTCGGCACAGGATATCATGCCGAAGTCGAGATCGACCGCCTCGCCAGACATATTTAAGCACTCCCGATTTTAGGGTCGAGAAGAAAGACTCCGGGATGGCAACAGGCGTTGTTTGCAAGAGATAGAGGATCCTCGGTAGAACATTCATTTTAAGTACGGCAACTCTGCCGTGCCACGTAATATGCGGGTAGGACCAGTTGGAGAGGTCCATCAGGACTTTCCTGAGGAGGGGTGTGAAGTTGCAGTCATATATATCCTCCGGGTCTGTAGTCACCCAGACGCCTAGGTACTTCATTTTAGTGGAGCACCAGCGGAACTCAAATTGCGATTCCAGGGAACGGGCCTCCTCTGTGGGGAGTGAGATGTTTAGTGCCTCACATTTAGGGATGTTGAGTTTAAATCCAGATAGGCGTCCGAATCTGTCAAGTTCTGTGAGGAGACAAGGTAATGTCGTTCGGGGGTTGCGGACAAAAAAGAGGAGGTCATCGGCGTAAGCTGCCACCTTATGGTGTACTCCTTCCCACTCATAGCCCTTGATGTCCGGGCTCTGCCTGATAGCCTGTAAGAGGGGTTCCAGGTATAGTGCGAACAACAGTGGGGAGAGCGGACATCCCTGCCTGGTTCCATTACGGATCGCGAAGTCTGTCGTCGTGGCTCCATTGATTCTCACAGTTGCTCGAGGGTCCAGATATAGTGCAGAGATCCAGGAGAGGAGCCTTTCATCGCATCCCTGCCATCTCAGCATCTCCATAAGGTATGACCAGTTGACCCGATCAAACGCCTTCTCCGCGTCCGTGGAGAGAAGCATTAAACGGGTCCCATGTCTCTTAGCATGACGCTGGATGGCGAATACTCTCATGGTGCTGTCTCTGGCTTCCCTACCCGGAATGAACCCTGTTTGGTCCTCGTGGATCAGCTCGGGTAGGAGGCATTTGAGACGAGTAGCCAGAACTTTTGTGAACAGTTTGGAATCCACATTAAGTAATGAGATTGGGCGGTAACTGCCGCAGTGTAACGGGTCCTTCCCAGGCTTCAGGAGTACGGAGATGGTGGCAGCTACGGATTCCCTCCCCAAATGTCCCCCCTCCCCAACTGCGTTGAGGGCATCAGTGAGTCGTGGCAAAAGTATGTCGGAGAAATTTTTATAGTACCCCACAGAGAAGCCGTCTGGTCCTGGTGCCTTACCGGTCTTAGATGATTTCAAGGCCGCAGCTATTTCTGCAACATCAATTGGGGCTCCCAGGAGTGCCGCAGAGTCCTGCTCCAATCTGTGAATGCCCATTTCAGACAGGTATTCCTGAACCATCGAGCGGTGCATCTCAGTCTCAGCTACCCCTTTAGGTGGATATAGATTATATAGTTTTTCATAAAACCGCCTGAATTCCTCCGCAATCTTTTCCGGGAAGGGAGATATCTCCCCGGAGGTCAAGCGGATCTGTCGGATTTGTCTAAAGGGCATGGGGCCTTTTAATAGTCGTGCAAGGTACTTGCCACCTTTGTTGGCGTGGGCATAGTAGAAGCCCTTAGAGCGTTGTACAGACTTGAGGTGTCTCTTCAAGAGGAGAGCTTTAAGTTTTCGACGATGTTCCATTAGCTCTCCATAGACCGCATTCAATTGGGATCTTTTATGACTGCGCTCCAGTGTCGAGATGTTGCGGTGTAGCTCAGTCAGCTCGGACATGAAAGCCTTCCGTTTTTGCGAGGCAATACGTATGAAGGTCCCGCGGATCACGCTCTTATGTGCCTCCCAGAGCGAGATCGGGGAGACATCCGCCGTGTCATTTTCCCGAAAATACTGCTCTAGTGCCTGATGAAGTCGGTCCTTCGTGTCCATGTCCAGTAAGAGGGCCTCATTGAGTCTCCAAGTCCATCTTGTTGGTTTGTAGAGTGGGGAGGCCAATTCCATGGCAACAGATCCATGGTCCGACCAGGTGGCAGGAGTGATGTCAGTTCCGAGCAAGCAGGATAATCCCTCTTGAGTAAGGAAAAGATAATCGATACGTGAGTATCGATTATGGAGCGCCGAGAAGTAGGTGTAATCCTTCACCGTGGGGTGCAACGTCCTCCAGCAGTCCACCAATCTAAGAGCCTCTAGTGATTGTCTAATGGACCTAATATGGCGCTGCGATATGCAACTGTGACCCGTGGAAGAATCCAACGTCGGGTCCAGCGGGGCATTAAAATCGCCTCCTACTATTAGGATTCCATCGGAGAAATCCTCCAGCTGTTGGAGAGCGTTGCGGAGGAAGGGAGCTTGCCTCTTATTAGGCACATAAATGGAGGCTATGGTGTAGATTTTGTTCGCGATAACCCCTTTAAGGAAGAGGTACCTCCCCATTGAGTCCTGTACACGGTCAAGTTCCTCGAATCCCAGGTTGGTAGCCAGTAGGATGGCTACACCGGTCTTATGCGATGCGGGATGATTGCAAAAATAGTTGGTAGCATAGTGTCGATTGCGCAATCTGGGTTGTGACCCTTCCTTAAAATGTGTTTCTTGTAACAGGGCGATTGACACCCGCTTTCGGTGTAGTTCCCTCAGCAGGTGCGTCCTGCGTTCAGGTATGTTCAGTCCCCTACAGTTCTGCGTGATAACCTTCAGGGGTGCTTCGTGGTAGGCCATAGTGCCCGGTATCGACGGGGATGTGGATCAGTGGGAACAACCGGTCTACACGCCAGGGAAGCCAATGCAGGGGGGGAGGAGGGAGAGGGAAGAGGAGAGAGAAGAGGGAGAAAAAAGAGAGAAGGGGGTGGTATGAGGGACAGATAGGAAGAAGAGAGAGGATCGGAGACAGGTAAAGTAATTGTAGGAGCGGGTTCGTACGAGGGCCTGAGATGCAGGTACAGTCGTCTGTAAGTAGGTTAAAAGGAGGTAAGTATCCCTGTTGTCGATACCCTCACAGAGTTTGGGATCTATCCCAAATCTAAACCCCCCACCAAGGTGGAGGAGGGTAGTCTCGTGCAGCAACCGACGTCAATGGGTCTTCACTCCGGTACCAGCCCAGGAGATGAAAGTACCCGTTGCGTGGCCGCACCACCTGTAGCACGAGTGTATTTACGTGGAAGCACGGTTCAGGCTCCGCTCAAAGGGGGACCCACGAGAGGATAGTCAGCACCCGCCTCAACCTATCCCCCGTATGGAGAGTTAGTGGGCAGTGTAAATGGTCAATTGGGCGAATGATGAAAGAGCCTATGGACAATAACCGTTAACCAGGTGAGGCAGAGAATATAATAGTCCAGGCTAAACAGTAAATTCCAAAGCTATCCCGTATCCCCAGGTACAACCCCAGCATAGAGCGCCTTCTTCTAGTCCCCCCACCAACCCCATCGGTCCGCCCCTTGCGGGACTGCTAACGATCAGATTGTGGATTGATGAACAATTTACATATGTCAGATCAACGGGTTCGGAAGGGGGGGGGAGTGAGTCCATGGAAGGCAACCCCCAAAAAAATAACCACGTGTTCTCGTTATGGTCCATGCAACACTTAATACTGCAGAACAATTCTAACAAACCCTAACACAGAATTAACATTTTTAAGTACGTTTTCTCCCTCACGGTTCCCCTCCTCCAGCTCGCCCCGCTCCAGAGAGGGAGGGGGGGCAAGCAGGGGGGTGGGAATGCATACGTGCGAGAATGGGCGCTCCCAGGTAGGGGCTAACAGACAGATATGCCCCTGGGTGGGCAAATGGGTCCAACAAACCTGCAATACCATGTGTGTGTTCGGGCGGGGGAGGGGGGAAGGAGGGAGGGGGGGGGAGGGGGGGGGAGGGGGGGAGGGGGGGAAGGGGGGGGGGAGGGGGGGGAAGGGGGGGGAGGGGGGGGGGAAGGGGGGGGGAGGGGGGGGGAAGGGGGGGTGTATGTCTCAGGAGTAGGGTGCGAGTGTGTAACAGGCCATCCAGTTCGGAACTTGTACATACTAAACCTTGCAATAATATACAGTTAATTACGACAACAGGCGACCCTCTATGGAAAACGGCAAACGGTGCAGAAAACACATC
Source organism: Pelobates fuscus (assembly GCF_036172605.1). Taxonomy (NCBI): domain Eukaryota; kingdom Metazoa; phylum Chordata; class Amphibia; order Anura; family Pelobatidae; genus Pelobates; species Pelobates fuscus. Next base: position 88,833,761 of record NC_086326.1, read on the forward strand.
CCATGGGGCAGGAGCCGTAAGCTGGTCACCCACAAATTAGTTATGGGTATGCGTGACCCGGGAGTGGGGTGTGGGTGCGTAACAGGGCAACCAGTTTGGTACTCGTACATATTAAATCTAGCAATAATATAGAGGTAATTACAACAACAGTCGACCCTCTATGGGAAACGGCAAACGGTGCAGAAGACACATCCCACGGGGCAGGGGCCGCAAGCCGGTCTCCCACAAATTAATTATGGGTATGTGTGACCCGGGAGTGGGGTGTGGGAGCGTAACAGGGCAGCCATATTGGCATTTGTACATACTAAACCTAGCAATAATATACAGTTAATTACAACAACAGTCGACCCGCTGTGGGAAACGGCAAACGGTGCATAGAATACATCCCACAACCCCCCACCCCAAATCCACACCCACCCCAGAGACCAGGTAAGAATCAGTGTCCCATAAGTCCATAGTCCCGTGTTGATCATAGAGGAAATTCAGGGGGGATAGTCCGCATCACCCCCCTCCCCCCAATCCCCCCACCCAAAGGTTCGGCACCCATGTAAGCAGGTAGTGGCACAAGTCTTGGGGCCAGAGATGCCATAGCGTAAGGCAAGGAATTACGGGGATCACAGCGGTAGGGGACCCCGGCAAGAACCCCTATGGTCCAATAACCCCCCTCCCAAGGTGTCAGGGAAAAAGAGGGGGACCCACAGTACCTTAAATCCGGCGCGTGGAATTCACTCATCCAGCAGCAGGGTTCCAACACTTAGAGTAATCGGTGTAGTACCATGTGAGGTTCACGGGAGCATGATTATTCCTCCGGGGACGTAGGGTCTCTATGTCTGTCAGTCCGGGGGGCGTAGGAAGCTCCAGCAGATCGCTGCCTGGGTTGTCTGGGTTCTCTCTGCGGTCTCGGTGGCGGGCCCAGCGGGCCCAATATCCAGTTGGTGACTGACTGAGGCGGAAGGCCCAGTTCCCCCAGAAAGCGCGGAACTTCTTCAGGCCATCTCAAAGTGACCCACCGGTTCTGATGTCGTGCCATCAGGGCGAAGGGGAAACCCCATTTGTAAGTCACGTTATGTTCCCGCAGCGTCGTTGTAATAGGTCGGAGTGCTCGCCTGGCCTCCAGGGTGATAGGAGACAGGTCGTTGAAGAGCGCTACTTGGGCTCCTCTGAAGGGCCAAAAAGCTCGTTCCCGGGCTTTAAGCATGATGGCGTTCTTCACCGGGAAAGAACTCACACAGCAAATGAGGTCCCTCGGGCCGTCCTCTGCGTTCCTGGGGCGCAGCGCCCTGTGCGCTCTTTCAAAGAGGATTGGCGGCGGTGGGGTGACTTGCATGATGGAGTGGAAGAGTTCCCTAAGAGTGTCCGCAGCCTCTTCCGTCCCCTCCGCTTCTGGTACACCGCGTACGCGGATGTTACATCGCCTACCTCGGTTATCTACATCTTCGAGGTGGCGGCGCATGGACAGGATCATCTCGCCTTGCCTAGTGAGCGCTGTGTCCGTGGATGATATACGGGCCATCATAGCCACATCTGCTTCCTCCAGCGCGGTAATGCGGCCTGCATGCGTCGCGAGTTCGGTGCGGAGCCCAGCCACCTCCGTCCGCAAGGCTTCCTGCAGGTTAGTGGCCACTGCTTGGAGGTCGGTTTTAGTGACCATAGCAGCAGTCAGGTCCCGGAGGGTATTTTCAATCCTCTCCAGGGCCGCGTGCGTTGGGCCTTGTGCTGGGGCCGACGCCATCTTGGGTGTTGCGGGGTCGCCGCTCGCCCCGGGCTGTGGCTGTAAGAAACCGTCCAGGGGGCCTTGCTGGGGGTTCCCTGGGGTCTGGGGATGCTCAGGGCGTTTAGTGCGCCCCATGAAAGCTGAATTGCCGCTATAAATCGCTAAATCGGGGGTGTAGGTGAGCGGAGCTCTTCACTCACGCGGCCATCTTAGACGGAGCCGAAACCACGCCCCTGCAATGCATAAATTGAGGATTGTCCTTCACCACCTTTTTGGATTAGCCGATATCTGAAGTTTTACCTGATAGGCCAGAGCCTGTTTGGCTCTAGCAGCCTTGAGTGCCGTGCAAAGACACCTCGAGTGCCGTGTATGGCACTAGTGCCGTAGGTTGCCTACCCCTGACCTAGACACTATTTTGTGAAGTTACAGTGTTGCAAAAGAGACCTTTCAATTTCAGATTTTTAATTGTGAATTTTCATAGATGGTTTTGATGGGTCCGTGTTCTAATTTGAAATATTTTAGCAGGCTGCTTATGCCAACTACCCCAATAAGGCACACCATTTCTAAAAGAAGACACTCAAAGGTATTTCAAAAGGCATATTTTGAACGTTAGCGTGAAATCATTTTTCCGCTAGCTTGTACCAAATATAGTGGTAATAAGCATTTTTTCTGCTTTTTTACACAGACAATGAGTTTGTAATATATATATTTTGCAAACCTTATGTGTGCTACGGCTTTATAATACTTCATATGTTGCTCAGCACTGTTATCTGAGTACAGAAATACCCCCATATGGGGCGGAGCCAAGCTGCAGAGCAGAAAAGTCGCATGACACTGTAGCTCCTGCAATCTCAAGCCAAAAACACCCAATCTAAGCGGTAAAAACGACCAAAACAGCCACAAATCACAAGCAATAACAGGGGAATTGACATGGGCCGGAAAAATAAAAAGCCAAGGCTCGAAGAGCCCAGACTTGGCCTCGATATCGGAGCCATGTGGCGCCAGGCCCACGGAGCAGCTAGGCCCAAGATGGCCGAATACCCGGAGACTTACTCCGACCTGTCGGACGACTTCTCCCAAGGGGAAGACACGCATCCCTCTCCCAGTCCACCGGCAACCAAAGCCACACCACCAGACCCTGATAATGCACCAGTCACGACAGCGGTGCTCAAGGCATTACTGGCGGGCCTGCAGACCACGATCCAGGCAGAAATGGCAGGCCTCCGCACGGACCTCCAGGGAATGACCGGGAGACTGAGTACCCTGGAGAATACCTCCGCCACCACTGCTACCCATATTGCCGCCATGCAACTAGAGATTAGGGGTTTGCAGACTAAAACAGAGGCTTTTGAGCGGCGGTTCGCCGCGCTCGAAGTCACACGAAGAGCAACCAACATAAAGGTACGGGGAGTATCAGACGACTTGCCGGCGGAAGAACTCCCGCGTTTTGCGCGGAGGCTCCTGGGAGCGCTATTGCCCGCGCGGCAGGCCAAGGCTCTAAGCCTGGATGGGGTCCACAGAATTCCCAAATCGACCAAAGCCCCACCAGCGGCTACAAAGGACATCATACTCCGCTTCCAGCGCAAGGAAGACAGAGCCACAACCATGGCGGCGGTCACAGTACTCCTTTCGAAACCATGTTCCTCTCCTTCTTCATGGACTTGTCCGGCAGTACCTTGGCCTGGAGACGGTCGCTCAAACCACTTACGACGCTACTCCAGCAAAAAGGCATAACGTTGGCGCTTTAACCGCTCCCTGCTGGTGACACATTGCGGGAACACCCACGAGATTCACGACCTCCAGGGAGCGCAGGACTTGCTACCCACGCTTGGACTACCTCTAGATGCCCTACGGCCCACGACAACCTCCGAGACCACCAAACCACGGCATGGATGGAACCCAGAAAGGGTGAAAACTTTCGTTCCGAGACGGTCCGGAAATAGCTCCCATGATGACAACCCGACATGAAATACCCAAGAGTTGTGCAAATCGTAACAAGATAATTGCCGGGACTGTACGATCTCGCTACCATGGAACTAACCCATTGCGATTCTCCTCACAATTTAGTTGCTTTGCCCACCTGATGACTTAGACTTTTCTTTATATTGATAATCTTTGTGTTTATTATTCTAATTTACCAGTAAATGTTACTAGTTAGCTACCTGTCAGACACACACAAGATCGCTTCCCATCAGGTTATGTCCCTCACTTCCTCCCCCATTTCTGCCCTAAGCGGACACAAGGCAGTACATGGCCACACACGGCAGACAGGTGGGGTTACAACACACCCAGGACCCAGATACCTACCGAGCTATATTACTACCTAACGATAAGAGTGGAGGGTACACCTCAGAACGATCAGAGGCGTAGCGTGGGGGGTGCAGGGGGGGCCGGCCGCACCGGGCGCAACATCTGGGGGGGCGCGCTCGCACTCTCAGCTCTCTGCCCCTGCCTGGCTCACTCACTCTCTCTGCAGTGCTGGCTGTGCGAATCCGATCCGAGCCGCTGGGTCGCCGCCCACTGTGGAGGGGGGGGGTACCAGGCGTGCGGTGCGGTGGGTGCGAAGAGAGAGCGAGGGACTACCTGGGGGAGGGACAGTGCAGCGGCCGCCCAGCGCAGCGCTGAGCGCGGGAGAGAACCACACCAGACCAGCCCGGGCAGCAGCAAGAAGCTGGCAGCGGCGGCAGGTGACACAGGCCAGAGAGGAGAGAGGGAGCCAGTGGTGACAGACGCTGCAGGAGGAAAACCTAGGAGGACCTGGAGGAGAAAACCTAGCCTGCTGACTGCTGTGATCGGGTCCGGGACAGCCGGTGAAAAAAAAGGTAGGAGTCACGTCAGGACTGACTGGAGTAGTACTGGGCTCAGTGGGCTGGCTGTGTAGTGCTAGCAAAGCATCTCCCAAACTGAAGTTTCTTTGGGATGTTCCCGGTCTGCAGGTCAAGACTGGCATGTTGAGCTGACCAGATGGATTTAAGTTTGGTTGGTTCAACAGTGACGAGACAGATTTCGATCCATATGTAGCTGCTCCAGCTCAACATAAGTTGATGTAAGGTCTAGCAACCTTTAATTTATTTATTTATTTTTGCTGAAAGAGTAAGGCAATAGGCATGAAGGTGAATAAACATTATGTTAAGAGTAAAGAAATGGTTATACAATGAAGGGGTGCTAAAAGTGCAGCAAGGCAAGAAAGTGATTTTCTTTTTTTTTAGAATTTTAGCAGAATACTACTATGTCATGCCATACAAAAAAGAATCTGGTGCACAAGGCAGGAAAAGGAGAAAGATAGAGACAGAGCAACAAGCTAAGTTAGCTGGAAGCCTTCACCGGTTTTTGGTGAGTACTGCTGAAATTACAGCAGGACCATCAGCAGCACCACAGGAGACTCGTAATCCTGATCCTGGATCGGTAGGCATTCCTGTTCCTGCATTAGAAGCAGAGACAGTTTCATCTAAGGATGTTTATACTCAGCCAAATCTGCCAGAAAATATTGACCAAAAAGTTTATACTGATATTGGCTATTGGCCTGAAACCATGGATGAAACCTTGAAACCTGAATATATTATATACAGATTGATATCTTGCACTTCTATTAAAGAATTACAATTATAGGTACAGGATTGAGGAAGTTGGCTCCATCTAGCCCAGTCTTGGATCATCTCCAGGGTATGGTTCCATTTTGATGTTTAGTTTTTGTTCTTGATATTTTTTGTCGTTTACGATGGTTGTGAGACGACATATAATAGCATGCCCCATGCTAGGTTACTACATTTGTATATTTGTATTCATAGACCTGCTGAAAATGTGGAGAATGTGTAATGCATGTTCGCACTCAATAAAGTGTTGGAAAATAAACTTGTATTTAGATGCATTTTACTTTAATTACATAAGTATTTTCATAACAAACAATACATGTGCTTGCGGGGGTAAGGGTTTCTTTAACTAATCTAGTGGAAGAGACTCGAGTGCTAAAATCCACGGGTTAGGGGGCGCAAATTACTTGCCTTGCCCCGGGTGCTGACAACCCATGCTACGCCACTGAGAACGATACACTACATTCCTTGACCCAACACCTCCTGGAACTGCTCATTCAAGCATAGGAGGATTAACACCCCAGCTTGACAAGTATCAGGTGTCATAAGGCCCCTCCACAGCCACTGGCAGGAGCGTATTTTTAGTACACATTGGTCACTCTACGGCTATTATGCTTACTCAGCTACAACGAGTGTACTTATTTTATGTAGATAACTTTGCGATTGTTAGCCTATTTTACTCCACAAAAATTAAATGTGCATCACGTATCTGCTTAAATGCCAACTGAACTTACACAGGACTTGCCACACAACCACGTATCGCATGTACACTCACACACTTCAAAACAAGGAGATACATTCTTAGTTTACAAGCATTAACTCACATGCACACCTCACTCTCCCATCGAACACGCTCATGTGTACTGATCTACAAACCTGCTCATGTAGACATCGATTTTATGTTTATATTGTTTTATGTGTTTATTTTTTCTCTGAATGCATGCATTTTTATTATTAAATACTGCGCTATGATGGGGCAACCCAGGGGCTACTTTCACGAGATATACTACGTGGCACACCTAGCTAGGTCGCGGTATGTTTAAATTCTAGCAAAGCACAGCACATATGATGTTCTACTATGGCCTGCTCTCAAAGTTACCCAATTGTGTTACTCGTTATTAGTTTATATCCAGCAAGGGTTAACTTGCATAACTTCTTGGTTTTCTCCATTCACTCAACAGGTATACTATACCCTATTATGCATACTAGGATAATATTGTCTATATCTCGTAAAAACAAAAAATTGTGCATGTACTCAGGCCACTGATTAACCTGTATACAACATGTACGCTGTTGTGGCGTTTGATCTTGAGATGTACTTACCTGCACAACAAAAAAAAAAAAAAAAGAAAAAAATATACCCCCTTATGTATTTTTGCCAGGTATATGTGGACATTGAAGGGGCACATTTGAGACACAGCCATTTAAGTTTGAATTTTAATGCTGGGTCTATGCCCCACTTTGGATTTTTTTTAGCAGGTTGTTTTTTCCAATTACTTCACAAAGGCATACCATTTCCTAAAGAAGACACCTTAGGGTGTTTAGAAAACTATATTTTGAACCTTAGCGTGGGATCATTTTTTCGCTAGCCTGTACCAAGTGTAGAGGTAATACACATTGTTTCCCCTTTTAAGCCATTTTTAAAATACTTTTTAAAGTTTTTTTTTAACTTTTAACAACTTTTTTAGCTTTTAACAACTTTTTTTAGTATTTTAAAACTTTTTTGTTTGTTTTTTAAAAAGGTGGTTATAGGGTCCCTCAATTGGGACTCAAGCCCCCCTTATCGACGCTCCTGATTATGTCTGAACAAATCCTTGTTCTTGATGTTTCAGATAAATGATGAGTAGCTGACATTATTTTGTGTTCTAAAGCCTGTTTGTTCTGGTCTCTATATAACAGATTTTTAGAATTTTGGAAATATCTTTTTATCTCTGATACCTTTACCCACCTCTGATTAAAGACAATAAAAAAAAAAAAAAAAAACTGAAATCCAGCACCAGAAGTCTTAATTGCTTGTGTACTTGGTAAGCAGAACTGCCCTTTAGTCAAAAACGTCTTACAAGTTAACATTACCTAATAAATTATAGGATTACATAAACTGAAAACACTTTTAAATGATATAGACCACTACCATTTTTGCCTTTTTGACATTTCTTAGATAGGAAGGCATAGAACTTCAGGAAACAAACTTCCTCTGCCAAACAAGTTTTTTAAAAAGCCATTACTTCCTTTCTTGCCCTCAAAATATTTTCATCAGTTACGTAGTTTACAGTAAGTCTCGTTATTTCCTCACAACTGATATGGATTATTTTCAAAGTTCTGTACATGTTCCAAAGTCAAGTTCTTACAAAGAATGCTTTGCGTTCTTTTCATACTGCTATTTCTATAAACACATAGATCACTGGTGGACTAGTTAATGTGACTGTCGGATACATCATCTGGATTCATGTGAGGAAATCCTGATTGCTATTAAACAATTATCTGATATATTCTTGTCTGTCTGTCTGTATAGTCATGGGAACAAGAAACTTGTAGGTACGTAGTGGGGAATTACGATGAAGCATAAACATAATTAACCCCATTCAACCTCCCCCCAATAACGACAGACAACGTGGTATGGATGAACAGGCCACAGCATTTTTTATAACATAAATAAATTACTGTATAACACACCCATAACTCCATATATTAAACTCTTCTTTCTGTAACGAAATTGTTAGCAACAAATAAACATAAATAACATATATATATATATATATATATATATATATAAACAACTCAACATACAGTGCTATACAGAGAACCCCCCGTCCTTGCCAATAAAAACCTGCAGTGGCTCCTAAACACCACTGCCTCTCACCTCCCCCCCGTCATAAAAAACATATTCCAATGCCTGCCATCAGCCGACCTTATCCACGCTCGATGGGCACGAGACCTCAGGCAACCTAAAGTTAAACCTTTTGAAGCAGGGGAGGCTGAGACCTGTAAACATGAGGAACTTATTCCATCCTTAACATAACCAAACTTAATTGGCAAGGACATACCCCCGACTCGCTGTGACTAACTAAACCTACGCGGGGTGGGCGGGCGGGAAGCTGTTCACTGGCCCGAATCCCAAGTGGCACTGAGGTAAGACCTCCCCCCTGCTAGCTCACATAGCCCTAACCCCACCCACACAATACACCCACTATCAAAGACCCTCCCCTGCATCTATCCCCACACTCCTACATGTGCCCTTGTCCGCTTAGCAGCGCTATCTCCCCAGGGCCTTGTAGGTACGTAGTGGGGAATTACGATGAAGCATAAACATAATTAACCCCATTCAACCTCCCCCCAATAACGACAGACAACGTGGTATGGATGAACAGGCCACAGCATTTATTATAACATAAATAAATTACTGTATAACACACCCATAACTCCATATATTAAACTCTTCTTTCTGTAACGAAATTGTTAGCAACAAATAAACATAAATAACATATATATATATATAAACAACTCAACATACAGTGCTATACAGAGAACCCCCCGTCCTTGCCAATAAAAACCTGCAGTGGCTCCTAAACACCACTGCCTCTCACCTCCCCCCCCGTCATAAAAAACATATTCCAATGCCTGCCATCAGCCGACCTTATCCACGCTCGATGGGCACGAGACCTCAGGCAACCTAAAGTTAAACCTGTTGAAGCAGGGGAGGCTGAGACCTGTAAACATGAGGAACTTATTCCATCCTTAACATAACCAAACTTAATTGGCAAGGACATACCCCCGCCACCAGACCCGCTGCTTTACCCCTAAATCAGCGGGGAACCCCACCAAACCCAGCCATGGCCTGTTCCACCGCCTCCTGTAGGGCGAGATTAAAAAGGTCGAGCCCGACCTCCGTGAGATGTACACCGTCCCTACAAAAAAAATGAGCCGCCTCCTGTTCAAAAACCCTATGGCGGACCGGGAGTCCATGAGCCCCCAAAACAAACTGGGAAACCCGCCTGTTCAACTTGCGCCGGCAATGCTCCATGGCACTCTGACTCCTGGCGCCACGCCAATAGTTGCGGGCGACAACTTCAGACCAGATTAAGCGCACGCCCGGGAACAAAACCAAGATGCGGGCCAAGTCCCGCTTCACTGCCGAGATCAAATCCCAAATGGGCACCGAACCCAGATCATTCCCCCCCAGGTGGATCACCAGGACACTCGGCTCACCCAGGAGCTGAGACAGCCGCACTAACTCGGGGAGGAGCCGTGACCACCTCATACCCCGCGCACCGAGCCATCGAACTTCCGCTTCGGTAGGCGTGAAACCCAACCTCGAACCTCCAGGCCGAACCGCCGCCCGCTGCCCAGCCCATTAAACATAAGAGTGTCCGACGATCCAGATCCTGGGGGGAACAGAAACTGTGGAAAGAAATCACGTCAATAAACCGGCCGGACGAACATAGGAAATATAGCTCCCTGAGTCCCACCTACCAATCCTCTGAACCACCTGCGCTGGCATGCCTAGCCGAGAGGCCTCGGTCGCCGCCCCAATACGGAAGGAATGGCCCCCGAACTCCCTGCTATCCAACCCCATTGCTTCCAGCCCCAAACGAAACACTCTAACAAACTGGAAATGGGAAAGGAAACTACCATCCCCATGCACCAGGAGAGGCAGCGCAGGAGAAGAGCGCACAGCACAATATTCCCCAAAGGACCACACGGGACAAATGCCGGAACCCGGCACGGACCCCAAACGGACCCACTTACCCTTCCCCAAGACATCCGTCTTAGAGCGGCGGATTTGGAACGAGATCTGATCAGTGACGCACGAAACGTCACTAAATAGCACCCCCCCTACCTGCTGCCGGCTGGGGCATACTAGCTCCCCAATCCGCATGGCGCCGAAGAATGCCAGGGAAAAGGCAAGGCGAAACAGCCGAACCTCGAAATCCGAATGGCAAACCCCGTGCAACGCCTCACACAAAGCAGTTAGGAGCGTGCCCGAGACAGGACGCCTTGAGTCCGGCACAGACACCCTCCTCCGTCTCAAGCCTTTTAGTGCCTGCCGCACAATGAACGCCTTAGTAGCGTCCTCCCAACCCCGTAACTTAAACAGGAAGCTGAGTCCTGACAAGCGTGCCGAAATGGCCGAGGGTGACATTCCTGCGGCCTCCCAACCCCCCAAGAGCCGAACCAAACCCTGCAGACGAGAGGATGAGTCCTGGAAGCCCCCGTAGGCCCCCTCCCACCCTTCCCATTCCCGCCAAACCTTATTATAGCGGTCCCATGTGGCCGCAGTGACCGACCCACGGACCAGCTCCATCAGTCTGCCAGACCCAAGGACCACATCTCTGCCGGACACGGGACACCCTCCAGTTCGGCCTGTGGAGCCACGGCCCGAAACACGTCCCACTGTGAACGAGAGAGAGCATCGGCCATCACATTACGCACACCCGGGATGTGCACAGCCCTACAATACACATTCAGCTCCAGACAGCGCAGCACTAGGCGCCGGAGCAAGCGAACCACGGGGGGGGGGGGGGAAGATGCAGACAGCTGGTTAATAGCCTGAACTACACCCAGGTTGTCACAATGGAAAACCCCCCGCCTATCCACCAGCAGGGAACCCCATACCTCCAACGCCACCAAGATTGGGAAGAGCTCCAGAAACGCCAGATTCCGAGTGAGCCCCGCCGCATACCAGGACTCCGGCCATGAGTCAGCGCACCACTTTGCCCCTAGAATGGCTCCAAAGCCGGCAGAACCCGCCGCATCGGTAAACAAATGGAGGTCCGCATTAGAGACCTCCGGGGCCTGCCAGTAAGACCTGCCATTATAGGAGGCCAAAAAGGAGTCCCAGACAGCCAAATAGGCCCGTAAGGGCCGGGTAAGACGGATAAAATGTAGCGGATGAGCGACCCCTGATGTCGCCGCCGCCAGGCGCCTATTAAAGATACGCCCCATTGGCAAGATCCGACAGGCAAAATTGAATTTCCCCAGCAAAGACTGCAGGCAGCGCAGCTGGATCTTACGCCGTCCCAGTGCACGGGACACCGCGAGGCGCAGGTCCAAGACCTTATCGGGCGGCAGCCGACATTCCCCAGCCATCGAATCAATTTCGATGCCCAGAAAGCTCAAGCACGTGACCGGACCCACCGTCTTGTCGTGCGCCAGCGGGACCCCGAAGCGCTGAAACACCTCCCCGAGAACCCGCAGCAGGAGAGCACAGACGTGCGACTCCGCCGGGCCTACACACAGGAAATCATCCAGGTAGTGCAGGAGGGAAGCGACCCCCGCCTCCCTCCGCACCACCCATTCCAGAAAAGTGCTAAAGCACTCAAAATAAAAACAGGATAGCGAGCAACCCATGGGGAGGCACATGTCCACAAAAAACTGGCCCTCAAAGGCACACCCCAAAAGATGATGGCAATCCGGATGCACCGGGAGCAGCCGGAAAGCGGATTCCACATCCGCCTTAGCAAGCAGCGCCCCCGGGCCCGCTGCTCTCACCATGCGAACCGCCGCATCAAAGGATGCGTAGGAAACCCTGCAGAGTTCCGTGGAAATGTCGTCATTCACCGATCCACCACGAGGGTATGACAAATGGTGAATTAAACGATATTTCCCGGGGTCCTTCTTGGGCACCACACCCAAGGGAGAAACCCGCAAATTCGCCATCGGTGGGGTGGAGAAGGGGCCGGCCATCCGACCCAAGGAAACCTCTTTATCCAATTTTTCCCGCACCACCTGGGGAAAAGCCCGCACGGACTTGAGGTTCCGGACGGAGAGCATAGGAGGGCGCTCCGCGAACGGGATCCAAAACCCCTGCTCAAACCCCTCTCATAAAGGTCGAGCCACGGGCGCATCGCGTTTACGAGGACCGGCGTCGTCGCCCTTTGCCCCCATGTCCCCTTTCTCCCCCGTTTTGCCCCGCTTGAAACAGCGGGAGGCAGGATGGGCCCCACCGCAGCCGGAGCATTCGTGCTTAAACCGGCACGAGGACCCCCACTTACAGAGACTGTCGTTAAATTTCCAACAACAGCCGGACCTCGGACTGGAGGCCGATGAGGAGGAGGATGCGCCCCCACCGGCCCCCCCGAGAAAAGACGAAAAAGCACCCTGTTGAGGGGCAGGACGAGTCATGATGGAAAGCCATAGACCGATATCCATCTGGTCCCACGACAGCGAGGGACGCACTGCCAGCCGCTGTCGAAACTGCTCGTCGTACCTCCACCAACCTAATCCCCCATAGGTGCGACAAGCGTTCCAAATCGTGTCCTGATAACAGAACAGAGCGGAACACTTCTGGGGAGACTTCTCTCCCACCACGCTGGCCAAAATAGAGAAAGCCCGAATCCAGTTCCCAAAGTTTTTTGGAATTTTGCGATAACGGTACTTCTCCCTATCCTTTTCTGACTCCTTGCTGTCCTTGTCCGCCACGGGAGGAGCCTCCTCCAGCGGCAGAAGGGAAAATATTTCTACAAACTCCCCCTTCCAAATTTTTTCCTTAGTCTCCTGCTTCAAGTGCAAGCCCAGGGGGCCGGACCAGCACATGTAAGCAGCACCCCGCGCCACGTCCGCGACCGCGAGACAAGCATCGTCCACGGCGGAACCAACACTGGCCACCATGGGCGCCGGGGAGCCCAGAGGCACCGCACCGCCACCCGACCCGGGAAGGGACCCAGTAGTAGGAGAAGACTGAACCTGAGGAGGGAGCAGGGCAGGGGACCACGCTGACCGGAGCTGACCATCAATAGCATTACCGCTAACCGCCACCCCCTTCTCCCACTGATCCAAAAAAACCCTAAGACCTAAGAGGAACCCCCCCAACCCGGGACCCGCAGCGCCAGAAACGGAAGGAATAAGGTACTCACCGGTCGCAGACTGGCGATCCAAGCCCGGTACTGCGCTCACAGAAGGCTGAGGCAAGGAAACTGCAGTTCCAGCATCCACTGAAGACGTCAGCTGGGATCCAGACGCCACCTGCTGGACGGATCCATGAAGTGCAGCAGTATCCTGAGAAGAGAGCAGCAGAGAGGACGTGAGCCCATGCCCCAGCGGAGATGGCCGAGGTAAGTGACTTGCAGGGGGGGAGGGGGGCCAGGCAGGGCAGAGGAAGCAGGATAGAAAGGAGGGGGGTAGACAGGGAGGAAAGGGGACCAGAAGGAGGGGAAGAAAAGACAGGAGGAGCAAGAAAAGAGGGGGGAGGGGTAAGAAACGAAGGGAGAGGGGGGAGGGGGCCCCCCAGAGGAGGAAAGGGGGGGGCAGAAACCGGGCAAGAGGGAGGGGGACCAGGGGGCCCAGGAAAGGGTAGGCTGGGCCCCCTGGAAGAGACAGTAGAACGAGCAGGGGAAGGAGGGGAGACAGAGCCCTGGGAGCCTTCCTCACTGGCAGAGGAGGCTCCCGACGGGCAGGGAGACCCCCCACGGACCCCCAACGGCGGTACAGAGGTACCCTGCGCGGCCCGCGAGGGCCTACTCACCGCCCTACTGCCCCGCCGGCCGCGGGGGGACCTGGATCGTTGCCGGGATGGCACATTCCGCCGCCCACCGCCCCCGGACCGCAAACCAGCACAGGCGGCCGGGGCGGACGGCGTAGAGGGGGATCCACGAGTAGGCCGCGCGGCACCCGCACCAGGGGGCCGCGCGGCGGAAGCAGGCCGCATCCCCGGCCTGGTAGTGATAGGCCGCGCGGCCGCGGAGGCAGCAGGCCGCGCGGCGGACGTAGGCCGCATCCCCGGCCTCGAGGTAGAAGGCCGTGCGGCAATAGAGGCGGCTGGCCGCGCGGCAGTGGCAGGCCCCGTGTCTGAAGGCCGTGCCACGCGCGCGGCCGCAGAAGGCCGCAAAACGCTCCTCCTCGTAGCAGGCCGCGTGTCTGGAGCCCCAGACACGCGGTTCTGGCGATGACTCGGGCCCGGGCTCCCAGTCCTCAACCGGGCCCGAGGAGTAGGATCCGGGGAGAGCCTGGCAGGCGGCCGGGAACGCCTGCCAGTGCTGGTGCGGCCCCCAGGGGCAGGGACCGCAGAAGGAGCAGCAGGGGGGACCACAGAGGATACCCCAGGGGAGGGTAGGCCACGGGGGGTGCCCACACCGCTAGCCATACCTCCAGTAATGCGTGAAAATTGCTCCCTCAGTTGCCGGCCACCATCCAGCGCAGCAGCAGCCCTGAGGGATGACAGGATCGCCTCAACATCCATCCCTCAAGCTGTGGAGACTAAAGGCCCAGGCAAACAGGAGCAAGAGCAGGAAGCTGTTCACTGGCCCGAATCCCAAGTGGCACTGAGGTAAGACCTCCCCCCTGCTAGCTCACATAGCCCTAACCCCACCCACACAATACACCCACTATCAAAGACCCTCCCCTGCATCTATCCCCACACTCCTACATGTGCCCTTGTCCGCTTAGCTGCGCTATCTCCCCAGGGCCTAAACGCTCTTTGAATGCTTTGGTTTTACATATCAGGATGTAATAACATTCATCTGTTCCTTAGCAGGTTTAAAAATTGGGTAAATACAATCTCAGATCAGATGAACAACAACACATGACATATTATACAGTGTCATGATTTATTTAACAAAGATAAAGCCAAAATGGAGAAGTCATGTGTGAAAAACGAAGTAAATCTTATGATTCAGTAACTTGTAGAACCACCTATAGCAGCAATAACTTGAAGTAATCATTTTCTTTAAGACTTTATCAGTCTCGCACATCATTGTGGAGAAATGTTGTCCCACTCATCTTTACAATGTTACTTCAGCTCATTGAGGTGTGCTGGCATTTGTTTATACACAGCTCTCTTAAGGTCCCGCCACAGTATTTCAATCCAGTTGAAGTCTGGACGTTTACTAAGCCCATTTGGAGGGTAGTAAAACCTGGTCGAGCACTTGTCTAATCCATTTAGAGTAAATTAATTGATGATAAAATAGCAACATTATGACCACCTATTTGTCTTTCTTAATTTCTCATTAGAGTCTTAAACATTTTCTTACAGCATTGCTTGTTTGACACTAAAATGCTATTCTTATTCAATGCTCTTGAGTCACCCTTGCCACTGATAGCTGGAAATGCTGCATAGATTCTGAGCAACTAATCATATCATGAATTTAGGGCATTAGGTCAGGAGTTAAAGGGACACTATAGTCACCCAGACCACTTCAGCTCAATGAAGTGGTCTGTGTGCCAGTTCCCTCTAGGGTTAACCCTGCCTGCTATAAACATAGCAGTTTTAGAGAAACTGCTATGTTTACATTTGGGGTTAAGCCAGCCTCTAGTGGCTGTCTCCCGGACAGCCACTAGAGGCGCATCTGCGACGCTGGAGGCATATTATGCCTCCATCACGCAGAGCGTCCATAGTAAAGCATTGAAAAATGCTTTCCTTTGGACACTTTGAATGCGCGCGCGGCACGGAATTGCAGAAGTCCTGAATTTTGGAAGTGCCGAATCAAACTGAATTTTTTGCCCATGCGCATCCCTACTTTTCAGCATATGCTTCATTCTTATTTCTCCAGACATACTACTGATCCATTGGGCAGAAAAGTTTAAATTTTGTTTCATCACTTCACAGAACAGAATCCCAAAACTTCTGTGGCTTATTTATATGATTTTGAGCAAATTGGATCTGGCTTTTCTTGTGCTTTTGGATCAGTAGTGGTGTATGTCTTGGAGTTCTGGCATGGCAACCTTCTGTGTTTAGTTCACGCCTTAGTGTGCTCACTCAAACATCAGTGCCTGCTGTCACCAAGTCTTGCTGCAGGTCTTTTGAAGTCACTCAAGGGTTTATCACAACCTGGCTTCTCAGAAATCTGGTTTCAGCCATTGATGGCTTTCTTTTTCTGCCCAGTCCAGGTAGTGTAACCACTGTTCCTTCATCTTTGACCTTGCGAACTATGCTTCCAGGGGAGTCTCTACTAACATTCAGTGTTCGCTATCTTTTTGTATCCTGCTCCTTGCTTGTGAAGGGCGATGATCACTTCTCTTAACTTTGTGGTCCATTCTTTTGACTCCTTTAACTCATTCATATAAATATATGTTGGTTATTTAGTCAGACACACATATAACAATACCACTGTACTTTGAATTAATTATTTAGTACAAGTTTAACTTGTATACTGTGTTTTTAAAGCTCATGGTTTTAAGATTTATTTTTTAATTAGCATTCATTTAGCAAGGCATGTCTTAATTTACAACCTCTAATAGCAGATGATAACTTTGGGTGTAATTGCAAACCGAACAGGTGTAATTTTATGTCTAAACCACAGTTAATTATGAAAGAAAGGTTACATCTCAATTATGTTCTCTGATGGACCAGAACGTGTCTTTGGAGAAAATGTTTTGAAATTACAACATTTTAACACTTACAGCTACTCAAACAATTGAAATAGCTCAACACAACAAATGCTTACAGCTAATCTTTCTGGCACATTGACTAAATGTAACAAATATGTAAAATTGTAATATGGTTTATACACTACAGCGTCCGTAAAAAAAAAAAAAAAAAGTCAGGAGCCACCAAAAATCTTTAATAGACTAACAGCCATTTTACTAAAACAAGATACATAATAAATGAGTTTTCTTTGAAAGTAAAAAAAAAGAATTGATTAAGTTGATCAGTGTATGTGTAACACAGTATTTACAAGTTTATGAATAGTGAGTTAGGAAATAAAAAAAAAAAAAGTTTAAATTGTTGTTGCGGACGGCCTAGTACCCCGACTGGATACTTCCACCAAGCACGCTCCCTTGCTATCGCCGGGACACCATCAGCACTCCAGCCCCTAGCCGCTGCAGCTTGGCCCGGGTCTCGCCATCGCTTCCCATCCTGGAACAGGGTCCTGGATCCGGCTTCTAGTGATTAAAGCTCTCCTGTACAGAGTATAGTTGTTTAGCTGGTACACCCACACACTAGTCGAGACTAAGTGAAGAGTGAAAAGGAACTGGTTTATTATAGCCAAGATGCCTGCTCTTATACACAGCCCCCAGCATGGGGTTTCCATTCAATGCAAGACAAGCCCCTCCCATTAATCTCTGTGCCTGGGAGATAATTGCGTTAAAGACCAGTAAGCTAATTATCTCCCAGGAACAGAGGCAAACATAAAAATATAAAACCTAAAAATACCCCAAAACATCATAAGAACATAAAGTAACCCCACAAATAATACATCCCCAAAGAACCCTTATCTGAGCGCCCAAGTTCTCCAAATATCTCTCAGATCCATGCAGTGTAGGAGAAACGCCACCAAGTTAAAGTTCTGACCGACTGCGCATGTGGTCCTATGCCCAAAACACTTCTAGTTTGTTTGGTGCTTTGGCCGATAAAATTCCACAAGCTCCTGTGTCCAAAATATGGGGTGCTCCAGCTGGCTCTTAGATAGCGTTTGTGTCCTTTAGTTTCAGACACCTTACCTCCAAAAAGCGCTCTCCTAGCGGGTTGCAAAGTCATTCAAAACCCCGGAACAAGTTGTGCGGGAACCGCGCGGTCACCTCATGACGAAAATCGTCCTGTAACATTCGCGGCTAAGCCCCGCTGAGGTGACTGGGAAGTCCTCATGCAGAATTTTGTTCCATAACAATTGCGGCTAATTACCGCTGGTCACAATTAGTTGGTTTCTTCATACAAACGTCTGCCAGGGAGTTAGCGTTTGGTTCAGTTCCAAAGAAGGGAAAGTGTCAAACCAGGGGCACCCAGGGAAAGCTGCTAATGGTTGCTGGGAGGTTTAACTCCTGAACAGGGTCTTTGGATACGGCCTATAGTCCTTGGGCAGGAGGAGAGAGTCACAGAGAGTCAGAGACCGAGTGATTGAAGAGTTTGAAGAAGGAGAGCATGATCAACAGTGTCAAAGTCAGCAGAGGGGTCAAGAAGATGTAGTATAACATGTGTAATTAGGCAGCACACTTGCTTATATTCTGAGACTTTCTCATGACCAACTGATTTATGTTACCTACAGAAAATCCAGCCATCCCAAACTTGATTAGTTATGCACTTTACATTTTGAATAATATATTGTTTATGCATTTCTGTCATGCATTCTTGAGTCGCATACTTTATCTGCAGGAGCAGTGACAATTTCATGTGAATCCAGTGGTCTTTTCTTAATCTCTTAATAGCATTAACATACTACTACTCATGGGCATTGTGCCCTTAATCTAATTCAGTTTATGCAACCGATGTCCGTGGGACTCCAGAGGCACCAGCAGCTTCAAATATCTGTTTGCTGCTATGTAATGGTATTTTAGCAGCTGCTCTCTTGTTCCGATGCATGGATCTGGCAGAAATCTTCCTCAATGTGCCTTTATCTGCACGAATCCGTCTGTGCTCTGAATCAAAATCTCTTAAATAGACCAATTTAGGTCTTTCAGCCTTTTAGTAGATAGCTCCCTAATACCATGGGAATTAGGGAGCTATCTACTCGCAGCACGAATAAGATCAGAGCTTCATTCATTCCAATGAAATTCCGATCTGAACAAAAGTCCCGAATTGCATCCTAACACCAATGGACAAACTGTTCTCATTCTGTTAGCATGGAATTTGGTAGTTTCGCCGGCGTTCGAATGCTGAACGAAGCAGCAGGAGGAAGATGAGAATTGTGGGAAAATTTCTTTGACCACAGGAAATGGAGCGGACTTTGCTGCTCCCCTGGGTCATAGCTGGTCAAGCATAGAAAAAAATACATATGACAAGAATTGACCATCTCAGCCAATTCAATGCTTTCCCACAGGAAAGTATTGGAAAGCATTTGGAGGCTAATGCACATGTGCACCATCAATCAGCATCTCCTTGTAGAGATGCATTGAATTAATGCATCTTTATGAGGAACGTTCAGTGACTCCATGCAGTGCAGCACTGACCCAGGAAGCACCTCTAGTGGCCAGCTGAGTGACTGTCACTGGAGGTGCCCCTAGGCCCTAATGTAAACACTGCCTTTTCTGCATGGACAAGCCATACTCACCAGTAAAACTAAATTAAGCTGTAGTTGCTCTGTTGACTACTGTTTAGTAAATATCTCCTTCATTTGATATCCTTATGTGTGATTGTTAAATTTATGAATGCCAAATAATTGAGTTATCCACTAAACAGACCCCTAATTTTGTATCCATAAATTTGGCAGTCCCATGTAAGGATAACACATTTGGCAGTTATCTGCTAAACAGCTAAAATATCAAAATTAAGATAAGGACTTTTCTTCAGTCTTATTTTAGCTGTTTATTAGTTAAAGGAACACTATAGTCACCTGAATTACTTTAGCTAAATAAAGCAGTTTTAGTGTATAGATCATTCCCTTGCAATTTCACTGCTCAATTCACTGTCATTTAGGAGTTAAATCACTTTGTTTCTGTTTATGCAGCCCTAGCCACACCTCCCCTGGCTATGATTGACAGAGCCTGCATGGAAAAAAAACTGGTTTCACTTTCAAACAGATGTAATTTACCTTAAATAATTGTATCTCAATCTCTAAATTGAACTTTAATCACATACAGGAGGCTCTTGCAGGGTCTAGCAAGCTATTAACATAGCAGGGGATAAGAAAATCTTAATTAAACAGAACTTGCAATAAAGAAAGCCTAAATAGGGCTCTCTTTACAGGAAGTGTTTATGGAAGGCTGTGCAAGTCACATGCAGGGAGGTGTGACTAGGGTTCATAAACAAAGGGATTTAACTCCTAAATGGCAGAGGATTGAGCAGTGAGGCTGCAGGGGCATGTTCTATACACCAAAACTGCTTCATTAAGCTAAAGTTGTTCAGGTGACAAATGTGTCCCTTTAACTTCCACATTTGCTATCCTTATGTGGGATTGCTATATTTAAAGGGTTACTCAACCCACCATGACCACTTCAGTGACTTAGTAGTAGGAGTCTAGATGTGCAGTGTTTTAGCATGACATTATCAACGTTCAGTTTGTTTTTTCGTTGAATGTAGATACAGTTTTTTATATTTGTGTGATCTTTAAAAAAATGTTAAATAAAGGAACTGTTTTTTTATGCCAAATAGAGAGTACATTGATGATCGTTATGTGAGGTAGAATAACAGCAACAAAGCTGTGTGGTGGCTTTCAATTGATGTTCATTTGTCATTAAATGGCTCTATGTATGGCAATAATAGTTCCTCTAATAACCAGAATACCACCACCACCTCCACCACCATTCTATTCTGTTGGCACAACTTAGCATGAGTCAATGTATTCATGGAATCTCTTCACTGATTGAATGTGGCCATTCACTGCAACGTTGTACATATAATCTCAAGTATTAAGGTGTAGTATTTTGTCAGAGTCACAGGTCTAAGCATTGTGTATCGGATATGATCGCATTTGTATATCGTTCTATAAGCTCCATAATTGGCTTAGTAAGGAGCATCATTATATGCGGATGCATATAAACATACATACAGTGGTAAATTACAAAACGTTGTATTTTGGGATGTCCAGTTTTCTAAATGTGGATTTGGTATCAGCATCATGTGATTTACTAATAGAAGAGGAAGGGCAAATTTCAGTTAATGGACTGTCTCCTGGCATTCCTTTTTCATAGTTCCCTTTTGGATAAGACACGGTCATTTTCAGGATCTCAACACGTTAAAAACAATGGGAGGATGAGGCATTGGGATCAATCCGTAAAAAAATACCCTTGTTTACAATTTCGATATCTATTGGAAGGGTCAGAGGTTTGGACCATTTCATCCTCTTCCTTCTGATAGTGTGTTCACTGGATATGATAAAGAACAGGACCTCGGTGATAAACTGCAACAATACTAGACTATACACGCACAAGAAAGCCTGTTATGTGTGAAGAGAGACAAGGGTAACAAGCAGCGAGGCTTTGGATTTTGGAGACCATCCTCTCCCATTTTGTTCTTCACTCTTGGACTGTTAAGATGCTGCAGCTTCTCTTAACTTTTTTCTTCTATTTTAGATTTCAGATGGTGGATTCACTGGGTAAGTAAGATTTGATATTTTAAGTGCTTCAAAAGGATTTGTATGGTGTCCAGAAGAATTGTAATGGAATTCTTAGCATACCTCGTAATATTGATAATTAAAAATGACTACTAAGACAATAAAGAAAAAAAGTTGATATAAGACCTGACAATCATAACAGGTAGTATTATTAAAAAATCACCGAGCATTAAAATACCCCTCTCATTCTAACAATTTCAAACTAAGGGAACACATTTGTGTTACTGTAATTGGTCACCGTTCATATTAATGGGAATATTAATTAATGGGAATAGTATTTTTCATTAATTTGAAATGTGTGTCTGTATATGAATGTGCATCTCATGCAAGAATGATCAGTGAATTGTTTATTATGGAAAAATGCCACTGAAATGTTCTAAACACATTGTAATAAGCAATGACACTGTTTATTACGATGTATTCAAGTGGTTTATAAATGTCTCTAACACTCCGAGATGGCATAACTTTTCTATTGTGTATCTTTTATATTACATGGTACTTTGGGGTTAGTGTATGTGTTAAGGTAGTGAAGGGGTTTATTTTTACTGTAAGGGTTAATGATTATTGTTAGTGTTAGGGCTATTGTGCTATGACATGGTAGTTTGAGGGTTAATGTTTCATGTTAAGGTGAATAGAGGTTAAGAGGAATACTATAAGGGTAGCACAACGACATACATTATCCAATGCTGCCTGAGATTAGTGGGAGTTGTAGTCCGGCCAACAGCTATTTCCGCTCCTGTCAAGAAAATACTGGCAAGTGCCTGTGAACTTCCACTAACATACTGTAACATTAATGACCTGGCCCTGTCTTAGGTTATATTATGAGCTAGTGACACATAATCCTCTGGTAATTGAATAGCAGTTGTCCCATAGATGTCAATGAAAAAGCCTCTAATCAGTTACTAAAATGGCACTTTTTAATAGAATGCAGCCATAAGTAACCTTATTGTATTAATCGTTTGCATGTGGATAGGGAAATGATATACCAATCCACAATCCACTTTTTCTGTCATTATGAGAGTTGTATTTGATTTTTATATGTTGATTTAAATGGGCCAATATATTTTGCTTTTTAAGGAAGCGGCAAAATCGATGTAAATTTCAGATCAATAATATTTTAAAGATCAGATGGTAGGTATTTGCATAATACAAAACTAGATGATAGTGCTGTAATATTGTATATAGATAATATATGTATATAATATATTAGGATGCATGTTATAATATCTTGAGTTTCTTTAAATCAATGGGGAACATGGTTATTTTTTGTTTAATGTCAACTAAGGCCAATTGCAGATCAGTGGATCTCTAGATATCAAATTAAACCCCTTAACTAAATATTAATCAAATCCTTTAGCCATCCTTATTCAGTTTTCATCTTTCTTTACAGTGAAATTACGGTATGTCTATTTAATATTTCATTTCTGTCCCATAATCCATTGCTCCTAAACAGATTATGTATAGCCACTCGCCCACCCCATTTTTTTCAGTCACTGTTTGTAGACTATTTGTATAACTGAACACATTGTAATCTTATGGTACAGACTAAGGAACATGTAGTCAGGGCCGTCTTTAATATCACAAGGATCGTGGGCAAAGCATTTTCTTGGGCCTCCTGTGCACCCTCCAGTCCCTGGCATGCAATCGCACCTTTTACATACATACTTACACAGACATATACATGGACAGACATACTGACACATACACACAGACAGGCATACTGACACACACACATATATACTGACAAACATGCTGACACAGACAGACATACTGACACTCCCAGACTCAAACACACTGACAGACATACTGACACACACAGACACAAACACACTGAAACACACACAGACATATACCCTGACAGAGATACTGGCACACAGACACACACTGTAAATAGAGTAAGGAGCACACCAAAAATCTTTATATATATGAAATGAATAAACTTTATTTACATGGGTATATACTCTGGGTCTGTCTCTTTAAATAGTATCCACAGAAATACAGGCTCCCTTGACAAAGGCTCTGTAGCTGAAACGTTGTTTTTTTTTTTTGATTGACTCTGTCCCTGCTTCTCACTTATCTTGGTATGGTTTTTTGCATTTTTTTTATATGTTTGGGTTTTGTTTATACTTTATATAGTGGTCTGTTTGTATGATATTTCTGTCATTTATATACCACGCATTGCGTGTTCATATGTGTCTGTATACATATGTTGTTTTGGTAAATGCTTTATTATAGCATGACTGTGTATTTCTGTGGATACTATTTAAAGAGACAGACCTAGAGTATATACCCATGTAAATAAAGTTGATTAATTTCATATATATACAGATTTTTGGTGTGCTCCGTTCTCTATTTACATTGTCATGTTTTTTGGGTTTTTCAGGGGATAGAGCCCTATGTGGGTGAGCACCCAGCATATATTACATTAGCCTTTTCCTGGGGCTAATTCAACGTTTAGTTGAGTGTGCCCACCTTGTCTCATTTTTGATTAACACAGACACACACTGACAGACATACTGACACAGACACATAGCCTGACAGGCTTCCTGACACACAGACACACACTGACAGACATACTGACATACCCATTGACAGGCATACTGACATACCCATTGACAGGCATACTGACACACACACACATACACTGACACACACACATACTGACAGACAACCTACTGACACACACATACACTGTCAGACATACTGAGACACACAGACATACTTACAGACAGACACACAGACATACTGACACATTCACACTTTTAAATCTACTCCCCGTTTCCTACCTTCAAAGAGTGATTCCCTGGTGTCCAGAGTGGTGGCTGAGGTTGTTGGGGGTTGCCAACTGGCAATCCGGACCAGTCCCTCTCCTCTCTGCTTCCCTGGTGTGGTCTCTCCCGCGTGGCTCTCTCGGGGTGGAAGTGACTCATGACAGTCACTTCCTCCCATGCTGCCAAAAAGTAAACAGACCCGGTTGTGCTGTTAAAGGGCCACAGCGCGCGACCGGGCCCCTGCTTACAAACCGCCACCAGATGGCCCGGTGGGCCTCCTTAGTGTGCGTCCCCAGGATGCACCGGAGGCCAATGGGTGGGGGAGAAAGTTGTTGAGGGCAGCGGGGCCCACTAGAAGTAAAAGGGCCCGAGGCAGTGGCGGATCCGGGGGGGGGGGGCAACGGGGCAATTGCCCCTCCCCCCGAGATTCCTCCCTGACGGCTAATGCAGGGCTGGCATTGTCCCCCTCATCCTCAATAAAGGTAAGAAGGGAGGGGAGACATAGAATATTTATTTTATTAAATAAAATAAAAAATGTAAAGCCTCCCTACCCTCCTTCCCCCCATACACTGCCCCCCATACTGCCCCCCATACACACACTGCCCCCATACACACACTTCCCCCCATACACACACTACAAACACTGCACCCATACACACACTACAAACACTGCCCCCCATACACACACTGCCCCCCCACACACTACAAACACTGCCCCCGTACACACACTACAAACACTGCCCCCCATACACACACTACATACACTGCCCCAATACACACACTACAAACACTGCCCCCCATACACACACTACACACACTGCCCCATACACACACTACACACACTGCCCCCCATACACACACTACACACACTGCCCCCCATACACACACTGCCCCCATACACACACTACACACACTGCCCCCATACACACTCTGCCCCCATACACACACTACACACACTGCCCCCCATACACACACTACCCCCATACACACACTGCCCCCATACACACACTGCCCCCCATACACACACTGCAATTCTCACACACACACACTACCCCACACAAACACTGCCCCCCATACACACACTACACACACTGCCCCCCATACACACACAACAACACTGCCCCCCATACACACACTACACACACTGCCCCCCATACACACACTGCCCCCATACACACACTACACACACTGCCCCCCATACACACACTGCCCCCCATACACACACTACACACACTGCCCCCCCATACACGCACTACCCCCCATACACACTCTGCCCCCCATACACACACTGCCCCCCCATACACACACTGCAACTCTCACACACACACTGCCCCACACACTGCCCCACACATACACTGCAACCCTGATTTACACTGCCGCCCTCACGCACTCGCACACACACTACACCACTCACACACTGCACCTTTCACACACACTTCACCCATAACACATACAACTGCTCCTATGCCCTATATCCCAGCAGACCCCAGGTAAGTTGTCAAACTGTTCTTAAACGGTTTGACTACTTACTCTGGGATGGGATCCTGGCACTAAGGGCGCCATAATTACTACACTGAGCTGTCGTGGTTATTGTGCCTGGATTATTATTATTATTGCTCTTCCTCTTTTTCCATCTATCTCTCTATCCTCCTATTTGCATATTTGTATTAGCAAGATGTGAAGAAATATCCAGCATTGCTTTGAGGTGTAATGTAGGTCATAAGCTTCTTATATGATGGATCTTCCATTGTTCCACTTTGCATGGTTTGTGGTGGATCTCATTCAGTAAGGTATGATAACGTATTTTAGATTTATAAGATGCAGAAAAAGCAAGATATGTTTTGTTGTCCCCTAGATTACCAACAAAAAGGATTCAGGTGGCATATAATTGTTTATAGGTTATGTAAACAAACATGGTTTCTGCTGCATTAATAATAATAGCAAGAACAGACAATATGGGATCTCTCTGAGACTGGAAGGGTCTGACAGCCATGCTGAATGGCCGCATGCTGTAGAGGCTCCTGTTGAATTTGGTATTTTCAGCAGAAATCCTAGACTCACTGCCAGTGTGTACAGTGTGTACAGTGATGTAGTGTGTGTTTGTGTAGTGGATGTAGTGTTTGTATGTACTAGATGAAATGTGTTTAGTGGATGCAGTGTCTGTAGTGGATGTAGTGTGTGTATTAGACACAGTGTCTGTGTATAGTGAATGCAGAGTGTTTCAATTTGTGGTAGATGTAGTGTGTGTACTGTGAATACAGGATGTTTGTGTAGTGGATGCTGTGTGTACAGTTAATGCAGAGTGTGTGTCAGTATAGTGAATCCAGAGAGTGTGCATAGTTTAGTGAATGCAGAGTGTGTGTTAGTGTGTAATGAATGCAGAGTGTGTGTTATTGTGTAATGAACGCAGAGTGTGTCAGTGTAATGAATGTAGTGTGTGTGTTAGTGCAGTGAATGCAGAGTGTGTGTAAATGTGTAGTGAATGCAGAGTGTGTGTTAATGTGTAGTGAATGCAGAGAGTGTGTTAGTGTGTAGCGGATGCAGAGTGTGTGTTAGTGTAGTGAATGCAGTGTGTTAATGTGTAGTGAATGCAGAGGATGTGTTAGTGTGTAGCGGATGCAGAGTGTGTGTTAGTGTAGTGAATGCAGAGTGTTAATGTGTAGTGAATGCAGAGAGTGTTTGAGTAGTGGATGTCGTGTGTGTACAGTGATGTAGTGTGTGTTTGTGTAGTGGATGTAGTGTTTGTATGTACTAGATGAAATGTGTTTAGTGGATGCAGTGTCTGTAGTGGATGTAGTGTGTGTATTAGACACAGTGTCTGTGTATAGTGAATGCAGAGTGTTTCAATTTGTGGTGGATGTAGTGTGTGTACTGTGAATACAGGATGTTTGTGTAGTGGATGCTGTGTGTACAGTTGATGCAGAGTGTATGTTAGTGTAGTGAATGCAGAGTGTGTGTTAGTATAGTGAATCCAGAGTGTGTGCATGGTTTAGTGAATGCAGAGTGTGTGTTAGCGTGTAATAAATGCAGAGTGTGTTAGTGTGTAATAAATGCAGAGTGTGTGTAAATTTGTAGTGAATGCAGAGTGTGTGTTAATGTGTAGTGAATGCAGAGAGTGTGTTAGTGTAGTGAATGCAGAGAGTGTGTTTAGTGTGTAACGGATGCAGAGTGTGTGTTAGAGTAGTGAATGCCGAGTGTTAATGTGTAGTGAATGCAGAGAGTGTGTTAGTGTGTAGCGGATGCAGAGTGTGTGTTAGTGTAGTGAATGCAGAGTGTGTTAATGTGTAGCGAATGCAGAGTGTGTGTCAGTATAGTGGATGTGGTGAGTGTGGTAGTGTGTAGTGTATGCAGAGTGCATGTTGTATTAGTGAATGCAGTGTGTGTATTGTATTAGTGTATTAGTGTATTAGTGTATGCACTGTGTGTGTTAGTGTATGCAGTGTGAGTGTTGTATTAGTGTATGCAGTGTGTGTTAGTGTATGCAGTGTGTGTGTAAGTGTATGCAGTGTGTGTTAGTGTATGCAGTGTGTGTTGTATTAGTGTATGCAGTGTGTGTTGTATTAGTGTATGCAGTGTGTGTTGTGTCAGTGTATGCAGAGTGTGTGTTGTGTCAGTGTATGCAGAGTGTGTGTTGTGTTAGTGTATGCAGTGTGTTGTGTTAGTGTATGTAGTGTGTGTGTTGTGTCAGTGTATGCAGAGTGTGTGTTGTGTTAGTGTATGCAGTGTGTGTTGTGTCAGTGTATGCAGTGTGTGTGTGTTGTGTCAGTGTATGTAGTGTGTGTGTGTGTGTTGTGTTAGTGTATGTAGTGTGTGTGTGTGTTGTGTCAGTGTATGCAGTGTGTGTGTTAGTGTGTGTGTGTTGTGTTAGTGTATGTAGTGTGTGTGTTGTGTCAGTGCATGTAGTGTGTGTGTGTTGTGTCAGTGTATGTAGTGTGTGTGTTGTGTCAGTGTATGTAGTGTGTGTGTAAATGTGCAATCTGGGGGGAGGGGAGGGGGAGGAAGGGGCATTTTAACATAATAAAAAAAAAAATTTAAATTGTTTCTCCCCCTCCCTGCTTACCTTTGTCCAGGGAGGGGGGAGATTACAGTTACCGCAGAGGGGGCCCAGGCAGCACACAGCCTCTTCTCTTCTCTCCTCCAATAACTCTTGCGAGAGCCGCGGAGCGTTGCCATGGCAACCGGGTCTCGCGAGAGTTATTAGCAAAGAGGAGAAGAGAAGAGGCTGTGTGCTGCCTGGGCCCCCTCTGCGGTAACAGGGAGCCAGGACCCGCGGCTGCACACATAGATAGCGATATTCGCTATCTATGTGTGCAGAGAGGGAAAGTGGGGCCCAGGACTGCCAGAGCAGTCAGGGCCCCCCAGGGCCGCCGGGCCCGTGACAACCGTCATGGTTGTCACCCCCTGATGGCGGCCCTGCTTACTGCTAACAATCAAGCTGTGTAGTGTACCCAAGTGTGCAAGCAGCTGTTGGTGACACCGTGGACTCTAAGATCAGGAATTTTGTGGGCCCTACGGGTGGTACAAAGCTTTGGAGGCCTACTCAGGAGAGGAGCGGGGCAGATGACCGCTGCCCTGTTCATATGCCTGGCAATCACTGTGTGATCCCCCTCACAGGCCCTGTTCCCCCCCCCATGGACCGTCAGGGGGTTATCCCGGTCCCCACTGGAGGAAGCCGACGCTATTTGGACCATACGTGCAGAGTTTCTCAGCCAATGGACCTCAGCACCTGGCCGACAAGATGGCAGCCATGTGGCATACACTGGGCCCTACCAGCACTCAAGCCCTCCGGGCTATATCATCGCAACTCTTAACCTTGGACTATTGGTGCTGCACCAATCTACTAAACAGCAAAGCTGCCTCGGTCGACCCGGCCTCTGCACATGGAACCTAAATCCGATCCCTGTGGCTGCCTTTCTGGGCCTTGAACGCCTTGAGGACACTCCTCAAACCACAGCCCGACTCCTGGGCATCTTATCCAGGAATCCTGTTATCAGCCATTTGTGGCACCAGACCTGGAGGCACAGGTGGTGTGCTCATCTGGAGCCTGGGGCTGGCGAAGTCGCACCCAGCGAACTTCTCGCAAGGCTTGCAGGTTGGAGGCGGGAGTGGGCGGAGTCTGGAAGATCCAGCTGTCTGTATGCCATCTTTGGGGGGGGGGGGCTGCGTGGCCTGCCTTGAGAGACTCTAGTGGCATATTTTAGTTTCAATTATACTTGTTGATACTATGCTTTCCTTTATTTTGCTTTTCTTTATTTTTATTTGATGTGTTCTCTCTAACGGGCACTGAATAGCACCAGGCTGGGCAAATTTGTAAGATTTTGAAATTGATATGGCTAGAACATGCAGGTGACTTCTATTTAGGCTACATAATCAGCCGTGCATCCATAGTATACTGCTAAGCAAGGAAATGTAAGGGGGGAGGAGGAAAGGAGTACTGGAAAAATGTTTTTGTTTTTCTTTTGTCTTATACGTTGGTCTCTAGGCGTATACAAATATGCCTACACGCTGATACCTTTGAGTGTGTTAGCCTTTCGGGTTTGGTTCTTGAAAATGTACCCCAACGCATATCCATTTTGTAAAAGCTTTCATTTGGTTTTGTTTGGATTTTGGCTTATACAGTGGTTTCTAGGCATATATGTATATGCCTTTTTTGCTAATATTTTTTAATGTGTTGGCCTTTTAGCTTCTGTTCTTGAAAATGTATTCCAACGTATATATATTTTGTAAAACTTTAATAAAGAAATATTAAATAAAAAACTAACTAAATGATTATACACAAGTTACTGCTCAGACGTAGCCTGTTATAGCTCATTCTGCAAAAGCCATGACTGAACCATGGCAATGTCTGTTGAACTGTGCCTCACTCAGTCATTGTGTTTACTCTCTTTTTAATTGAAACCAAAAAATACAATGTTGTTGTGGCGCTACATGCAGTACTGTATTTGCCGCACGGCAAACAAGGCATTTGCCTTGGGCGGCACTTTCCAGGGGGTGGCAAAATACGCCACCTCCAAATGCCTGCCCAGTGACGCAGAGTGATGCCAGGAGCCGGAATATGACGTCACTCAGAAATCAGCGCTCCCTCGCCGTATGCCTGTGCCTCAACTGGCCATCCACGTGCCTGCACGCCTGCCCAAACAGGTGTCTGTGAGGGATCCTGTGTGTCTGAGTGAGTGTGTGTGTATGTCAGTGAGTGTGTGTGTGTGTCTGTCAGTGTGTGTCTGTGAGTGAGTCAGTGACTGTGTGTGTCTGTCAGATTGTGTCTAATCAGTGAGTGTGTGTGTGTGTGTGTGTGTTAGTCTTTAACAGTAAGAGATGTGGCCTTGACAGGAAGTGGTGGGGCAAATGTAAATTAGGGGGTGCCTGAGTTTTGTCATGCCTAGGGCAGCACAGATCCAACAAATACCACTGTCTGCATGCTTAGAACCGTTTGCCCCCCTTAATTGGGTAACTGTTGGGCTCTGAGACTTGCATACTTAAAATAAAGATTGACAAAAAAAAGAAAAACAAGAGTTACATCAAAACAATCTTCTTTTTATACCATATCATGTACATACGTGAAACATAAAGAAAAATTTCAAAATTAACAGAAAAATAAAGAAACTGTGCATTATAAAAGGGGGAAGGAGAAATACGTATCATACGCCTGAACGCGTTTCGCGTCTGCACCGGACGCATTGTCAACTTTAATCATGCCAGTAACTGTAATGTTAAGTTTCAATGTGTAGAGAACACTACCATGCAGTTGGTTGACAACAAAGAAACAATTTAAACTACACTGTCTAGACTCTAAACTATATGAATTCTACTGTCAAAGCTACCAAACGTTAATATTTAAATATAGCAATGTATCTTCTATTAAAACATGGATTAAATGGATTCTGCTTAATGATTACATATATTGTCAGATTAATTTATAAAAGCAGCACAATTTATAAAGTCCTAATTTATTACAATAATAATTGTTTCCACAGAGATTTGATTTAACATTATTTTGACACTTTGTAATTATAATTTAAATGTAATTTAATATAAAGTTTTCTCTGCATATTTATTATATAAATTATGTCATTTATAACTTATATATTAAAAGAGCTTCCTGTTTTATAATGATCAAAGGAACGCAGTTACTTGAAATAGTAATTAATTACATATGTCAATTAGGTTTTAAAAAAAAATTAATTCAATAATGATTCCTATCCTGGACTTAAAGTTTAGGAGCATGTCTATAATCTCTTCTTCCAACTAATGGAATATCATTCTATTTTTCACCAAAACATTTTAAATGGCTTATTTTTTTATGTTTTGGATTTTATGCTCTTATGTTAAAAGTAAAAAATATTCATTTTAAAAACTCATCACTCCACGTTTTCAATTAAGAGATCAAACGTACGGCGGCACATATGAGTCTAGAGCTCACCGTAAATGTAATGGGGTAGCTACCCTGATCAGGCTTAGCTGCCCTCTTCAAGTGACATTTCATGAGGCGGATCCAGAAGGCCGCTATGTCATAGTCTCAGGCACCCTTCATTCTCACTCCGTGCATTTCTTAAATATATACGCTCCGAATAGACCTGACCCTGACTTTTGGACGCTATTGAGAGACAAGATACTGGGGTTACCGCATGGCATGATATTCATGGGGGGAGATTTCAACGCTACCCCATGTCCAGCTGCTGACAGGAGCTCAAGAGACGGAGGACCACGCTCACAAGGCCGTGGCGGTCAGGATCGCCTCCTTAAACAATTCATGGATAGTACCGGCTTAATTGATATATGGCGTGCCCATCACCCAGATACTAGGGCAGGGGTAGGCAACCTTTTAGCAGCACTGTGCCGATATAGGATTGTGATGTCCCGTAGCGTGCCGGGTGACATCTATTTTTTTAAATTTAGGTGTGTATGCTGCTGTATTCTGCTTGTGTTATTTTTACTGCAGTTGCTTTGCATCATTGTATTTGTGCGGATATGAGCTATTATATTGTATATGTTCATTAGTAGTGTATGGTATTGTGTATGATACATATGAATGTGGGCTGTGTATGAGGGCTGCTTGTGGAATTGTGTGTGGATGGATATGTCACATTGTGTGTTTGGTAGTGTGTGTGGGCTGTTTGGGGTATTGCATGTGAAAGGCTGCATGTGGGGCAGGGGCGTATTAGCCGCGAGGCAAACAAGGCATTTGCCTTGGACGGCATTTTCTAGGGGGCGGCAAAAAAAGCCGCCCCCAAATGCCCAAGGCAAATGTCTTGTTAGCCTTGCGGCTAACAGACATGCTGGGCTGCTGCTGGGCGGTCGGGCGGCGCTCTTGGGCGGCTGGCGAGGGAGCACTTCATCTGAGCTGTCTGTTCAGCTCCCTCGCGCGCCGCAGAGTGAGGCTGGGAGCCGGAATATGACGTCATATTCCGGCTCGCCTCCCAGCCTCACTGTGCGGCGCGCGAGGGAGCTGAGCAGACAGCTCAGATGAAGTGCTCCCTCACCAGCCGCCCAAGAGCGCCGCCCGACCGCCCAGCAGCAGCCCAGCAGCCACTGGACCACCAGGGATAAAAGATGCCCCCCCCCCCCAGCATTCCCAAAGGTAAGGAGGCTGGGGGGGGGTTGAAGTAAAAATAAATTAAAAAAAGTGTTAATGTGAGTGAGTGTGAGTGTCTGTTAGTGAGTGTGAGTCTGTTAGTGAGTGTGAGTGTGTGTGTGTGTGTGTCTGTTAGTGTGTGTGTGTGTCTGTTAGTGTGTGTGTCTGTTAGTGTGTGTGTCTGTTAGTGTGTGTGTCTGTTAGTGTGTTTGCCTGTGAGTGTGTGTGTGTGTCTGACTGTGTGTGTGTGTGTGTTAGTGAGTGTGTGTGTCTGCTAGTTTGTGTCTGCTAGTGACTGAGTGTGTGTCTGTTAGTGCGTGTCTGTTAGTGCGTGTCTGTTAGTGCGTGTCTGTTAGTGTGTGTCTGTTAGTGCGTGTCTGTTAGTGCGTGTCTGTTAGTGCGTGTCTGTTAGTGAGTGTCTGTTACTGAGTGTGAGTGTGTCTGTTACTGAGTGTGAGTGTGTCTGTTAGTGTGTTTGCCTGTGAGTGTGTGTGTGTGTGTGTGTGTGTCTGACTGTGTGTGTGTATGTTAGTGAGTGTGTGTGTGTCTGCTAGTTTGTGTCTGCTAGTGACTGAGTGTGTGTCTGTTAGTGTGTGTCTGTTAGTGTGTGTCTGTTAGTGTGTGTCTGTTAGTGTGTGTCTGTTAGTGCGTGTCTGTTAGTGCGTGTCTGTTAGTGTGTGTCTGTTAGTGCGTGTCTGTTAGTGCGTGTCTGTTAGTGCGTGTCTGTTAGTGCGTGTCTGTTACTGAGTGTGAGTGTGTCTGTTACTGAGTGTGAGTGTGTCTGTTAGTGTGTTTGCCTGTGAGTGTGTGTGTGTGTGTGTCTGACTGTGTGTGTGTATGTTAGTGAGTGTGTGTGTCTGCTAGTTTGTGTCTGCTAGTGACTGAGTGTGTGTCTGTTAGTGTGTGTCTGTTAGTGTGTGTCTGTTAGTGTGTGTCTGTTAGTGTGTGTCTGTTAGTGCGTGTCTGTTAGTGCGTGTCTGTTAGTGCGTGTCTGTTAGTGCGTGTCTGTTAGTGCGTGTCTGTTAGTGCGTGTCTGTTAGTGCGTGTCTGTTAGTGCGTGTCTGTTACTGAGTGTGAGTGTGTCTGTTACTGAGTGTGAGTGTGTCTGTTACTGAGTGTGAGCGTGTCTGTTACTGAGTGTGAGCGTGTCTGTTACTGAGTGTGAGCGTGTCTGTTACTGAGTGTGAGCGTGTCTGTTACTGAGTGTGAGCGTGTCTGTTACTGAGTGTGAGCGTGTCTGTTACTGAGTGTGAGCGTGTCTGTTAGCGAGTGTATGCGTATCTGTCAGTGAATGTGTGTGTGTGTATTTAGAATGCGGGATGGGGTAAAGGTTGGGTGGGGGTGGCGTGGGGGGGGGGTGCCTGAGTTTTGTCCTGCCTAGGGCAGCACAAAACCAGGATACACCACTGATGTGGGGTTTGTGTGCATGTATGTGGATTGTTAGCAGGTTACGTTTGTGCAGATTGTGTGTATGTTTGTGTGTGGGCTGTTCGTATTATTTGTATAAGGGGAGGGTTATTCTTCATTTCTGTGTTATGAATGTAAATTAGGGATAGTAAAAATTTCTATTTACTGTGTATACCTGTATTCAATATCTACTCAAAATGGCTGATAGAGCACCCGCTCCCACCGACTAACTACCTTGTGTAACAAGATGGCGCCTACATCCGGAGTAAAATCCCGGGATGATGGTGACATCACGCCTCGTAGGATGTGCATTAGATAAGACACTTAACACCTAACCAATTAGAGATGTATTCTCTCTGTTATCTACATTTTTACATATGATGTATTTTTGCCTTTATAAGGGGCTTGCCGCCCCCTGAGTAAACATTCCGAAGTTTTTTATTAACCTGATACCTGTGTCTCAGTGTAATTTACTTCAAAACGTGCACGCATTTATTTTAACAATTTGGAAAGGAGCAGTGTAACGGGACTGCTGGCACCCCGACCGGGTACCGTCCGCTGACGGATGCTCCTAGTGCTTTCCGAGGACTCCAAGCACTCTGCCCAACACCATAACCACTGCAGACCCCACGAAACGCTGCAGCTTGGTTGGGGTCTCACCGTCTCCACCCACTCTGAGCCCAAGACCAGGGTCCAGCTTCCAGTAGGTGGACCTCTCCGAATTCCAGAGAGCAGGAACAAAAACAAGCTCTTAGCAGAGCTTAGTGATTATACCCTGGGGAGTACAATGATTATAGCAATCCCCAGAGTGTAGTTCTCCAATCCCCCAAACATGAGCCGAAACTTCATGAAGGTCCAAGATGATCTGAGGTGCTAGCACACCCAGTCTGGCTTTTATTACAGTTGTTGAAAATACAGGACCGCCCACAGGGAGGGATAAAATAACCAATCATATCACAGTTACATCCCACATATTCCCTCCCCTTATCCTGAGAGGAAACCCAATTATACATACAGTTAAAACATACTTTTTACCCAACTTTCATAACTCTAAAACCATACATCCAGTCTCCATAACTTACATATTCAGACTCAGCATACTTTAAACATAAACATTCTAAAAAATCATACAAATCCCTCCAGTAGATAAAAAGTTACACAGAAGTCCTTTTATGACCGACCGCAAGCACATTTTCTTGCCCAAAACAGTTCCATGGATTTGGGCTGTGCGGTCGGTCAATTTCCTGCATAAAAAACGGCTAAGTCCTGTTCGAAGTGTTGCCGGTACTTCGACTTTAGTCGAAGTGTCGAAGCGGAGGCGATGGTAAGGGTCGGCGGTGTTCGACGTTAAAATGGCCGCCGCCACGTGGTCCTTTGTCCGATCACTTCGACGACTTCGACAACTTCGGTAACTTCGGCTTTAGTCGAAGTGTCGACGATGGTAAGGGTCGGCGGTGTTCGACGTTAAAATGGCCGCCGCCATGTGGTCCTTTGTCCGATGCCGGTCACTTCGATGACTTCGGTAACTTCGGCAACTTCGGCAGCATCCGAAGTGCCATATAAAAAGTGCCAATCCTTCTCCCACAGTAATTAAAGGGCCAGAATGAGTGACATGCACTCTGTTAGGGCCGAACACTGTTTTTAAAGGACCCAATCTCCCAGGGCCATAGTCCAAAGGTAGGAGGCGGGCAAACAGGCTTCTCCAATGCCCAGTGGAGAGGTTGGTTTCGTCACAAGCAGATACTCAGATAAACACTTGGTTTGATCCACAATATCTGTGTATATCTACCAGAATGGTTGGCTTCCCTGGGTTCCAGTCAAAGACAGGAGCTGCAACAGCAGCTGCAGGCTGCCCTACTACGTTGTGGATTCCCATTCACAAGTGCTTGGAGGAAGTGATCTGAGATCATTTCCTCTATGTGCTGCAATGCTTAAATTGAGGATTGTCCTTCACCATCTTTTCGTATTAGCAGATATTTGAAGTTTTACTGGGACTCCTGATAGGTCAGAGCCTGTTTGGCTCTAGCAGCCTTGAGTGCCGTGCAAAGACACCTCGAGTGCCGTGCACGGCACTAGTGCCGTAGGTTGCCTACCTCTGTACTAGGGACTATTCGTTCTATTCCGCTCCTCATGGAACCTATTCCCGGATAGATTTCTTCCTGACCAACGGGACTGGAATGGCACGCGTAGTCAAGTTGGAGGTGGGAGATATCTCGTGGTCTGACCACGCCGATGTGTATAGCCTCACCATGGACGTGGAAACTGAATGCGTCCCTCCTACGGGACCCCCTAATAACAGAACAGATAAGGGAGGAGATAACGGCGTATTTTGCTATGAACGATACTCCGGACGTGAGCCCCAGTACGGTATGGGCAGCCCACAAGGCGGTAATAAGAGGAATACTAATCAAACTAGCCACGAGGAGGAAAAAGATGAAACACCAACGCTTGGAGGCACTCCTGAGCCAACTGCGCACACTGGAACAGAAACATCAATCTGCGCCTGATGGAGACTCACTTGCACAGCTTAATTCGGTGAGAAGGTCTATTCGAACGCTACTGCTCGACGACGCAGCTAAATCTATGACATGGACCAGGCGCACATACTTTGAAAACGCGAACAAAATGGACACGTTCCTAGCCAGAACATTAAGGCCTCGGTGCCGTAGGCCGCATATCACGTCGATTAAGCGCCCTGATGGCTTGACAACGTCCAAACCCAGTGAGATTGCACGAGTTTTTGAAGATTTCTATAAGCGACTATACAACCACACACCAGAGAGTACGCTGTCTGAGCTAGAGGAAGAACGAAACATTCTCGCTTATCTCAACGGATTGGGGATGGCCAAACTGACTAGAGAGGCAGCATCTAGCCTGGCCATGGAAGTCACGGAGGAAGAGATAGACAAGGACATTTCTAATCTGAAAGGCAATAAGGCCCTGATGGCTTCGATGGAGCCTACTACAAGGCCTTTAGGGAGGAACTGACCCCACATATGGTACGTCTCTTTGCGGACTTGCGAGAGGGGGGACAATTACAATCTGATATGACCTTGGCTACCATAATCTTACTGCCCAAACCGAACAAGGACCCCCTATATCCTGAGAATTTTAGACCCATATCTCTGATCAACCATGATCTGAAAATATTAGCTCGGATACAAGCGGATAGGTTAAACCCACTTCTGACCTTGATTATCCACGCAGACCAGGTAGGCTTTATACGGGGCAGGCAGCTGTTTGAAAACACCAGGAGGAATATCGATTTAATATGGAAACAGACAGCTGTAGCTGCCCCAACGCTCGTGGTGTCTATTGACGCTAAGAAAGCCTTCGACAGGGTCAGATGGTCAGATTTCTGTTTACGGTTATGAAGCACTTGGGCTTCCCTGGCGAATACATAGCGATGACACAAGCGATGTACCACAACGTGAGAGCCCAAATACAGATTACAGGTGCCCCATTGTCTCCTTTTCGACTCTTTAACGGGACAAGGCAGGGGTGCCCCTTATCTCCCCTACTTTTTACCTTGGCACTGGAACCTCTACTGCAGGCTATACGACGTGACCCTGGGATCAGCGGGGTGGCGGTGGGGGGAGAAGAATTTACCGTTTCAGCATATGCGGATGATATTCTTTTGACGCTAACTAACCCAGAGGAATCGATTTCAATCTTGCGGAACGTAATAACAGAGTGCGGGACCTACTCAGGCTATAAGGCCAATATGCAAAAGTCAAGCGCCTTACCGATAGGAATTCCAGAGGAAGCAGTGGGACGGATAAGGGAGGCCCATAAGATCAGGATCGAAACTGGGTCGCTGACCTATTTAGGGATTCATCTGACCGCGGACAGCGGACGCTTATACGCGGCTAATTATACTCCCATGCTCAGATCTTTGATCACCGACCTGGAAAGATGGGACGACAAACCAATATCATGGATAGGATGGATAAACGCGGTGAAAATACTACCGGCATCCTGTTCCTGTTTCAGGCCCTGCCGATACAGGTCGCTAAATCACAGATGGCTCCGCTACAAAAGGCAATAGGAGATTTCGTTTGGCACAACAAGAGGCACAGGATAGCTAGACAGGTGCTTTACAGACGCAAAGATAGAGGCGGGCTTGGCCTCCCAAACCAATACTTCTATTACCTGGCTGCTCAACTGACGCAGATTGCGATGTGGCACTCACCACCCGCCGAGAGGAGATGGGTGGACATAGAGTCCATGATGGTTGGATCCGACGTCCCCCAATTCGCCATGTGGGCCTCTAAAGACAGCAGACCTATCATACGGACGACGTGCCCGGCGGTTCTTCACTCTATTCACATTTGGGACCGTAGCAGATCCAAATACTCTCTCGCATCCACACCGTCCCCTCTCACTCCAATACTGCGGAACCGCGATTTTCCTCCAGGAATGGCACCTCGGGAATTTAAACGAATAGAAAAAACTGGACTACAGAGGATTCACCAGCTATACCGGAACGGAACCATAATTCAATTCACAGACCTCCAACAGGACTCCCACATGACCCCCGCAGATTTCTTTAGGTATCTTCAAATCCGGGACTATGCAAGACAAGCACACATAAAAGCGGCAGCTATGAAACAGATGACATTTTATGAATCAATGTGCCTACAAGGGGTAACTCCCAAGGGATCGATTACGCTCTTATACGCCCACCTAAGCGAGAAGAACAAGGAATGGGGAAACTTACCGTACACAGATAAATGGGAATCTGAATTGGGAGAAGTGCTCGAAGGCATTGAATGCAAGAAATCTGGGAGGCAAACTCTAAGGCCTCCATATGCACCACTTTTCAGGAACAATCCTGGAAGACCATGCTGCGATGGTATACCACCCCTATACAACTTTACCATATGCACAAAACGGAAACTGACAATTGTTGGAGAGGATGTGGCATGCGCGGCACTTATCTACATATGTGGTGGGAGTGCCCAAAAGTTCAGGCCTTTTGGACAGCAGTCAAAGATATACTGATACGGGTGTTTGGCAGGCCACTGCCCCTGAATCCGTGGACCTATCTGCTTAACAGATCTGTTGAGGGCTGGTCCAAACGAGAACAGGCATTAATACACAAAGTGACCCTAAGTGCTCGCAGGGCAATAGCCACGGCGTGGCTGTCGCCGGAAGGCCCAGATATCCAAACCATAGTACCCAAAATAAAGGACTGCAGGCTTATGGATGACCTGACGGCCAGGGTGAAGGGATCTGTGGAGAGATTCCTGAAACTATGGGAACCTTGGGACAATTGCGCTCTGGCCTGATCGGAGAGTCTAGTAAATAGGCCCGTGGCTATTTGACTGGGTGCGGACGAAGGTGGGGACCGTGTTTTTTCATTTCTGATCATTGTTCAGTG
The DNA here is from genome assembly GCF_036172605.1 of Pelobates fuscus. Taxonomy (NCBI): domain Eukaryota; kingdom Metazoa; phylum Chordata; class Amphibia; order Anura; family Pelobatidae; genus Pelobates; species Pelobates fuscus. Next base: position 88,873,118 of record NC_086326.1, read on the forward strand.
GTGTCCCCCTTCTCCCTCCTCCTCCTCCCCTCCATTCTTCTTTAAGCATCCTTTAAGGGACATTCTCCGACAGAAGTGGGTTCGTCCTTGTCTCATACCTCTCAATTTCCTCATCTTTCTCTGAGGGGGACTCCCTCCCCACCCCCCACCCCCACCACCACCCACCCCCCACTCTCTTCCCCCTTTTTCTTCTTATCCTCTATCTGGACTTTTTCCTCTTTTCTCCTTTTTCTCGCATTCTCTTCTTTCTTTTTTTTCTCTTTTTTTTCTCTTCTCTCTAGCCTGTTTGACGGATTGGAAGGTACAGTGGAATCGTTTGGCTACCCTAACTGGGTGTCACAGAGCTTTGACAATCCTCATGCAGGGCTTGAATAAAAGTTTAAAAATTTTCTCGACAGGGAGGCTGTCGGTTTCGAACGATCCGGGACCGGGTCGTGAGGGGGATTGCCATTAGGCCAGGCTTGGTTTGCGTACAAATTTATACAGACTACGCGCAGAAGAGCTGGCTGCTGCGTAAGTTACATGGTTACAGTACATTCGCAATACCAGACGATTAGGCATAGAGAAATGATAACGTGTTTTTTTGTATTAAAACTGGAGTAATAAAAGTCGACATAGGATGTGTACTGCCGCTTAACGTTGTTACCTATGTATAAGTGATTGCCATGTCCTGAGTCTGGCTTCAGCGCAAGCCCCATTGTTGCTTGATTATTGCCATTGCCTTTTTCTGTCGAATTCAAAAATAAAGAATTAAAAAAAAACTCATCACTCTATTATATTGACGGGTACTTTTATATTTTATTCTTCCCTTTTATTTATGATATATTTTTCATTCTCAACATATTTTTCTATTTTATAACTTAGAAAAACTTTCCTCTTGTTCTTATACCTTAATGTGATTATATACATTTGTAATATTTGTATGGTACTCTGTTACCATAAATGATTTACCTTATATAAAACTATTCATTCCTCTCTCAATGTTTCAGAAGTCTACATCCATCCCAAATTAATTTCTTATTATGGTTACACAGGTCACTATTTAAAGAGACACTAAGGCTTTAGTGTATGCTTAGATAACTGCAAAACAAATGGGTTGCTCCAACCATCATAACCACTACAGCCAGCTGCGGCGACGATGATGCTAGGAATAACCTGCCAGGTTCCTTGGTAATGGGGAAACCATTTAAGAACCGTTTGCCCCCTTAATTGGGTAACTGTTGGGCTCTGAGGCTCCATGCTGGTCTGGTGACGTGAATCCTGCAGAGCTGCAGAAGCTGGAAGCCATTGCTGTCACCATTCATTGACTGGGAGCATCTTCTAACTCCTCTCATCTAATGACTGACACTCTGTGCATTAAAATTTTGGACCACTTTGTCTCCGTATTCTTTCCTATGCCTGGCAAAGCTTGACACTAAGCGGAGCTATTGCCGTCAAGCCTTGTCCTTTCCCCCGGCGGCTGTAGGGAAATTTAACTCATTCCATGGGGCCACGAGCTGAAGAGCAGCAGAGTATGGCAGCACCCACGAGGGAACGATTCAGGTCTGTTAATCTCACCTTTGCCTGCCCCCGAACCCTGAGTGGCGATATCACTGTCGAGGGTCTTTACAAATTATGCAAATTTGCAAATGATGCGAAGATACCAATTGGTGACAGATCCGCTTTAAAGCTACAGAAATTTTGCAACAAACATGAAAGCCTTAAACTTACTCCCAGGGGTACCAATACAAGCACATGTATGACATCTATGTTCTATTCATCTCCACATTAATGCATAGGAGAGATGTTTAGTAATTTTCTATGAGAGAATCAAAATTTAGTGCCTGCCCCCTAGCCATCAATCACCTTTTTTCCATCAAGAATCTCTCTTTTTTTGTCACCACCAGTGGAATACAGAGTCAAACATACACACGAACATGCTCAGCCAATGCGCATTTTTGTTGCTTTATAATTGTTGCTTTATAATTCAACTTTATAATTTCAACTCAAGAATTAGACCAATCACTGATTTGTCCAAATTTGGACGAATTGCAGTTCTACCAAAACTAATCTCCAAGTCTATTGGAGTTTGTATGGTGGCATCTTATAGGAATTTGATACTAAGAAGTTTTTTTATTTTTTATTATTATTTGTATATCTGGGTACAGTCATCATCAGCTTTATATTTAATGCAATAGGATGCTTTGTCCACAAGGTAGAACATAGGGCAGTTAACAATCTATTCATTTTATCCCTTTTGTAGAGCTTGAATAGCTTAGTTATAGAAGTAATAAAGCTAAAAAAAAACATGTATAATAAAGAATGATGATAGGTCTGATGTTAATTGGTAGGAAAGATTTCAGTATTCTAGGAGATGGTCACGCTAGCAGTGTCTTGAAGGTTCCAACAGCCTCTAGACTAAATTGCGTAGCTCATTAGAGCAATTTTAATTTGAATTCTTAATCTCACGCAATGTGGGTTCACTTGGAGAACTTCACAACCAATTATGTCACACTTTGTTCTGCACTGTGGAGTAGTTGTAGTCTCCAAGTAAGTACTGTGTGCAGATATTTCCTTAATTCTAGGTGCATAGAGTCAAATGCCTGGACCAGTGATTCAAGGGCCAGTGCCTGTAGTCATTAATTGATGCCTCTGAGTATCTTTAAATGGCAGTATCAAGCATTAAGGGAACACTATAGGGTCAGGAACACAAACATATATTCCTGACCCTATAGTGTTAAAACCATCATATTTGCCTCCCTAAATATAGTAACATTTTACTTGTATTCAAGTTTGCAGCTGCTGCCTCTGTCCCTGATCTGCCTGCATGCCTTACATCATCAGAAATGATTCTGTGAGCCAACCACAATGCTTTCCCATTGAATTGGTTTAGCTTGTCAAGGAGGCAGATCAGGGGCAGAGCCAACACACAGCCCTGGCCAATCAGCATTCTCTCTTAGGGATGAATTGAATCAATGCATTTCTATGAGGAAAGTTTGGTGTCTTCATGCAGATGATGGAGACACTGAATGGCAGTTCTGCTCACTGTGCAGCACTGCCCCAGGAAATACCTCTAGTAGTCATCTGAAGAGTGGCCAGTGGAGTTATCACTATCGTGTAATGTAAATACTGCATTTTCTCTGAAAAGTCAGTGTTTACTGCAAAATGTCTGAAGGGAAGGATTCTAGTCACCAGAACAAATTCAATAAGCTGTAGTTGTTCTAGTGACTATAGTAGTGTCCCTGTAAGTAATATTTACACCTGCATACCCAGGTTTACACTATGAACAAAGACGAAGCTGAGATTTCACCTATTCTAGAGGTTATCACTCAGATGCAGCCAGGTCTGCAGGTCTAGCCCACTCTGTCTTGCCCAAGTAAAATTTTAGATTTTGTAAACTGATCTCATTCATAAATACGATATGATTGTGATGAAGAATTATTATTATTATTATTATTATTATTATTTATAATGAGTGCATTTTTTGGTCACTGACCTGGAGTTGCTATCTTAGTTCCATTATCATTTTCCTGATTGCAGCATTGGTCTCAAACGGGGCATAACAGTCAACACCTACATGTTTTTATACATGTTTGAACCTGTCTTATATCCATGCCATTTCATTGCTCTGTTAGGAGTATATTGAAACCCTATAAAACAAATAGGTAAAATTAACATATCCACACATTTTTAAGACAGCACTAGTTTCTCTTATTGATGAAGACATTATATCATGAAGACATGTGTCACACACCACTGCCCACTGCCCATTAAACAAACCACAGAAACATAGAATGTGATGGCAGATAAGAACGGTTTGGTCCATCTAGTCTGCCCAATTTTCTAAATACTTTCATTTAGACATGTGCAATTCTTTCGGTCCGAATTTAAATTCGGACGAATTTAGACAATTTAGACATTCGGATGCTTCCGAATGTCCGAATGTCCTAATTTCTGAATTGCCGAATTTCTGAAGTGCCGAACCGAACCGAATTGCTGAAGACTCGAATTGCCAAAGTGCTTCGGATTTCTGAAAAATGGCAAAACAGGAGCGGGAGAGAAAATTAAGGGAATGATGACAGGAATCTAACCCTAACCGTAGCCCTAACTCTACTCCTAGCCCTAGCCCTAACCCTAACCCTAACCCTACCCCTAACCCTATTCAATTACACCACAATAAAAGTGTGAGTTTGAACAAAAACTGGAGGTGGAGCATTTTGTTTTCTTTTCGGCTATAGTGGAAATTTGAGTAAGCGTGGAATTGTAGTATCTGTAAATATATTCTTTAAGCCTGCAGATTCTGTGTGTATTTTGGAATTCAACCGCCTGATTTATAATTTTTCCCCATTATTTCTAGCTCTCGACCCTTGTTCTGCCTACATAAGCTTGAACGAACCATGGAGGAATACAGACCACCTATTTAATGAATCCCAAGACAAACCCATGTGTGACAACCATCTGGAGGGAGAATGGTATCGTTTCACTGGGATGGCTGGCGATGCTATGCCCACTTTCTGTATCCCAGAAAATCACTGTGGCACTCATTCTCCAATCTGGCTCAACGGGAGTCACCCAAGTGAATCAGAAGGCATTGTGCAAAGGCAAGCTTGTGCCAGCTTCAACGATAACTGCTGCCAGTGGAATACTACTGTGGATATCAAAGCCTGCCCTGGAGGGTACTATGTCTATCGTCTCACCAAACCCAACGTCTGCTTTCATGTCTACTGTGGCCGTACGTATTCAAACTTTGTTTGCCCTATATATTAATGAAATGTGTAAATAATATGTACATATTAAGGTAGATTGGAATATGTCTTTTTATGTATTTACTTTCTTCTTTAAGTAGCTCGCCATAATATTCTTCTATATCACCCAAAAATATTAATAAGCAATCTGATGTTCTTTAGAAAAATGTACATGTATCCTACTCCCATTACAAACAGCAGTATATATGTGGAAAAACATTTTTGTTTACAGATTGGACAGCTTAACAATGTTACAGAGGGAGAGAGACAGGAGGCCTTTTTCCCGAAAATCAGAGAATAGTGAGCGCAGTGTTATGTCCACTGTTCTATATAGTTATGACTACAATGACGTCAGAATGTTTAGCTAAAACTTTGACTATATAAATACACATAAGAAAACCCTTTTTCCTTTTGGTATAAACTCACAAATTATCATCTGTTCCTTTACCCCAAAGACATAGAAACCTAAAATGAATGAACAGAAACATAGAATATGCAATATTCTACAAATGCTTTGTCCTAAACAAATATTTCTTTTGCAGTTTAGGACACGTAAGGCCCTTATGCTACTTCTCCATCTGTTTTGCCTGTTTAAGTATCATTATTTTATTAATATATTGTGGGCATGATTGACGGTGCTATTTAAATAGTTTGCTGATAATTCTTTACTTTAATAACTAATTTCACCAAATATCATTACCGCTCCTGCATCAGTCGTGTTGTATACTTTTTAATTAATTAATATACCGTAACTTGATAACATGTATTTATTAGTATAGTTCTAGATAAACATGTATTCTTACGCTTTTTTTGCAGCTTAATCCCAAAACATGGTTTTCTTGAAAAGTGAATAGTGCACCTAACGGGAAATGTCAATTTTAATGGCTTGGCTAATGTAGAAAATATATCAAGCATATTTTCAATGTGTTTATTTGCGGCATATACGTGAACACCATTTCCCCTGAATTTGCTTCTTTATTTTTTGCTAGATTTTTATGACATCTGTGATCTGATGGATTGCCGGGGAACATGCTTGGATACCGGTGATTGTGTGTGTGGTCCTGGAACTGTTCTTGGTCCTGATGGTCAAACTTGTCTTGGTAAGTCTTGACCGTTCACCCACTATTTTTTTCTTTCTCTCACATATTCTGCAGACTTGATATTTAGTTACTGTGGCCTTGACCAGACTCACAATTATGACATTGCGTTTGATGTATTGTTTAAAACTGGAGAAACCATCAGCACGAGTCACCATGAATGGAGTTTGACACTTCTGAATTCCCTGAATGAAGTTTGACACTTCTGATCAAAAGTTTTTCATTCTGTGTGAATCTCCTATGTATTGTTACACACGTCTTCAACAGTTTCTTCGTATTTCTTAGTCTGTCAACGATGGTTTGATTCCTCATGTGAAATGATTCCGGCAATATCCCAAGCTTTCCTACAGAATTAATAAGAAATTCTCTCTATTCATTTACACGTATGTAAGAGATAATGCAGTTCACATGCTCACATGCTTGTTATTGACGATGGATTGTAATATCACATTTAAATTGATAAGGCTAAGTACAGTCAGGGAGTCTTGAACTGTCACATAGGGTAGCAGGAGCCCCGTGAGGCGAGTCAAGCAGGGGCATCTGGTGGTTCCCAGGTAAGAAGGCAAATTATTCTAAAACGGTTCGATTGCTCATTGGGCGGGGGGATGTCATGGCACTCCTGGCACCATAACCACTACAATATACTGTAGTGGTTATAGTGCTTGTAATATTTATTTAAGAATTTAGAAAGCATGCAAGTACAATTGTATTTTGTTATATACTGCAATTCTAAAGTTGTTCTAAAAATGTTAATATTCACCAGAGTAATTGGAACAGAACGACCATAGGATATAAACTAGCAGTTTCGAAACAAAAAAATATATCATCCAGTATTTCGGGTGCTGAACATGATACATTTTCAAAGAGCATGCCGTATTTAATAATTGTCTGGGGCTTAGGTCCTGTGGATTTTCCTAGCATTGCCTACTGTAACAAGAGTCATTAAACTTCAATCTAATGTTGATATGATATACAGGCTGAGGATCTGATCATCTTAATGGATAATCAGTATCACCTTCCTAGGAGCTAAATAATAGTCAGGCTTTAACAATGCATGCATCCCAGAAAGAATATTTTTAGTTTCCATCTGCCAAAAGAACAGAAGCTGAACACCGTCTGATTTATAGCTCCTCTGACTCGATGTAGGATAAAAAAAAAATCATCTGTCAGCTGCTATTTCTGATCCATTCATTTGGAGAGGCTAAATCATGTTAGAGAGATGGCAGCTTCAAAAGAGATGGGACGGCAGAAGCTTGTTAGGGAGGTCTGGAACGGGGACAGAAATAAGTGAGGAAATGACTGAAGACTGAAAGGGAATAAATGAATTGTGAGAAATATTAAATAAAACTGTTCTCTTCAATGATATACAAATCCTTGTAGATCAATTTGGCAAACATTGAAATTTAAATAGTCTATAAATGTTGTAATGGTGTGTTCCTTGCGGGGAACTTTTTTCCAGGTCTATAAACCACAAGTATAATCTCCCATTGTATATTCCCTGCTGAGTTCTTGCGCCTTTTAAAGGGACACTATAGGCACCCAGACCACTTCAGCTCATTGAATGGTCTGGGTGCAGTGTCCCAGGTCCCTTAACCCTGCAAAGGTTCAGGGACCTGCAAAGGTTTAAGAACATGCAATAATTACCTGTGAGGGTTAACTCCACCTCTAGTTGCTGTCTACCAGGCAGCCACTAGAGAGACTTCTGGGTTATTAGGTGACTTTTGGTTGCCGACCTGATGCTGTTCGTCCTCACGCTTTGCATGGGGACATCCAGCGTCACCCGAAAGCCCATAGGAAAGCATTGTACAATGCTTTTCTGTGGCTGTGCTAATGCGAGCACAGCCATTGCCAAATGTTTCCAGTTCACATATTTTGGGCTGAAATTTTAAATTCACTTTGCATTCTCACTTTAGTGTGGCCTTACATTGAACATCACACCAGGGGGATAATTTATAGAGATTGGAAAATAAAAAATAGTGGATTTTAGTGGATTTATCAAAGGCCAAGAGAAGTATATACAATCAGTCTATTCTATAGATTGAAGATGGCCCAAGACAATATTCTGCCTGAATCCACGAACAGTAACATGCTGAAGAAAACACTTGCTGAAGCCACACTCACACAAAGCACACTCATTAAACATAATTAGTATTATTTATAAAGAGCCAACACATTCTGCAGCGCAGTACAATATGTGGACTAACAAACAAATAGTTGCTTGGAGAGTTTACAATGACGGCTTAGTTTTTTAGATGACAGTGTTGCAGGAGAGAAGGTTGATTAGTGAGGTGTGTGGTGTGATAGATGCTAACAGTTTGATAGGCATTCTTGAAGAAGTGAATTTTCAGTGGTTTTTAAGCAATGGAGACTGGGTGAGAGTCTACTGGTGCAGGGAAGGGAGATCCATATGAACTTTGCAACCCTAGTGAAGTCATTTAGGTGAAAGTCAGACGGAGGTTTTCAAAGTGACCTGGATGGACATGCTTGTGTATTAGTGAAGATAGCTAGAGAGAAGCAGTATTATGAAGAGATTTGTAAGTGAGGACCAGAATTTTAAATTGAATGCCATTGGAGAATGACAGGAAGATGAGCCTTGTCAACAATTATTATAGACTATAGCATACAATGAAACCTTCATAGAATTTATTTTTCACTTTCTCTCCCCATCAGTTGATATGCCATTTCACTGCCTCCCATTTTCATTTCCTGTCTCTCTGCATGCCCCAATTAATGTCCCGTGCCACTGACTCACAGCCTATATACAGAATTCAGCTCTGCAAATTCATATCCTTTTCAATTTCACAATATCTTTCTCCCTAGTTTATATTAGCACAGCTTATTTATGATTCTCAACCATAGTATGCCAATTAATCTTCAACTTCCATATGCCATAGTCCTGAATTCATCTCATCCAGACATACTCCTCTGACCCTTTTCTCTTAGCTGTGTTCGGCCAATTTGTCACACCAGTCCTATACCTCCAGATAACCATCCTACAATATATCTCCCTTTACCGTTTCATAGCCTTATTTCCCCAAAGTGTCTCTATCTCTCTCTCTCTCTCAAACTGCAGCCTCCATACACAACACTTTAAGCATCTCCCACACAATGCTCACATACTTCCATACAACACCTCAAGCAGCCTACACACAGCCTCCCCATTCTCAACTCTCACAAATCCAACAATCATAATCTCTTGTCATTTGCAGAAAATGTTCCTTAAGTGCTATTTCATGTGGTTTATGTACATGTATTTTGTTGTTGTTTTTTTATGGTAATCTCAAAAATACAATTTCAAACCATTTGACTGAAAAATACATTGTGATGTAACATTATAAATATTGCATGTCACCCTCCCACAGGTCATCCTCTGAGAGGACCATAGAGGAATCTGGAACATAGGTTGTTAATAAACTAGCTTCACCTATATCATACAAGCAGGATTGTGCCATCCAGATAGAGACATTTTCACAATTTGCATTCAAAACACAGTGACATATGGTAGTGACGTAAGGGTTACATTTAAACAAAATCTTTTGGGAATCATTGCAAAATGTACTTTAGCTGATGTAAATCCTACTAGGTTTCCATCATACTCAGCCATGTGCCAGTACCATTTAATGTGTTGTAGCTAATGATAATGTTTGAAGAACATATTATCTGGTCACAGTTGCGTTTTTTTGCAGTTTTAGTTTTTCTGTTTACAACATATCTCTCTAGTAGTGCGCTACAAGAGCAGCATTTCTTTGTACGGCCTGGTTGCTGTGTAATTGCTTCTGAGATATATCAGGTTGCATTAAGGCACAGAGTTACTTTGTGCTATTCTTTTGAAATGTTGTCATCCGTATGGCATCAGTCATAATGGCATATATTCAAAATGACAACGCTGAAAAGTCCTCCTAATTGACAGTGAATTGAGCAATGAAATTGCAGGGGAATGATCTATACACTAAAACTGCTTTATTTAGCTAAAGTAATTTAGGTGACTATAGTGTTCCTTTAACACCTTATCTGTGACACTAACCCTCACCTTTCATTAAACAGAGGCTTGGTGTTTTATTTTTATTATATGCTACTTACATTGCTTACCACTCTTGTTCTTGTATACATCTTGTAACAGAGCTCCCTGTACCCCTGGTTGGGTACCTCCGCCAAGGACCGCTCCCTAGCTGGAACAGGGGACAAACCGCAACAGTTCTGCCGACAGTCACCGTGGCTTGACTGGGGTCCTGGATCCACTCCCTCCTGGAGCCGAATGGGGAATTCGCTCTAGACACCCCCAGGCACTCAACGACACTCAGTCCTGGGAGCTCTAGTCCTTAAAAGGACTTTCCCCATTGAATCCTCCACACTGGAACAGTGATTAAAGAGTAGCCCTTTCCCCTCCCAGTAACCAGACGACACATAGTTCTGGGAGTACAAGCTGGAATACCTTTTATTGGCAGCCACAACTGGCCTTATATGCAGGTCCCTATGCAAGGGGCACTCCCCCCTGGACCTAAGAGAAAAACCACAGTAGAAACAAATACACAATTACATTGGCTCTCAGGTCTAGGACACTCCCATACATAATAAGATAATCCCTCCCCTGTGCCTGGGAGATAATTGAGTCAAGTACTGTATTAAACTCAATTATCTCCAGGTAAAAAAACACAAATTTCCCAAACACCCCAAAATTACCTTAAACATAAATAAAACCCTACAAAAGTTACATCCTCATAGCCCCGATCTGGGTGACCAACATATCCAAAAATCACTTAGATTGGTTCAGTGGTTCAGAAATTTCCTGTAAGTCATAATTTGACTGACCACATGCATGGTCCCATGCCCAAAACAGTTCCAGAGAAGCAGGACTTGCAGTCAAGTCTAGTTCGGTAGTTTAAAAACTGCACAAACTACCAAACTTAGTCAATGTTCTTACCCTGGAGCTTGTTCCCCTTGTTTGTGGGAACGGTTTCACCGAACAGTGTCTTTATAAGTGTTGTAGAACCGAACGCAGGTGATCATGGAGGTCCAGTGGTGTTCGGGAGTTTGAACTTGACGACCAAACATCGCTGCCTGTGTTCATGCGAACAAGATGGCCGTCACCTTGTGGTCGTCCATAGGAAATGCGGCCACCCAGACGAAAACTTAGAACACTGCGGTGGAAATTGCTACAAAGTATCAATTAGGCTTAACAAGCTCCAGGGTGGTCTCTAGTTCGTGCAGCTGTTTGGTTCCCGAACCACATAGTCCAAATACACGAATGGAGACTTTTACATTACATTTTACAGGGTTCATAGTCTCTGGGCAGAAGGCTGGCAAGCAGGTTCCTCCAGGAACTCAAGGCAAACTCAATTGGAAAGGGGATTTTGTCACACATCTGTTAAAATCTTTTTAATACAAATCATGGTAGTTGCCTAATTTGGAGATCAGGATAACCTTCATGTAGATCTGGATATACCTCACATTTTCTTTGTACATGATTGTTACAAGGCATGTTAAATCTGCACTGCATTTTGGGTTTGATATAGTAATTTAATGTTTACCTGTGATGCAAGTGAGTAAAAAACTCTTATGAGATACACCTTTTAATTAGAACACACTATAAACTATAACATTTATCCAGCCTGTAAGTGTTTTTTTTTTTTTTTTTTTTTTTTTTTTTACAATAAAATGTATTTCTACACTTTTCAGATGAAAATGAATGTGAACAAAGTAATGGTGGCTGCAGTGAGATTTGTATAAACCTGAAGAATTCTCACCGATGTGAATGTGGAAAAGGAAGGATCCTAGGGAGAGATGAAAAATCTTGTGAAGGTAAGAAAGATCTAGTGTGAGTACTGTCTCTAGAGTAAAAGATTAGTTACATTTCCAAACTTGCATCTACTACATAGTGTTTCATATAGAGAAGAAGTAAAGATGACTAATTTATGCCCCATCTATAGAGGAGAAGTAAAGATGACTAATTTATGCCCCATCTATAGAGGAGAAGTAAAGATGAATCATTTATGCCCCATCTATAGAGGAGATGTAAAGATGAATCATTTATGCCCCATCTATAGAGGAGAAGTAAAGATGACTCATTTATGCCCCATCTATAGAGGAGAAGTAAATATGACTAATTTATGCCCCATCTATAGAGGAGAAGTAAAGATGAATCATTTATGCCCCATCTATAGAGGAGAAGTAAAGATGAATCATTTATGCCCCATCTATAGAGGAGAAGTAAAGATGACTCATTTATGTTCCACAGTGATTTGTAAGAATTTGTAACTATATAGAAAATATATATTTGTGGCTTCTCTCGGTATACGTAAATGTCATTCACTCTGCATTGAATATGTAGCCTTATTGCAAACATTATATTAATCAAAGTGTGTAAAATATCTGACAATATGTAGTTTAGTCAAATAATAATCTAATTTTTAAGTCCTGCTTCTTATGAGCCAAATATGGTACTTTTATTAAATATTTATATATGATAATGCAGAGAAACCCCAGTAGTGATATAACATGGTCTGACAACTTGCTTGTTTCTGTTCTAGATATGATAAAGTGAAACGTACATTGTCTTAATTAAAGGATTACTGCAATCTTTATTTTATTTTAAAATGCCTTACTGGGCACTTGTAGCATGTCCACTTTTCTATTTTAATTTAAAAAAGACCCTGTAAAAGACAATAGAATTAAAGTTGGGGAACGACAGGTGAGGGTATTTGAAAATAAATGAATACATTTTAATAATGATATTTATATAGGAATAGATATAGTGAGGTGGGGAGGGAAAGCACTGAGGTAGGTGAGATCTAGGTTTCCCCTTGTAGGCTAGTAATTTGCGCTGACAATAGATATAATTTTTGCACTGAATTGACATCAAGCAGAAAGTCTTCACATACAGAGTTCTATCTCCACTGATCTCTATTTGAATACAGTAAGTTGGTGGAGTTTTAATGGGTTGGGTCCAAGTTCTGTACGTGGGTCAACAGGATTAATCTGTGATGCACGTATGTTCATTGTTAGTAGATGGAATTATGTATTGTATGGTCTGCTGGTCAGGGAGCTGGAAACAAAGTTCTCTGTAAGCCAAGCTAATTGAGTAATTACCATACCTATGGACCACGGTGGGTCATCATTGAGACTGAAATGATTATACGAGGGAATGGATACATCCAAATGAGATGTCACTTACCTAATGGCAAACTAAGGGTGTCCCTAGGTATGTCAGTCTAATCACTTGTCTACCTATTTTTGTTTGTAGATAATTATTCTTCCTGTTATTTCTAATCTTGGTCGCCTTTTTCACCGTTTAAAGGTCCTTAAAAGTTCCAGTTTGGGCTATAGAACACCCTGCACAGCGGTGTCTGTTACTGCAGGTTTCTTGTGTTACTGGCTGAACAGACATTCTACAGAGAGATAAGGGAGTGAGTTCAAATGTGGGCAACTAGAGCATACTGTTAGATTTAGTTCAGAGATAGAGAAATTAACTAAGATGTGATTAGTATACTACCCTTATACTCTCATGCTGTGGGCAAATCAGCTGCCATGAGCAGTCTTTACCTGGAGAAAGTGCCCGTGGTGAAACACAAAAGCACGTTTAAGTATCTTGAACATTTAGGTAGGAGGAGGAGGTACACGGTGAAGTACAGGAAAGGACACTACAGACATCTGTAATGGGTCTGAACATTACAAAAGAGTTGTTGACTAGAGTAAAAGGGCTTGTTTTGAACAGGGCCTACTTCACGCTATGGTTCATTATTTTATTTTTCAACTACCTGCTGTTTTATATACCCATTATAGATCTATATATAGCTGTGTGTGGATATTGCACAAAAGACCGTGTCAAACATCCCACGGTGTAAGCAGTACCACGTAATATCTACTGATATGCATGCTTTAGCAGTAACAATAAGATCTCAAGAAAAAAATGGAAGTATATCTGACAAATAAAGAGTATATGTTGCTTAATGGAAGAATTGATTCAATCAACAACATAATGTAAAAAGTATTACATTTAACTTTGAAGGCCTCTCACAGGACATTATTTGTATGTGGGTTTGATATGAGAGCTTTGTTGTTGTTTTTTGTTTTTTTTTAACAATAATGAAGCTAAAGATTGCACTATATTAATTAAGGGGGAAAAATCCTTTTCCATTTGCTTGTATGGAAACAAAGACAATCTGCACAGTTCAATGGTTAATATTGTATACCAGCATTAATTAGTTGCATATTTGGGGTTTTACAGAACTCCTGTAATCCAGTGGTTACTGTTTAGGCTGCACTCACTGCATCATAGTCATTCGAACCAACCCACTGGTTTCCGATTAATGAACCCTATCATTGTGGGCCAAGTGCTTATTTAATCCCATTCGCTTTACGGAAAACATGGTAAAGAATTGATAAAAAAAGTACTACTTGAAAATAAGGCATTTGTTGCAGAACAAGCTATTTCGGTGATGATAAAGGTAACTGACCACCAGTTATCGCAAAGCCACATGTAGACTATTTCCTCTTCGAAACCAGTAAAGTTAAAGATAATGACTTAAAATAAAAAAGGGTCATGAACAGTTTAAATGCTGTACACTTTTTTTTACACAAGTTATTTCTATAATCTAAACGTCCTCAGAAAAATTTGTCAAATGTCTGATGAATGGAGAAATTTGGGATGACACAATAATCTCAGAGACTCTTCACTCTGACTTTGGATGTATATATATATCACAAGACAAGTAGAAGCATCTATGAGATTATTTCATATGGTAAATATTTTATTGTGATATTTAACTTGCATATCTGTTATGGCTGTGGACTGATTCACATCAAACAGGGTTATTTACTAATGTGAGAATTCAAGGTGATTTCAAAGTGAATTTCACACTTACGGTCAAAGTAGCTGAATAGAAAGCATAGTTGACTTCGAGAATTTTTCCTGTTTGACCTTAACTTTTAAATTCACTTTGAATTCACATTCAATTCTCACTTTAGTGAATAACCTTGACGGTATAAATGTCCTCCTTCCTCTACAGATTTTAGAACAGGTGAATAAAGTACAACTTATAGTCATAATGAAGCCATATAAATTATATGTGTGTGCATATGCTTTTTTTGAATTTTTTTTGTATAAATTCTTTATTTGTTTGGAAGATTTGTACTTTTGCAGAAAAAGTAAGTCTTACATCACACAACAGTTTACAAGTTCTAGTGGTTTATAGTTGCTTTGCCACTGGAGGGCCGTCATTGTTTTGTGCAGCACCCTCAGAGGCCCCTCTCCCGCCCTTGGAACAGTGGTGTGCGGGTATGGTACCGCGTGGGCATTGTGGGTGCTCAGGTATCTCCTGGGTGCCATGCTTCATCCTACAGGGAATCTGTTTGAGCTGTGCATGGTTTGTCGGAATGGCCCTGCGGTGTGTTAGGCCCATGGCCTTTGGGGTAGTGTATTAGGCTGTGTCTTCAGTGGCCTTGTTATGGCATGTACTGCCGTGTGTGCAGGCTTCCTTATGAAGGGGAGGGGGGGGTCGTAGAGTTGGGCCTGTTGGGCCCACTACGGTTCACAACGGTGTGCCCTGGTTTTCGAGTTTGCCTTCTGGGGAGGGTATAGTGCAGGGTCTAGTGCTGGTGTTTTGCTTGGGGTCCCAATGTGGACGTTCCCCAACCTGGTTGTGAGGAGTGTCAGGTCCGTTGGGCTTTGACGTTGTCCCCTCTGGGTTTGATTTCTCCCTGCCCTCCTGTTAGTAGTGTGTTGTTTACCCGCCGACGTCCCCGCTGGGGTCCTAGAGGGAAGTGTGGTGTGGGATCAGTTGCTGTCCCCGCACATCCAGGTCCACCCTCCCCCATTGTGGAGGGGGGTAGAAGGGGAAGAAGAGCATGAGAGATTTTCTACTGGGAAAGAAGGGGAAATTAAAGGTGGAGAAAGAGTGAGAGAGAGGAACAGGGAAGGAACTGGAAAGGGGGACAAGAGGAAGAAGAGAAGACAAAAAAAGCTAATGAATAAATAAATAAATAAATATAAAAAAAGAATAATTCAAAGGGGAGAAGTGTGGGTGTGAGTGGAGAGCGCCTTGTGAAGCCTTATTCGGGCTGCTGTGTGGCCCAGTTGTTGGGCTCGGTTGTCATTGTTTTAGTTTGATTCTTGCCTTGTGGATGCTGATTTGTCGGTCTTCTGAGTTGAAGGCTCAAGATGGTGTATGGGTATTTGGTTTTTAGTGTTGCGGTGCGTTCTGGTCTGGTCCTATGTAGTTGGTGTCCCATTGGTCCCATGTCTTGTGGAATGATTTGAATGAGTCATGTATTTGTGCTGTGAGTTTGTCGAGATTGCTTGTCTCTTTCAGTTTGTGTGTGACCTTTGTGGGGATGCGTTGGTATGCCCATAGTTCTGAGATCGCCTGTCTGGCTGCTAAGGTTATTCTGGCAGCTAGTTTCTTTTCACTCCTGGTGAGGGAGTCTGTAGGTTTGGTTAGCAGCATTGTCCAGGTGTCCACCGGGATGGTCTTTGCGATAACTTTTTCTATGAGTAGGTGTACCTCTATCCACAGGGGCTTGAGTTTGGGGCATTGCCACCAGCAGTGGAGGTAGGAGCCTGTTTCCCTGCATAGCTTCCAACATAAACCATTGGGTAGTCTGCCCATCTTGTGGAGTCGATATGGTGTCATATACCAACGGTATAAGGTTTTATAAGCCTGCTCCTTATGAGTGACGCACACTGTGAGGGAGCCTATTGCTGCTGAAATCTCCGACCAGTCGCTCGGGTCATCCGGTGGTCCGATGTCTCTTTCCCACGCTGCAACCTAGCTGAGGTTGATTTGGGATGTGTGTGTGGTTAACATATTGTAGATGCCGGATATCTGCCCTACGTGGATGGGTCGGTCAAAGCATTGCTTTTCGAATGGCGTCGGAGGTGCTGTTCCAGCTTGTTTGATCATGAGCATCTGGGCTAGGTCTCTTAATTGTATGTAGCGGAAGTAATCCGAAGTGCAAGTGATTCTGGGTTGGGAAGGGCGTATTCAAATATCTCACCTTGGCGGTATAGGTGGAGCAGTCTGGAGATGTCCCTCTGATCGAAGTTGCTGAAATGTTTCGGGGTCATTCCCGGTGGGAAAAATTACTGCGGTAGCTCGGTGTGACTGGCGCAATAAATAATAAGAGGTTTGTTCCACAGAGCCAGGGTATGCGTTACTGCATGAGAAGAAGGCAGTAGAAGCGGTCTGTGTGCTGGGGGTACCCACATATACGACAACGGTTGGTGCCAGCCTAGAATGTTGTGCTCCAGGTCTACCCACCTTTTGGTCCCAGGTGGTGCATGCTATTGTTGGAGATGCGCCAGCTGTGCTGTGTGGTGGTAGTGGAGAAAGTTGGGCAACCCGAGTACGCCCTGAGGTTTCGGCACGTACATTGTAGTTCTACGAATTCTTGTTTTTTTAAATTTCCATATAAACTTGTCTATTGCTGATTGTAAGGTTTTAAGGTCTGTTCTCAGTACTGGGATCGTCAGGGTCTGAAAGAGGTAGAGGAATCGGGGGAGTAGGTTCATCTTTATTGTGGCTACTCGGCCCAGCCATGAGACTCCCAATTTGTCCCATCTTTGCAGATCTGTTAGGGGCATCATAAGGAGTGGTTTGTAGTTGAGGTCGTAGATGTCTTCAAGGTTTGGTGAGAGATACTTGAGGGAGGTTGATGTTCTTTTGAAGGGAGATAGGGTGCGAAGAGTGTGGAACTGGTGTGTCTCCATCGCCAGCGGCATAAGTGTGGATCTTGTCAGATTGATTTTGTAACCAGACAGGGCCGCGTATTTCACAATTAGTGCTAGTGTTGCGTGTAGTGGTTGTATGGGGTCTGCTAGTGTCAGGAGGACGTTACCTGCATACGCTGCCACTTTGTATGTGTCTTGCCCGATCCTGATACCTTGTATGTCTGGATGGTTGTGTATGGCCTGCATGAGGGGTTCCAAAGAGATTGCAAATAATAAGGGAGATAGAGGGCAGCCTTGTCTGGTGCTGTTGGAGATCGTAAATGCCTGGGCTTCTATGTTGGGTAGCAGGAGTCGGCCCTTGGGAAGGTCGTATAGCGAGGCAAGGATGTTCAAAAACTTATCCGAAGATTCGATTTGTCAGAGTACTGTGAATAAGTAGGGCCAGAGCAGGCGGTCGACACCTTTTCGATGTCCAACGATAGTGCCACTGATAGAATTTGTCGGTGGTGAGCATGCCATATCGTGTCCAAGGCTTCTTGTGTTGTCCGCTGCTTGTCTTCGAGGGATGAAGCCGACCTGGTCCGGGTGGATTAATTTGGGTTGATGCGGTTGGCAAGTGCCTTGGCGATTATATTTAGGTCAATGTTGAGGAGGGAAATTGGCCTATAGTGGCCTGGATCCAAGCATTCTTTTGTCTGGTTTTGGGAAAAGGCAGATGTCAGCTGTGGGCATCTAGCGTGGCGGGGGTGTCCTTGTAGGAGTGCGTTAAAGACCTTATATAGGGTCTTGGGAGGTTTTATAGTATAGGACTGTGAAGCCGTCCAGGTTAGGTTTTTTTTATGGGTTTCAGTGTTTTAAATACCAGTGCGATCTCTTCTGCTTCCATGGTGGAGGCGAGGTGGTCCTTGGCCTTGGCCTTGGTGGGATACATTGGTCTGCCCATAGTTCTGAGATTGCCTGTCTGGCTGCTAAGGTTATTCTGGCAGCTAATTTCTTTTCGCTCCTGGTGAGGGAGTCTGTAGGTTTGGTTAGCAGCATTGTCTAGGTGTCCACAGGGATGGTCTTAGCGATAACTCTTTCTATGAGTAGGTGTACCTCTATCCACAGGGGCTTGAGTTTGGGGCATTGCCACCAGCAGTGGAGGTAGGAGCCTGTTTCCCTGCATAGCTTCCAACATAAACCATTGGGTAGTCTGCCCATCTTGTGGAGTCGATATGGTGTCATATACCAACGGTATAAGGTTTTATAAGCCTGCTCCTTATGAGTGACGCACACTGTGAGGGAGCCTATTGCTGCTGAAATCTCCGACCAGTCGCTTCGGTCCTCCGGTGGTCAGATGTCTCTTTCCCACACTGCGACCTAGGTGAGGTTGATTTGGGATGTGTGTGTGGTTAAAGTATTGTAGATGTCGGATATCTGCCCTACGTGGATGGGGGGGTCGAAGCATTGCTTTTCGAATGGCGTCCGTGGTGCTGTCCCAGCTTGTTTGATCCTGAGCATCTGTGCTAGGTCTCTTAATTGTATGTAGTGGAAGTAATCCGAAGTGCAAGTGATTCCGGGTTGGGAAGGGCGTTGTATTCAAATATCTCACCTTAGCGGTATAGGTGGAGCAGTCTGGAGATGTCCCTCTGATCGAAGTTGATGAAATGTTTCGGGGTCATTCCCGGTGGGAAAAGTTTACTGCGGTAGGGTTTTTGTGACTGGTGCGAGAAATAATGAGAGGTTTGTCCCACAGAGCCTGGGTATGTGTCACTGCAGGAGAAGTAGGCGGTGGTAGCGGTCTGTGTGCTGGGGTACCCACATATACAACAACGGTGGGAAGAGAGGGTAGGTTAAGGGGTGCGAGAAAGGCGGATATTTTTGTCAGATGCTTCAGTTCTTGGGTGTATGGCGTAGAGGAGTGGTTTTATAATTTGGTGTAGTACTGTAGTAAGGTACTTGCTATGTTCTCTGGTTGGTTCGTGAGCTCTCCTTCTTGTGTGTGGATTTTAGAGATTCGCTTCTTTCCCCGCTTTTTTTGTGTGCTAGGAGGGTGTCTGCCTTGTTACTCTTTTCATATAACTTCTGTTTGGTCCACATGATGTTTCGCGACACATTTGTTGCCATTAGAGACTTTATTCTGTCTCGTGTGGCTCTCAGTTGGTCCAGGATTGGTTTGGTCGGTTGTTTGTGGATCGTTTCAAGCCTCCTGAGGTTTGCTAGGGCATCTCCTAGGTTTTGTAAGCATTGCCTTTTGAGGGCAGTAACCATCAAAAATAAGTGGCCTGTGATCGCTTTGTGAGCAGCCCATACCATCGCTGGGGAGACGTTGTCCATGGTGTTTTTAGCGAAGTAGTCTCGAATGTTGGTCGTCAAAGTGTAGTTGGTTGCTTTGTGCCGGAATATCATGGGGTTGAGACGCCAGATCCAGGGGCGGACTAGGTTGGGTATTTTGATTGTCATGGTGACCTCCTCGTGGTCTGATCAGGCTATGGTGCCTATGCTCGTTTGGAAAGTCCAAGGTTGTATAGCGGGCGATGTGAGAAATCCATCTATTCTGGAATATGAGTGGTGTGTGTGCGAATAAAAGGTGTAATCTAGAGTGGAGGGGTGCTGGAGTCACCAGACGTCGATTAAGGACGATGTGGCCAGAAATTTGGCGTAGAGTTTGTCGTTCCTGGTCGTCGTTGGCGTTCTGCCGGTTGGGGTGCGTCGGTCAATGGTGGGCGTATAGGTCGCGTTGTAGTCTCCCCCAATGTTCAAGTGTTTAGTTGGTACTCTAAGAAGGTGGGTCTGAAGAGCTCCCAGAATGTAGCGTTTGGGATGGTCGGGGTGTAAAGGGAGCACATGGCCAGCTTTGTGGTGCCCACTTGTCCAGTGAGGAAGGGGAATCTGCCTGTTGGATCTTTGATGACCTGAATGTCTTCAAGTGGGCATGAGTTGCAGAGCAGAATCGCAACTCCTTTCATCTTGGGTTCCGTGGAGTTAGCCAGGTAGCTTATTTTGAAGTGTCTATTGATGAGGGGGAAGTGTTTCCGGTTAGTGGAGTGCATTTCTTAGAGCACTGCTCCTGTACGGTTTGCCCAGCGTAGAATGCCATGGTGTTTGCCAGGGGTATTGAGGCCTTTCACGTTAATGGAAGTAAACTAAAGTTTAAGGGCTGGTGGTGCCATTTCTCAGTTACCATCAGCATGGGCCATTTCGTGTAGGGTAGGGTTAAACGGAGTGGGGAGGGGGGGGCAGGGAGGCAAGAGAAAATCCTGAGGAGCGGGAGAGGGGGTAGCGGCAGAGTAGGTGAAGAGGTAAGAGGTATGGAGTTGAGAGAGAGAAGGCCAGGAATCTAATAGGAGAGGGTTTGGGAGGGGAAGAGGGTTGGTGTTGGCACTCAAGGGGGGGGGGGTCCAGTGCGCGGGGCGGTCCATACCAGAAATGTACTAGTAAGCTTAGGGTTGGGATTATCAACCTGGCCAGGGCTGTCAAAGGATCTGTTGGGGGTAATCCCAGAGTCTGTACCATCTCTGTCGGAGCGAGAGAGGAAGGTTCTCAAGAGTCGAGAGTCGGGCAGCCCCTTGAGACTGTCAGGGCGGTCTGTGTGGTGTCAGGGAGACCTGGCCATAGTGGGGGGAGAGTCTGGTGGTTCGTCAGTTTAGTGAGTTCGGTAGCTCTGAGTGGGGCAGCTTTACCTATATGCAAATATCATGACATAACATCACATCAACCTCAGCCATCAGATTATAAATGTGTGGATGCAGGGTGGCCCCTGCGTTACCCTTGTAGCCGGTTGGCTAGCGTTCAATGGCAATGATCAGAGATATAGTCCGGAGGTGTCAGTTGGTGGAGCAGTTTGTAAGGGTTGGTTTGAGTTGCAGTTTGTGAGTTGTGGTCATGTAATGTGGATAGGGAAAGTTCTTGCAGGAAAGGGAAAGTTCTTGCATCGGTGTTTTCTCTGGCTGTTTAGGCTGTGGAGTGTGAAGGTTGCGATGGGAATCGGGATGGAAGACGGTCGATGTCTCTTGCAGGCCTTCGTTGACTTGAAGTCGGTGGGTGCTGCGGCACAGTGTGGTGATGCACCTGAGGTGGGAGTTGTGGTAAGTCCAGGCTACTGAGGAGTGTGGCTACCTCCGTCGGTTGCGTGATAGTGTAGAATTTATTTTCCATGTGGACAACGAGCTTGAAGGGGTGACCCCAAGTGTGTCTAAGGCCATGGTGGCTGAGGTGCTGTGTAAGTGGGCGTAGGTCTTTTCGCCTCTTCAGCGTGCTGGGCGCAAAGTCCTGGTACAGTTGGATTTGCACGCCGTCCAGCTCCACAGGGTTGTCTCTGGCAGATTGCATCAGTCTCTCCTTGATATAACATCTCGTGGGATTGCAGAGTTGGCGCCGGGTGCTCTCAAGGCGCAGTGAGCGCAGTCCATCAGAAGGTCCGCTGCAGAGGCCTTGGGCAGGAGGTTTGGGAAAACCGAGGTGAGAGAGTCTGGGAGCAGCTCATTGGAGACTGTTTCTGGCAATCCCCTTAACCGGATATTGTTCCGGTGTGTCCTGTTATTGAGGTCTTCGTTGGATTCTTCCAGGGTGCGTATCTGCTCTCTCAGTTCTTGGATATCTGTGTCATGGGCATGTACAGTCTCCACCACCTCTTCCATCTTGGTTAGATGGCCCGTTAGAATAGGGCTCAGCCTCTTGTCCAGATCCTCAGCGACTGATTTTCTAAAGTCTGCCAGGAAGTCCTTCATGTCTTTTCTGGTTAGCGGGGTCTCTGGCCCATCTGAGGCCACAATGTTGCTAATTTTTGAGTCTGACTCAGATTGGGAATGTTCCAAAGATGGCGCTGGGGCCTTCTCGGGCCTAGCACGGCTGCCTAGTTCGCCTTATAGGAAGCGCCGGCCCTGGCCGGGAGTGGTTTAATTGGTAAAGGGGATATGAGAAAACCATAGTTATTACTCAGCTAAGGGGAAGGTATTTTGTAGGCTTATCTTTTTATCTTACTTTTTGAACTTAATCTAATCTTGTACACACTTGAGAGATGATGAACTGTTTTCCCTATGATTCTCACAAGACCAATGATCTTGAAAGGGTTAACAGCACACCGCCACTATATATAGCTGTTCAGAGGAAATAATGGCGATAGCCATTATCTATAAATGGCGAAAATAACTTGTCAATAATTAATTATGATTATATTTTATTCTTGACAAGTTGTTTATTTATTTATTTCACAACTATCCTGTTCAAAAGTTCCATAGATTAGACAAAGAAAAGTTTTCTGGACATTTTTCAGATAGAAATAACTGATCTGACAGTTAAGTTTATTGCTTTGGGATCCTTGGGATTGCTTTAGAATCATAATGTTATCGGGTTTTTTTTCCTTTTACTGCAAGCTATTGCTTGATGGACTCCATCTGAATGTCTGTTTTGTTTTTCCCTTTACCTCAATTCACCTGCAAATTAACTTGTTTTCTTCAACTCAAAACTTGTTGAAGTACACAAAGAAAAACACAGTTCAGTTCTTCTTAGATTTATTGTTCCTGTTTGATTGTACATAAAAATAAAGTCCAATAAAAAGTTTTAATCTAACTATATATGAACTTTGCAATAACATTTTACACTTCCTGGCCCCATCGTTTTTTAAATTCTTATTAGCCAAAGAGGTATAGTTGCTTTACCATGCCAAATGTAGGACCAGTTTATATCTCAGGATTGTAGTTTTGTGTCAAATCACTCTCTCATTTCCAAGCTTGGAAAAATGAATACTAATGAATTGAATGATAATAACTTCGAAGAAATATTTGGACATGATAAAAAGCTCAATGTGTTCATCTTGATAAAACGTGTATTATTGTTGGCATCATTAGACAATGGTAGTTCGATCCAGTCTATCCTTAATCATCAAAGCTCATGGACTCCTGGAATTCAAACATGGAACAAGGAAGGATAAAAGTAACTAGCTGGGATCTAATGAATTCATTGGAAAACTGTGGTTGCACGTACCAAAATAGTTAGTACTGCACTAAACCCAACTCTAGAGTTCATTGCCATCCAAGGTTGGACAGATTTGGTTGGACAATATAGAAGGGTTTCCGTACTGTATGCAACTTTTTTGATTTAGGAGTTCTCTCAATAACTGCATATGACACATCTGTTTAATCGGTTAAATTGTTATTATCCTTTAGTAATAAGTGATTATGCCCTCCGAAATTCCTGCTTGTACTCGTAATTACCTTCGTTTGATGTCTATTCCGTTGCGTGAACAATTCTATCTTTTTAGATGTAAACATTGAGATCAACATCAGCAAAACAAAGACTGGTAATTCAGAGTAGTTTTAAAAGAAGTGACCCTTAATATAAATATACTGTAATTCAAAATGCAGAGTTTATAAGGGGTTTCCATGTCTCATTCGATTTGTAACATTATGTTTCATCCAAAAATGTCAAAACACAGAATACATGCATTGAGTAATTCATTCAGTTGTTCTTCTCAATTAGATATTGAAAGTTGTCATAACAACAATGGAGGCTGCAGTCATTCTTGTGTACCTGTTGATGACTCATATGTGTGCCAGTGCCCCCGTGGGCTGATATTATCTGAGGATAATCACACCTGCCAAGGTATGAGATATCATTTCACTTAATACATTTCCATATTTTTTACCTGATTCATTGAAACATTTATACTTTGGGGGAAAAAATATCCACACTGAATTCCACAGGACCTTAACATGAATGGATATACATATATTTATTTAATAATTGAATGAGACACTTTTTTCTAAACTGAGGATAGTGGAAGTGGCATTGCATTACTGTTGTTTTGTAAAACCAACCGTTTCAGTGCTGTGTAATTAATTTGCAAATGCTGCTTGGACATGACAGGTAGTTAGGTAAGTGGATATGCGACTCATGGAAAAATACATGAGAATTAAAAGGAGGGTAATGCATGAGAATTAAAGGGGGTGCACTTGTTGCAGTGTACCCATTAGCCTCACCTTTGGAGGAGCATTTACTCTCACTGAAAACCACCCACCTAGCATGTTAACAGCATGTGTGGCTGTTAACAACATGAACCCACACTACCTATCAAACCACCAAACCCCAAATAGTTAACATTCACCTATCGTGCATTCTGTAACACACTCACAAATTTCCAACCTGTTACATACCATCACCCAATCACATTCACCTCTAGCGACACACCCTGCCACATACCTCCACACACCAACACCAGCAAGCAGCTGATTCACTCAGCCAATGAGCTAGCCCTGCTCCAAAGGGCTTAGCTCAGGTGAGCTAACAGAATCTCCTAAGCCGAAGCGTTCAACTCTCTGTCAGAAGTTGTGGAGGTAGGTAGGAGGGCATTGGGGACACTACTTAAGAAATAAAACCATTCTAAAATCGTTTGACTACTTACAATTGGGTCACCAGTGCACTCATGACACTATAAACACTATAGTAGCTATGTTGTCTGCAGTGTTCTTTGAAATATTCAAAAATATAAAATACAGTGCGTGCATTAGTGATATGTTCTTCATAATCTTTACTTTTTCCAGTTCCTGTACTTTGTAAGCCCAGCTCTATAGAAGTGTCTGTTCCCAAGGAATTAGTCGGAGGTCTGGAACTTTCTCTGTCTAATTCGTCATGTAAGGGATTGTCTAATGGGACCCATGTCAACATTAACTTTAACCTGAAGACTTGTGGAACCACCATAAATGTGAGTAAACACAAACATGTTCTAAAATGTTAGCTAGTGACATGCAAATAGTCAAATAAGGAGTCATACTCTGGATGCCATGCACATTTTAACTATTGTATAAAAATATGCACCAACATGGGCCTTGTTTTTATTTGATGGAACCAGCTTCAGAAATAATCAAAATCTGTTAGAATTTTTTTTCAAATGGTTTATCTAAAGAAGTTACCAGTAAAGTCTATGAAAATGTTTGTAGATAAAAAAACAAAATACAGATTATCTACTGTGTCTGTTAAAATGTTTTGACAAAGGGTTTTTCATAAACAGGTACTCATCAATATTTCCTATCGTAATATGCATACATTGCATAGTTTTCTGAATACAGTTCTTAACCAATATTTTGAAACATATATAACAAAATAAACAGTCATAGAGAAACTCTCCTCCTAAGATGTCACAACACCGGTGCTGGGATTAGTGTTCGACTCATCATAAGACATTCATTTTAGCCCACAAAGGGGGTCTCTACTCACGACACCTGTGCCAATGGTCATTCCAGAGGAGTAGGAGTAGAACAAAGAGAAAGGAATAAAGAAAAAGTTACAAGAAATGAAGGGGGGCAAGGGTGTTTATATGAACATTTATAGGCGCACTATCTGAGTGTGATCCATCCAGTGTAGTGTACGTGCATGTAGTAGTGTCTGTGTAGTGCACGTAGTGTTTGATAAGTGCTGGGGGCCTAACCCCCCTCCCTGCCTCTTACCTGTGGGCTGGAAGGGGAGGGACAGTGTCAGTATAGGAGGGCAGTGTGTAGGAAGGTGACAGTATAGCAGGGCAGTATGTAGGAAGGTGACAGTATAGGGGGTCAGTGTATAGAAAGGTGACAGTATAGCAGGGCAGTGTGTAGGAAGGTGACATTATGTGGTGCAGTGTGTAGGAAGGTGACAGTGTGGGGGGAAGTGTATTGGAAGGTGACAGTGTGGGGGGCAGGGTGTAGGAAGGTGACAGTGTGGGGGGGGGGAGTGTATTGGAAGGTGACCGTGTGGGGGGCAGGGTGTAGGAAGGTGACAGTATGGATAGGCAGACTAACAGAAAACATGCCCTCACTAATACACATTTACTGACAGTCATTGTCTGACACACATGTTCACTAACAGACCCACACTGACATGAACACACTCTCAGAGACACATGCACTCACTGACATACACTCACTAACAGACATACACACATACATTCACTAACACACTCACTAACATACACACAAATGGCAGATACACACTGACAGTAACACACAGATTCAATGACAAACACACAGACGTCACTGACAGACACAGACTCTCTGATTTGACACACTCACAGACAGACACATACAAATTCACTGACAGACACACACACATTCACTGACAGACATAAACACACACATTCACTGGCGGAGACACACACATTCTCTCACACACACTCACAAATTACTAATATTATTATTTTAATTTGTCCACCCAGCTTCCCTACCTTTGGGAGAGCTGTAGTGGATCTGTACCTGGAGTGCAGTGGGGTGGCTGTGAGCACATCAGAGGCGGTGAGGGAACTGTAATCCTCCTGCTCTGCTCCCTCGTCAGACCTACTGTCTGTGTATTTGCCGCTTGTAATATGTGTGTCCTCCCTGTATTTAGCCTATTGTACCCTGCTCCCCATTCGGGAACGTTCATAAGTGTGAAACTGCAAGGGAAGTAATTAAAGAGTGCTGCCCTGGGTGGCCGCACTTTTGTATAGACAAACGGCACCCTGGTGGAGCATTCGTATCCCAAAAGGAGACACTTCACTTGCCTGGTTTCAGCACAGGGATCCCGCAAACGGAGATGGTTCACGACAGGGACCGTTGTGAGGGTTCCTGAAGTTGGTGTGGGCACTGGCTAGTTTAGTGGGCTTTTCTGTGCCTAGGAGACAAAGGGACGATCCCTTTTCCCGCTTTTTGGCTGTCAGGCACAGAGGCTCCTGGAAAGAAGCCCCCCCCCCTGTCGTCTGGTGTAGGAAAACATGTGTTTGGGTGGCGGGCTTTGGGGACAGAGAGAACGAAGTCTCTTTCGCACGCCGGAAACGCAGGGAGGAGGAGGATCCTGGGATGTGACCCTGTGTGTGTGTCGGAAATCCCTTGCATGGGGTTATGCATAAAAGCCGAGTGTGGCACAATAAAATTGTGTTGTACCTCCATAACTAGGTCTTGTCCAGTTACTGGGGGAGAAATGGGTCTCCTTGCATTCTAAGGGGTTCCAGAGTGGCGGAATGAAGGCCATAGCAGAGGTAACCAGTCGAGTTACCCGGAGTCCGCTACAATGACGTCATATTCTGGCTCCTGTCATCAGTAGATGGCTCGCTAGGGAGCAGAGCAGGAGGATTACAGCTCCCTCGCTGCTTCTGACGTGCTTACAGACGCCCGCCTGGGGGGTCCATAAACTGCTTCCTCCAAAACAGGAGGAAGCACTGGGGTCATCCATGTGGGCACTTTGGGATAGATAGAGCCAGGTCGGGCCTTGGCCCTTAGGTGCCCTGTGCGAAAAATCACACACACAGGCTTACAGTCACACACAGGCAGAGTGTGATGTACACACAGTTATAGTGACACAGAGGCACACACATAAATACAGTCACACACAGTTACAGTCACACAGAGGCACACCATAGGCACAGCCACACACACACAGAGGCAGACAGTCACACACATATTTACAGACACACACAGTTACAGTCACAGATAGGCACACAGCGAGACACACACACACACAGAGGCAGACAGTCACACACACACACATTTACAGTTGCACACACACAGAGGCAGACAGTCACACATACACACACAGTTGCAGTCATATACAGGCAGACAGACAAACACACATGCAGAGAAAGACCGTCTCACACACAAACACACACACAGGCAGACAGTCAAACGCAGACAGTTACAGTCACACACAGCCACAAAGCCACACACACAGAGGCAGACAGTCACACACACACACACACAGGCAGGCAGTCAAACACACACAGTTACAGGCACACACATAGAGGCAGACACAGTCACACTCACACACACACACACTTACCTCTGTCCATTATGGGCTGGAGTGGAGGCAGCGATGTCACTGGCCATTGCCACAATATATTTAATGTAATTCTCTTCATCTGTCAGTTTTATTGTTGTTGCCAATCAGTGTACACTGTATAAACTTATTTTTCTCTCCCATCACTCCTCTGAAATTGTATCCTTCTGTCAATTGTTACATTGGCTTCCTGTGCCCTATAGGATTCAATTCAAAATTTTTACTTTTACCTACAAATCTTTCAACAACTCTATACTTCTCTACATTTCTTTACCAATTCATAGATACACCCCTTTTCAGCCACTCCACTCTGCCGATGACCTTCTGCTATCCGCATCTCGTACCCATACCGCTATCTCACTCTTACAGGACTTCTCGCAAGTTAAGAGGTTTTAAAAGTTCACCTCTTCAAAATAGGCTATGGACTCCCAAGGTAACTGGCATTATTCTCTAATTTGGTACATTGGTAATATACCAAATTAGGCAGCTAATTAGTATATTGCTCACTAATTTGGTATACTTATGTGGAATTCCCATATTTAAGGATACCAAATAAGGGAGCGTTTCTTCATTCTCCTGTTGTAGCATTTGGATATTCATTATTCAGACTGATGAACAAATGAGTCAATTTACATCAGAATTGTGATCCATCTAAAAACAAATGCCCAACTCTAGTAACTAATAGTATTACTGCAATTATTTCATAGTTTGTGAAATAGCTCAGTTGTTAGTGCTCCAGCATCAACATCTCAAGAATCCTGGCAATTTTATTTGAGTTCATAAAGATAAACCTAATATCATTCCGATAGGTATTATTTACATAAATGGAGTGGCCGAAAAGGGGTGTATCTATGAATTGTTAAAGAAATGTAGAGGAGTATATAGTTATAGGGCACAGGAAGCCAATGTAACAATTGACAGAGGGAGAAGATTTCAGAGTACTTGAAAGCAAAGTGGTTCATGGTTAATTAATTAAATATCATTATTATTTGCAGGTGATAACTGATAAGATCATTGCCACAAACCTAATTACGGGAATGCCAAAGCAAACTCCTGGCAGTAATGGGGACATCATCATTCGTACCAGCAAACTGCTAATCCCAATAACTTGTGAGTTTCCCAGACTATATACAATCTCAGAAGGTTATGTACCCAACCTCAAGAACTCACCACTGGAAATCATGGGCCGTAACAGAGGTACCTTCCCTTTCACACTGGAGATATTCAAAGATAAGGATTTTGATGAGCCTTACAAAGAGAACCTCCCAGTGCTCAAACTCAGAGACTCGCTTTACTTTGGAATTGAACCCATTATGCGTGTGAATGGGCTGGAGACCCTTGTGGAGAACTGTTTTGCCACCCCAACATCTAAAAATGATGAGATCCTGAAATACTATTTAATCCAGGATGGGTATGTGCTTCATAGTTTTATATCTCTAGTTGAACGGGTTGATTTGTAATGTTTTTTTTGGAAAAAATTGAGATTGCATATATAGTTTAATTATAAGAATTTAACCAAATCATTAGTGATATACATTTTAAGATCATTTTGGTGGGTGTGAGATTAAATAGTTACATTGGAATATAGATGGGGAAAAAATGCCCAGGACCATCAATGTCCTTCTGTCATACATCCCTGTTTTTGATACTGATCCAAAATAATTAAATAAAGCAAAAAGAGTCCAGATTTTGTCGCAATACAGACTAATGGGAACCAGCACGTCATGATAAGTCAAAATGGCATTTTTCAAGTTTTCAAAGACTTGAAAAAGACCGTTCTGACTAGCAAAAATATTGTTATAATGTGCTGATTTACATTAAAGTCTGCATTGTGAAGAAAGCTGTGTGCCCAGACTATTTGCTTTATTGAAGAGTCTGGAGAAGCAGTGTACAACTGTTACTTGAATTTGAGATTGAGTTTAGGATATTTTGAGAATCACTAGGTATAAAACTAACAGAGAAAGGTTGCGCCAAAGTTAAAAAAAATAATCAGTAAAAACTATACAACAGTAAAAATAATAATAAAAAAATAATGAAAATAATAATAATAATAGTAAATAAGTTCCAATGTGTGTCAGAAGGTCAAATGGTTCAAGTCTCTAATTCCGCTGTGGGGGTGACTTCTCTTGTTGTAATGGTTCACACCGTCTCGTGATATGGAAGACACAAGAAGAGAGGACCAATCGTGCGGAGTGTATTACAGTAAACGTAGTAGTATTAAATAATATGTATTTCACTCACATTTAGATGAGCTATAGCCAGCTCTGGGTTTGTAGGCATATAGCGGAATAATCCCCGCTTACAGGATGTGTTGGTGCTTGTCCTCCAGGGGTTTGGTCCAACTTTCAGAAGAAGAAGATAAAAACAGCAGATAGTGCTCTCTGATGGTATTTTTGGAGTGATGAATAAAATAAGATAAAATATACTCACAAAAGAAGTGCAGGTCTCACTGCACTTTTAGGTAGCGTTAGTGGTATAATCCCCACTTCAGGATATATAGTATAAAAATGCCAGGAAAGATAATTACCGTATATACTCGAGTATAAGCCGACCCGAATATAAGCCGAGGCCCCTAATTTTACCCCAAAAAACAGGGAAAACTTATTGACTCGAGTATAAGACTAGGGTGGAAAATGCAGCAGCTACTGGTAAATTTCTAAATAAAATTAGATCCTAAAAAAATTATATTAATTTAATATTTATTTACAGTGTGTGTATATAATGAATGCAGTGTGTGTGTGTGTATGAATGCAGTGTGTATATGAATGCTGTGTGTGTATGCAGTGTGTATATAATGAATGGAGTGCAGTGCGTGTATATGAGTGTTGTGTGTGTATATGAGTGCAGTGTGTGTATAATGAATGCAGTGCAGTGTGTATGCAGTGTGTATATAATGAATGCAGTGCAGTGTGTGTATATGAGTGCAGTGTGTGAGTGCAGTGTGTATATAATGAATGCAGTGTGTATATAATGAATGCAGTGTGTATGTATGAGTGCAGTGTGTATATAATGAATGGAGTGCAGTGTGTGTATATGAGTGCAGTGTGTATATAATGAGTGCAGTGTGAA
This sequence comes from Pelobates fuscus, assembly GCF_036172605.1. Classification (NCBI taxonomy): domain Eukaryota; kingdom Metazoa; phylum Chordata; class Amphibia; order Anura; family Pelobatidae; genus Pelobates; species Pelobates fuscus. The sequence continues at coordinate 88,904,428 of NC_086326.1, forward strand.
TGCAGTGTGTGTATGTGTGTATGTATGTATGCAGTGTGTGTATATAATGAATGCAGTGCAGTGTGTATGAGTGCAGTGTGTGTATGTATGAATGCAGTGTGTATGCAGTGTGTATATGAATGCAGTGTGTATATAATGAATGCAGTGCAGTGTGTATGAGTGTGTGTATGAATGCAGTGTGTGTGAGTGCAGAGCATTGGTGGGGTGGGCATTTTATTAATTATTATTATTTAATTATTATTGTAATATATATATTTTTGTAATGTTGTTATTATTTGTTTTATTATTATTATTTTTTTTTTATTTATTTATTTATTTTTTCGTCCCCCCTCCCTGCTTGTTAGCTGGCCAGGGAGGGGGGCTCTCACTCCCTGGTGGTCCAGTGGATGGGCTGTAGGAGGGGGGCTGTCAGGAAGCTGTAACTTACCTTCACCGCAGCTCCTGTCAGCTCCCTTCTCTCTCCTCCGTCCTTGCAGCTCCCAGGTCAGCTTCCTCTGCAACTCTCGCGGCCGCGCGGAGCGTTGCCACGGTAACCCGTGGCAACGCTCTGACCCCGCGGCTCTCGCGAGAGTTGCAGAGGAAGCTGACCTGGGAGCTGCACGGACGGAGGAGAGAGAAGGGAGCTGACAGGAGCTGCGGTGAAGGTAAGTTACAGCTTCCTGACAGCCCCCGGTCCTTGTCTGTATTATGGCAATGAAAATTGCCATAATACAGACAACTGACTCGAGTATAAGACGAGTGAGTGTTTTTCAGCACAAAAAATGTGCTGAAAAACTCGTCTTATACTCGAGTATATACGGTAAAATAATAAAAATTATAGTTGTGTATAAAAAATGATAATGGTGCATATATCTAACCAAAAAATCATTTATTATTTTAAAACACAATATAAAATAACCATATTGTGTTTTAAAATAATAAATGATTTTTTGGTTAGATATATGCACCATTATCATTTTTTATACACAACTATAAATTTTATTATTTTAATTATCTTTCCTGGCATTTTTATACTATATATCCTGAAGTGGGGATTATACCACTAACGCTACCTAAAAGTGCAGTGAGACCTGCACTTCTTTTGTGAGTATATTTTATCTTATTTTATTCATCACTCCAAAAATACCATCAGAGAGCACTATCTGCTGTTTTTATCTTCTTCTTCTGAAAGTTGGACCAAACCCCTGGAGGACAAGCACCAACACATCCTGTAAGCGGGGATTATTCCGCTATATGCCTACAAACCCAGAGCTGGCTATAGCTCATCTAAATGTGAGTGAAATACATATTATTTAATACTACTACGTTTACTGTAATACACTCCGCACGATTGGTCCTCTCTTCTTGTGTCTTCCATATCACGAGACGGTGTGAACCATTACAACAAGAGAAGTCACCCCCACAGCGGAATTAGAGACTTGAACCATTTGACCTTCTGACACACATTGGAACTTATTTACTATTATTATTATTATTTTCATTATTTTTTTATTATTATTTTTACTGTTGTATAGTTTTTACTGATTATTTTTTTTAACTTTGGCGCAACCTTTCTCTGTTTTCTACCTTGTATTCCTTGTATAGAGGGTTAGAGGGTTACCCTCTATAAGGTCGCTGCCTGTCCAATATATTACTAGCGCTAACCTACACCCCTTTTTCTTTTATAAAACTAACAGAACCAAGTAGCATAAATGTCATGAGGAAATGTGATTGGCTGTTTGTAGGTAATAACTAGCAAATGTATTGCCATGACTTAGAAACAACTACCCAATATTTTGTGTATTAAACATATTTATATAACTTTTATTTGAAATATATGATGCATAGCTCACTTATAAATACTGTATAGGAAAAAAACAGCAGTTTTGTGTATAGATATTTTTTTACATAAAGATACATAAAAAGTAAAAATATATGTAAATTTACCCAACTCTTCTTTTCCAGTTATTCGTACATAATTTACAGCAATGTTTGGGGATACATTTTAGAGCAAGCATGTCAAACTCGTGGCGACCAATTAATATTTCGGTGAGCCACGAGTTTGCCATGCTTACTAAGGCAGAGTAGGCACCTGCTCGCCCCATATTGCAGGTGCCTACTCTGCCAAATTTACCCAGCCGGGGGAGGAGAGATCACTGACGGCTGCGAGGGAGCTTAGTCTTCCTGCTCCTCACTGCTCCTTTGTGTGTGCCCTCTATAGTGATGCTGGGTGCTGGAATATGACATAATTCCAGCACCTGGCATTACTAAACTGCGTGTCTGAGGGAGCAGTAAGACTGAGCTCCCGAGATAAGATCAGGGAGAGGCCTCACACCAGCTCCCAAAGGTAGGGAGCAATAAATAAAATGATGTGAGTGTCTGTCAGTGTGTGTCTGTCAGTGAGTGTGTGTGTGTCAGTGTGTGTTGTTCAGTGTTGCGATGGCCACGGCTGGACAGTGGAGGACCTGGAGGTGCACAGAGGCACGCAACACCACGTCACATTCTGGCGTGACGTCAACGTGCTCCACCTTCACAGGGTTTCAAGAAGTAGCAGGAGGATCCGTTTGGTACAGGAAGCGGACAGCGCCATTGGGGGTATACCAGAGGCTGGACTCTGGAGTCGCATACTGGAAGCGGCAACGTGGAGTCTGCTTGTTGGCTATTATTGTTTGTTTGTTTTTTAAACAAGGGCTGGGGTTTAGTAGAGAGGGTTGCTTGGATTTAGTATAGAGGGGGTTGCTTGGATTTAGTATAGAGGGGGTTGTTGGGATTTAGTACAGAGGGGGGTGCTGGGATTTAGTACAGAGGGGGGTTCTGGGATTTAGTACAGGGGGGGGCTGTTGTTTTGTTTTTTTATACTGTACTTTTCAAAACAAACCTAAATTTCTATGAAAATTTAAGGTTTCGCCTTTTTTTGTAGCCCACATAAACTTAAACCTTGTTTATGTGGCCCGTGCTAGCATTTGAGTTTGACATGCTTGTTTTAGTGGCTATACTGTTACCCTTACCTTGTAACTTGTAATATTTAAAATACAAGGAGACAACTTTTTTTTTGTCACGTATAGTAGATGTGACATAAACGAGTACTAAGAAATGGTCATGTCCTGCTCATGCATATTTGTAAAAAACTTCATGGAATTTTTAAGAATGTCACTTTCTAAAAATGGTAGAAGGTAAAATGCATTCTGTAGGTACATGGTTTGCGTGTTCATATACATAGGTCTGTCTGCACATTGATTTGCGTCATTCTTGCTAGCCCAGAACATAAAGTGCGTTGTTGCAGGAATTGGGCTTGTGAATCTGTCCTGTAATATAACATACATTTTGCTCTGAATAAATAGGCATGGTGTAGCAGTGTCCGGTGACATTATTATCACCAGAAAGACGAATGGTGCGTTGAATGGAGCAGGAGGTCACAGATTGCATTCCTAAATTTCAGGAGCAGCATCCAGCAGCAGCAAATGTCCCTGGAGTTCAGCTGCAAATTGTGCCTCATATGGACCTCATATTTACCAATGCTATAGTGGTAAAGACTAAGGAGATCATAAAGAGATTTAGCAGAATAGCATTCATTTTGTCCTAGCAAATAGGCTGCTCGAGTTTATAGAAATTGTATTCTCTACAAAGTAATACGTTAAATGACTTGGCATGACTCAAAAGTTTTGTTTGGCATACAACTCCTGTAACTTGATTTAGGCTTTAGGTTTAGTCAGTTTTGGTTTAATACTGTTTGGAATTGTAGAGCAGGTTTAGTAAAGACTGAGAGGAAGTAGATCTTTTAAGTAGGTTTTAGTATGCTCTTGGACCAGACTAGCGCATTGAATGGGTGTTTTTGTTTTGAATTATAGTTTTTAATTGGTGTAGAATCAGGCCATCGCTGGTGCGTAGTAAACTGTATTTGCCAGTAGCATTACATTCCATAACACGTAATTTTATATATATTTTTTAGAACCAACATACTAAACAGAGCTGTTTGGGGTATGTGCTGATTAACACATTGTCTCATCTAATTTCCTGTCCAAATTTCTGTGGTTTTCTTTAGCAAATTATTGCTAATTTAAACAAAGCTTTTGGGAGAGAACCTGCTTTTGTCGCTTTTAAAAAGTAAACCTCACAATAAATGTTATGTTTTTTTCTGCTCTCTGAAGCATACAGAATATTATCAACATTGCTGGATAGTCTAAGCACCAAGAACACACTAATAATTAAAGAAGGACCCTTAAGGAAATAGGTGTCCTAGACAGGGGGGCGACCAAATTCTCATAGGGAAGGGGCTCTACCATTATTGCTTCAAAAGGAGTAGAGTAAAGTAAAGAAAAGTGCACAACCTAGAAGAAAATGGGGAGCATTGTCTAAACAGTGCTGAAGGGTATATACTCTCTAATAAGATAGAAAAAAATGTAAGAGGGTACAGAGATAGCCCTAGAGTATTGATCAGTAGAGCTGAAAAGGCAGTGAATAAACTGGAGAAAGGGAGAGATGAGGAAAGGAGGTCCTATGAACGAATACCCAGATCTATAAATGCCTCAATAATTCTCGCCGTAAGGTACCTCAGCACCATGGACAAGCCACTAGTGCTTACCTGAACCACTCTCCGTAACCTAGTCAAAAAGAAATAATAAAACTACCCAAAAAAAAATAAAAAGTGCTACCAAGTGTAGTGGATAAAAAGTAAAAGCTCGACGCGCGTTTTGGCGTGTCAGGAGCAGGTCTCTTTCACTAGTGTAAATCTTTCTCAGGAAATACAACTCTAGTGGTTGTCAGACAGGCTACCACTAGAGCGGCTTCCTTCTTAAGACCTTCAATTTTCCAAGATCTTCACATTTGGGCTATTATACCATGCATAAAAATGGCAACTTGTTCAATGCTTCTCCCAGAGAAGCGTCAGATTCAATCCATCTAATAGACACGCAGTAGAGCACAGTGATTGTTGCTGCTGCGCCATGTTTTCTCTAGTTTCTTTATGAAGTACATTGCTTTGGATATCATGACTCATAATCTCACCAAGGGCATTTTGTTTTTAAACAAAGGGGAATCTAAACATAATTAGGAGCATATCTAACATCTAAACATTTATCTATCTAACATCTAAAATAATTGCTTTGTGATGATATTTAGAAAGCCAAAAAGATAACGCTAATCAAATTCATACAATCTGCAAAATTATTGTAAACGATAATAGTAAGTTAGAAAATTATGCCCATTAATGAGTTAATCATTACTTAGATTGAGGGTATTTTATTCATTTATTTCTAACATTGTGGTTTTGTATCTAGATGTGTCTCAGATGAAACTGTGAAACAATACACATCAAAGGACCATCTTGCCAAGCACTTTCAAGTCCCTGTGTTCAAGTTTGTGGGGAAAGATAACAAGGTAAATCAAATTATGCCTAAAGAGATCAAGAACAATTTAAACAGTGGTACACGTGCACCTGGTAGGAATTATTTTAGAATTTTCTTTAAAAAAAAGTTAAAATGTGATTATATCTACTAGTATCCATCAAGTCAGCATAGATTTTAAAACCTTAAAAAACAGAAATAGAAACTTTAACAGACCAAACGATTCCCTCCTACTAATACTATACTGTTCCCCTTTTTAGGGATATTTCCTAAAGACGTGCCTATAATGTCATTGCTAGCACACTAACTACCATGTGTTGATACTTAGCATACATACAGTATTAAAAATAACAACACAAAAAAAATTAGACTCCACCCGGTGGTGTAGGCTGATTACCCAAGTGGACAACTGAAATGCCCATCACCCTGGACTCCTGCTAATCACTGCAAGTGTTATAACATTTACCAAAACTGGTGCTAGATTTGCAAATGTCAAGTCATGCCTTAGCCTCATCGCATAATACTTAGCAAAGTTTTAATAATTGTGTTTCCTCAGTTAACTACTTGCGTATAATCTATGCTAATTAACATGTCACTATATAATAATCTCTTACACGAAGCCTGTTAACAGAGAGTCTGACACCTTATAGCCTTCCTGGGGAATGTCATAGCAGTGATATTGGCTAGTAGGGTTAACCTAATTCTCTATTGTTTAGCAAACTTGTCACTAGACGAAGCTACTTTAGTTTACTCTTTCGTGCTATCTTTAATGACATGACAACCAACAGGATATTGAGATTGCCTACCTAAACTTCTTAATTTCAAAGATGCCTAGCCTGTGATAATTTAAATTCAGCATACGCCAGCTTAATCGTTATGTCTTCATCTTACCTTGTGTTAAAAAAAAAAAAAAAGAGGCTCCCAATATTCGGAGACGACGTATGGTGAACTATGATTTCCCATCTTGTATGACTCATTATTGTCTCCCCTTCTTTTTTCTGTACCCGTATAATTTAATGGCTCAATAAAAGAAAGATTTACAAAAAAAAATTAGACTTCCAAATCTAACTTTAAATCTAAACAAGCCAGCAAGTATGTGTCATATTTGTTAGAAGCACACTGTAAATATATATATAGTCTATACAAGGAAATTGGATTAATGAAATTCTACCTACAAATGGTTAATATGTGAGTTGCACAATCCAATTCTGTGCTACAAGAGCAGTAAGGAAAGACATCTATGTATTCTGTTTTTGGAGTAGAAAGCACTTCAGTGGATCTTAGATAAGAATTGTTTTCTCAAGGTGTAAAGGTTATTTTTCTATCCGTGCACAGATTGAGATAATCTGAAGTATGGTAATCAGTATTTCAAAATAAAAATAGGTTGTGTGGGTGAACCGCAAGAACAATATTCCTGGCAATGCTGTGTAAATTATTCTATTGTGATAAAAGGCCTGGAATATGCATTTCCTATGGTGAGCCCATAATTCTCCAATGCTCTTAAACCTTGCAAATTTACATTGAATTTTTATTGAATAACTCATATGCAGATAATGAGGTGTCTTTGTATACTAAAACAGGTTTGACACTGTGTGGGCTAATCAAACAGCAATCACTGTTCACAAACATGAACCTCAAAAATTACAAGAAACTCAACTAAGATTAGATTTGATTAATATTATTCTATCACTGGACTTGCGGGTTCACCTTCCAAGTGGTCCCCAACTGCCAATTCCTTATTCATCCAGAAGAACGATGAGGGGTTTTCATGGAGATTAGAAATGGAATGAAAACAAATGAGGGAGTGAAAAAGGGTTAATAAAATCTATGGTTGGGGCTCTTGTTACCCAAATGACACCCACCACAGACATATTCTACCACTGACCAGATGATGGACAGAGTAATTGTCCTTGTTCATCAAAAAGAAAACAGAGGGGGGGCGTGGCCACGGCACCGATGAGACTAGCAGCCTGAGAGCCGAGCTCCGTCCGAGACAGGGACTAGTAGCCCGAAACACGCCGAAAAATACGCACAATGACAACCAAAAAACACTGCAGCACCTCAGCGGAACAAAATGGCGCCCGCGACCAACGCACGAGGCAGCCAACCTCTCAGCCCGTCAGCATCAGAGGGCTCGATCGAGGAATCGGACCTGAGAACACTGATAACGCAACTCCCATCGAAAAAAGACCTGGCGGACATGTTCCAGAGGTTAGAAAACACCTTCAGTGAAAAGCTTCAAGCAGTAACTGCCGACGTCCAGGAACAAGGAGCTAGACTGCAGGCCCTAGAGGATGCAGGCGAAGCTTCTGAACGCCTGTGGTCGGAGTGCCACACTACACAAAATCTATATTCAGAAGCCTTACTTTACCTGCAGAGAAAATTAGATGATGTGGATAACCGAGGTCGGCGCAACAATCTGCGGGTGAGGGGAGTGCCAGAAGGACCGGAGGGCTCCTCAGAAAACCCCATACAGGTACTGACTTCCCTTTTTAACCTGATACTCGCCAGACCGCTGGATACAGCGATTCATTTTGATAGGGCTCACAGAGCTATGAGGCCCAGGAATTTACCGCCAGACAGGCCCCGTGACCTCATATGTCGCCTACAGAATTTCCCATTAAAAGAAGAAATACTCAATAAAGCCCGACAAAATAGAGATCTAAAGCTGGAAGGCCACCCTGTGGCAGTTTTTCAGGACTTATCACCATCTACCTTGCAGGCTAGACGTGCGCTGAAACCGGTTACCCAGGCACTTCTAGGGAAACAAATTAAATTTCGCTGGAACTTTCCTTTCACACTCACAGTGGTGCACCAGAATGAAACATATACCATAACCACCCCAGCAGACGTCCCAGACTTCCAAAAGGCATTGGGCCTCCCTCTCAACGAAATAGAGGACTGGACGGGCATATCAAATGGGCATTTCACTCAACCGCAGCAAAGACCCAAATGGCAGAGGTCACCAAGGAAACGCAGACGGCAGAACCAAACGGGTGCTGAAGCATCAACCTCAGCCAGAGAACCACCGGCCTGAAAAAGACACTAGCGTTACACTCATATCCTTTACCGTTTCTAGCTTGCTCGCTGAGGACTCTCAATTCTCAAGCTATTGAGCTAAGTCTCAAATGTTTACCTTTAATTTCATTGGTTGATTATTGCAGCCGCTAAGTTTTATTGTTTTTCATCGCTGGCTACGTTAGCCATTAAATATTTATGTTCTAATGCACGCAATAATCGAATAGGGCACATGATAATCTGAGACCGGGTATACACAACGGGACACAGGGACTGACCCTCGCTCAGAGGTTTTATGGTCCTTGAGGTCCCGGTAACATAATTCGCATTAACCCTCAGAACCCTGTTGAGGCACAGCAGTCTCCACACCCCCCCAGAGAGGCGCTTGAACCTACTTGGGGACACGACTGGGTCTCCCACAAGTGCAGCGTCAACTCCTTGTCGATATGATGCACAAGCACCATATCTTTGTACATAGTTTACGTTTCTCCCCCCTATCTCTCCCCATCCCAGATCTCCTCTACCTGGTCCTGCAGCAATACCATTCTCTTCTGTGTAGGAGAGGTCAACTACACTTAGATGGCACAAATTAAATTGATGTCCTTGAACGTGAGGGGCCTAAATTTCCCAGAAAAACGCAATATTCTAGCACAGGAAATAGACAGACAGAGAGCACACATTATATTTCTTCAGGAAACACACTATAGAGGTAACTTCCAGCCAAAGCTTAGATCCAGAAACATCCAACAATCATACTATAGCAATTATGGAGGCAGTAAATCCAGAGGTGTGGCAATACACATAACTGCACGAGCAGCTCTCATAGATACGAGCATCAAGATTGATCCAAGGGGAAGATTTTTATTTGTTAAGGGGACATGTCAAGGTTCGCTGATCACACTTGCAACATATACGCACCAAACGCAGACCAGGGCTCCTACGCCAGATCTTATCTCACTAAACTGGAGGAATTTGCAGAGCGTATTGTGATAGTGGGAGGCGACTGGAATATGGTCCTTGACCACTCAAAAGACAGCTCCTCTAGTATTGCAGATAATAAACGCCACCAGCGTAGCATATTGGCAAATGCGCTATACTCCCATCAGCTAATGGACTGTTGGCGCCTCCTTCATCCTCAGGGCAGGGATTATACGTATTATTCCCCGGTGGCGAAAAGCTACTCCAGGATTGATATGTTTCTCCTAGGCCACAGACACCTCCACATCCTGCAAGACGCAGATATAGGCAACATTACATGGTCGGACCATGCCCCGATATTTCTGACTATAATATTGCATGCCGCCCCCTATCAAACGTCGCATTGGCGTATCAACGAGACCCTCCTAGACGACCCGAGGGTTTTAGAAGACGTGAAATTGTCCCTCCTCAATTATTTCATAGACAATGACTCAGCAGACACATCCGATACATGGGTATGGGAAGCACACAAAGGGGTCATTAGAGGCATTTTAATAAAATGGGGCTCTAGGATCAAAAGAGAGAGAACTCTTAAAATAGCTACTCTGTCTGACGCAATACACGAACAAGAAACTCGACACAAAAACGACCCCACTCAGGACACCTTTAAAAAACTGACAGCCCTTCGAATAGAACTTCGGTCCATCCTGTCATTGAAAGCTCACAGATCGGCTCAACTAACGAAGAGCTCCTTCTACGCATGCGGCAATAAGAGCGGGAAGCTACTGGCCCGTGCGTTGAAGGCCAGGCTCCAAAAATCCTTCATATCCACGATAAAAAACAAAACGGGGACACAATGCCACACCACTAATGATATTGCAGAAGCATTCCGTGACTTTTATCATACCCTTTATAATCTCACCCCCCCACAACAACACCCCTCAATATAAAAGAATATCTGAGCACGAATCTCCGCTCTAGGGTACCAGACGAAATAGCACACGCACTAGACGAACCATTCTCCCCTGCGGAGCTTTCCCTCGCAATCAAGACGATGCGGAAAGGCAAAAGCCCAGGCCCGGACGGTCTAACCGCCCGTTATTATCAGACACTAGCAGAGGTACTGGAACCACACTTCCTTAAAATGCTCAATGGGCTGGGACAGGACTCCGCCCTACCCCCACCGATGCTACGAGCCTCTATTACCATTATACCCAAGCCTGGGAAGGACCTTGAGATGTGCGGCAGTTACAGGCCCATATCTCTTAACTTAGATCTTAAATTAATAGCCAAATTAATAGCAAACCGCATCAAACCCCTATTACCAGATCTAGTCCACCCTGATCAAGCAGGTTGTGTGCCGGGTCGCGAGGCCAGGGACAACACCTAGAAAATATTAAATATAATACACGCGGCACACACGGCTCGCAAGCCGACGTTACTGCTAGGTATAGATGCTGAGAAAGCATTTGACAGGGTGGACTGGACTTATCTCTTCAAAGTACTAGAGGGAATAGGTTTTGGCCCGAAATTGAGGAACTGGATACAAATCCTGTACAGAGGCCCAACAGCTTGTGTCCGTGTCAACGGACAACTATCCGCCCCTTTTCAGATAAATAACGGGACCCGCCAGGGTTGCCCACTCTCGCCCCTACTATTTGTCCTGGCAGTCGAGCCTTTTTTAACAGCTGTTCGAAACAATACCAAAATCCGGGGTTACCAATATCCTGGGGAAGAGGTGAAGGTATCCGCCTTCGCGGACGACGTCCTTTTCACTATCACAGACCCGCTCAATACTCTTACACAGGTACAATTGGAAATAGACAAATTCGGATCCCTATCAAATTTTAAAATCAACTCAGCGAAATGCGAGATCCTAGGGATCTCTGTCCCTCCGAGCTTACAAACTCGCATCCGACAAACACATAACTTCTCCTGGACGAAAATAGGACTCACGTACCTAGGAATACATCTAACGGCGACACAAAACAAATTATACACACTAAACTACCCCCCTCTTATGGCTACCATCAAACGAGACCTCAAAAAGTGGGATCTACCCCACTTTTCCCTAATGGGCCGAAATAACATAATAAAGATGATGATACTGCCGAAGGTGTTATACTTGCTCTAAGCCCTACCTATTCCTCTCCCAGGAGAATTCTTCCGAACCATGAGATCCATATTTACACGCTATATGTGGGGAAACAAACACGCCAGAATAGCTTATTCCACACTGACATCCACTCCAGGAAGGGGAGGGTTGGGATTACCCCACCTATACAGGTACTATGTCGCTGTCCTACTCACACGCATCTGGGAATGGACAGATATGACCAAGAGGAAATCGTGGTACGGGTTAGAACAGAGCTTCGCGAAGGTCCCACTCCACACGCTGCCGTGGCAGACGTGCCATCTTCATAAAATATCCCCAACCCCCCACCCTTTGATACATAACACCCTCAGGGTGTGGAGACGACATAAAGATGACTGGGGTCTCTCCCCAGGAATTTCCCCATACTTCCCTATAGCAGCCAACCCAGACTTCCACAACGGCCAGGGAAACTCCATTCTATCCAGATTACTGGGGACCCCAAACCCCGACATCTCAGCACTTGTGACGGAGGACACCCCTCCCAAACCTAAAGCATTCCCCAAACCCAACAGGCAAGAAACACTTCTAGAAATCATGGGTGGGGCCCAACTGACCAACTTCCTGACTCACTCTGTACTCCCTCACTGGCACGCAAGGGACGAAACACCATTCGAACTTCTATGCACCCAAGGGCACAAACGCAGACGGCCCCTCTCAACCATATATCGCATGTTACACACAGCAACAGCAGCTCAATCCAGACCCGCTTTCCAACGCCAATGGATGAGAGGCCTTCACATCCATATGGCAGACGAGGATTGGGACCATATAATGACTATGGGAATCAGAACCCCACTCAGCATAGCATGAAAGGAAACCTTCTATAAGAGGGCTACGAGGTGGTACAGAACACCCGTACAGCTACACTCATATTGGCCAGCAGTCAGCGATGAATGCTGGAGGTGCGGAGAGGCACGGGGGGATATGGAGCATATTTGGTGGACCTGTAAGTCCATCATACCATTCTGGACACAAATCTTAGCGAATATTACTAGAATGCTACCCAGGCAGGCACAGCTGTCCCCCTCCCAAATCCTCCTCGGATGGCCTCGAGCCTTCAAGGAACCATCCAAACAACAACTCCTGAACTTTCTTCTGGGAGAGGCTAACGCTCTGATTCCACGGTTCTGGCGACAAACTGTGATACCATCAAGGGAGCTATGGATCCAGCAAGTAGAAAAAATCAGGGAACTAGAGGAGATACATTGGTCTACTCTGGGGAAGAGGGGCAGATATCCCACCCCCTATTCCGCACCCATACAAACATTTACACAAAGGGGTTATGCAGGATTGACGTAATGGTGCATTTGTAAAGTTTGGTATACTATGTGCTTTGTTAAAGCTCCCCAATATGTTACCACTGTGAATGACCCTTATTCTTTGTTCTGTATCCCTCATTTAAAATTTGTTTGAAAACTAAATAAAAACAGATATTAAATAAAAAAAAAAAAAAAAAGAAAACAGAGGGGTATTTTGTTCCTTGGCCAACAATAAGGGATAATGACCTCATAACTATATTTGTTTTGTTGTTTTATATCACATTGGGTGGGAGACAGCATGCTACACTAGTTAATATACAATATTTTTTTCATTATCTCCCGTACAGGAAGTATTTTTACACTGCCAGATCCTGGTTTGTGGAGCAACAGACGAACGATCTCGATGTGCTCAAGGATGTCGCCAACGCATGCGTAGAGAAGCAAACATACAAGAAACAACCAGCCCTGTGGCAAATCATATCCTTACTGGAGGTCCCATCATAATAGACATGGAAGAGTAGTTTCATCTCTGAAATGCAATGCTGTATATAAAGCTTTGATTTGTGGTTACATTCCCTCTTCAAAATGTGGGGCATAGCTGTTCTTGCTGTTGCTTTCATTACATTTTTATCTACAGCAGGCAGGCTTTTTGTTGTTTCTTTAAACTATGGTTAACAGATTGAATGTTTAACTTAAAAGAGCTGATCCCTCATCAGAAAAGCTAGAAAGACATACAGAGTTTTGTTAATCATTTGCATTCCAGACACACAAACATAAGAGGTACAAACAAAAAAAGACACTTAGGAAAATAAAAATGTGTTTCATACAAACCGTGCCCAGATACTATTAACTAAACCCTGAAAATACTTATAATCTGTGTATCATTATAATTATGGTTTCCAGGTCACCAGTTCAATATGCTGAACTATGAAATACAAGTTGACAGCTATGGAAAAAATTGAATGAAAAGTAACATATGTCAAATGAACAAACATGAAATGAAACTTGTTTTTCGTTTTTTTTTTTTTTAACCCACCATACTGTATTATATATAAATTATAGGGATATTTATATCAGACCAGGAGTTAGATTTAGACAAAGTGATGACAAATCTTTGGAACCCCAAGGATTTCCCAGGATGGACTGGCTACGCAATATAAGAGTGTAAAACGTTTTAGTACCTCTGGTTTTGGCTAATTCATCAAATACCATGGGGGGAGGGGGGGGGAGAGGTGGAGGGTTTATTAATGGGTTCTGTTTCGAAGAAGTGTTGTAGAAATGGGGGAGTCAGCAATGGAATGTATCTGCTGGTTCTACTGGTTTCCATGGTTATTGTCCCACTTGTAATGCTTTAGAATACCTTTAGATCAGAAAACTTTGATAAGTCTCCATTAATAACTCTCTGTAGCACACTATATATATATGCATATATTATAACTGAAAACTTTTACATGAACTTTCACTATATCGCACACATATTATAGATGCTTATCTTCAACTATCAGTTTACTCCAGTTAGCATGTATTTATAATGGATGATACTATATGTTCTCTGCAACAGTTAGTAATATTTTTCTGACAGTTGACTACTTTCCTGGACTAATCTTTCAGAAGAAAAGAACTATACCATTTTTCCTAGAATACCCGTAGATACTTTTGGTACTCCAGATGTTGTGGACCACATCTCCTTTAATGCGGCCAACTCATCAGTGGAGATGTAGTTCTCAACTTATGTAGTGCCAAAGGTTGCCTTGCTGTCCTAGCATATTATGGAAACACGCTGTATGTAAGATGATGGGTGAATGTATCACTACCTTTTTGACTGGTAAGCCCATTATTACAACCTCGCAATTTCTCTTCTAAAGGTTGCTCAGCAACAGAAGACATGTTTGCAAAAAAGGCTGCAGCACATAAAGTGCTAAATATGACACATGTATGTAACAAATGCACATGTTTTTAGATTATTCACGATCTTTGCTTACTTTCGACTTGTTGTATTGCTGGTTTTCATTAAATGTACATACTACTTATAATGTATCTGCTTTCATATACAATGAAAGTGTCATATGTCACCAAATGGATTCCTTACGTCACATAATCTGTAAATATGCTTCTGGTAAAGTATGTGATACCAGATGTATGGTTTTTGCATCATAGGTCATCTGCCATCCATGGGGAGATGTTCAGAGTGTAGGAGGTTGTTTAGCTAGCCGTCTGCATATACTCAGTAAGATCTACTCAAGCAAGTACAACATCAATGGCTTTCATTAAAGGGACAATCTAAGCACCAAAACAACTCTAATAAAGTGATTTTGGTGTATAGATCGTGCACCTTGCAGTTTCATTGCAAACATGGATGAAGGAAACCTGACTGGAACAAACATAATGGATGGATGAAAGTAGTTTTGGACATGACAGGTGCCAGTTAAGTGCTAAGCCTAGTGAAAGCCAATACAGGGATTGAAAGATTGTTACACAAATAAGGGGCAGCTCAAGTCACTTTTTTTTTCTGAATACATTAGTCTTTAATCTTTTATTATGGTTGACAACGATTATTCACAGTTACATTGGAAAGTATGAGTCTGCTTAAAGAGACACTCTGGGCACCAATACAACGTTGTTGTTTTTTGGGGCCTCCAATAACTTGGAGAGGTTGGTCGACTCTGCCGCCATGTTGGAACCCAGCCAGGGCCCTGCTGCCCACATTATAGTTGTCTCGTGCACGTGATTTAATAGATTGTGCACACAAAATAAAGTATGCGTACTATTTAATTATCTCGTGCTCATGACCTACAAAATCATGTGCAAAAGATAGTACAGCGTATGCACAATGTTAAAATAAAAATGGTATACACTGTATATATTTTCTGTGGCACCTCTGGGGCTCTGCAAGGTTAAAACCTAAAATCAAATGATTTGCAGTTGTTTTGGTGTCTAGATGTCCCTTATGAGTTGTGTTCAGTGAATATTTCAGATATTTATTCTAACTAAATCATAATTTATCTGCTTTTAGATGTCATGTTGTCTACAGCATCTTAGCTGTCTGCATTTAGACAATTCATCAATAATAAAAAAAATATGCAAACACATGTTACCAATACCAGTCAATGTTAGAACTTGATGGTGTTGCTCAAATAAAGCTAAGCAGCCTAGGTGGCTCAATGGGGGGGGCTATAAACATATATAAATATAATGGATTTTATAAATTCCAAAATTCTGAAATTTATGATAAAGTCAACCCTTGCTGACCAGAGGATGTGTGTATATATATATATATATATATATATATATATATATATATATATATATATATATATATAATTTTATATAATTCTCAAAACCTTGGAGAATAGGTTTTTTCGTATGTACTTCCAACCCCTTCATCAAACTTCCACTCAATAATAGCTTTGTAACAATACACACACTCTGGTTTGGAAGAATAATGTAATCTAAACTTTAAATTATTGGACATTACAGATTAAATATTTTTTCTGCACAAGGTAGCTTAAGAAAAAAAATTAAAATACTGCAACCACTAATATGCTACTTTATTGAGACAAAAAAAAATTATTTGTCATGTGTTGCTCGAAGCTCTGCCGTACTTGTTTGGGAACAAGTATATTAACAAAGTCCAATGCATACATCAATACATAAAGAAACAAAATTATCTCCACTGGCATTTCTTCGTCAGTGTTACAATAATAGCATGATCTCAGGCCTCGGTCACTCTAAAAACCATTATGGTAAGCATCAGAATCCTTATTTTGTATGAAACTCAGACCATATATATTCTGTGGCTTGGGTTCATCTCATGAAAATGTTTCTAGCCCCAAAATGGAATAAGTAAAGTTTGGTATCACGATAACTCTTTACCAGCTGAGATTATAAAGTTGATCTTGATGACTAGCTGTCCAGTAGGGGAGAGCTTTGCAGAGTCTTGCAGGTGAAAAATTATATAATACTGCGGTTATCACGATAGTCTGGTGGATGATCAAGAAGCATCTCCTGCCTCAGAGTTCTTCTCGTTCCTCCTCATTGCAGATGCAGGATGTTCTCTGACTGTTCATGAATGGTCTGCATCCCAGAGTCCAGACAGTATTGAATACCGTATCTGCAACTGATTCACAGGCTATAAAAAAACAAATGCTATGTTAATTTTCAAAACTAGAAATCATTGGTTTAAGTTTGCAAAAAAATAAAATACAATAACAGGTTATATTCTGTTTCACATAATTTTTCAAGAGACATTAAATTGGTAGAAGACTTGATGTTCTCTGGGATGCCATCATACCATTAAAGAGCTCAACCTGCTCCATTTTTAGAAGTATGAAGAAAAAAAGTGCTAGAATTGAAGAAAACATAGATAGATATATAAACACTGCTTTATTTCTTGGAAAATATATGTAGAATTCTCTGTGGAGTAGAAAAGAATATTAGATAGTACATCTGGATTCAACGTTGGACAACCTAGATCTTTTAAAATTCTATAATGATGATGGGTATTGCAAGACAAAGCAATATAATGTATTATACCATGTGTAAAGAAACACTCCCACGCATATAAGCTCATTGAAGTTGTATGGGGCACCGGGGGCAGGAGTGTCTGGGTACTGTCTTACCTTCAGGAGTTAAACAGGCTAAGAGTGTCAGGGCCACGGTGCAAGAGGATGAACCTTGGGACTAAATTGTTGGAAAACTGTTAACGGTGTTTGACAGCAGAGTTTTGCCATTCTAAAATTGTTTAACCGCTGAAAGTGAGACCGTGCCGAAACACTCCTGTCCTCATAGCATCTTTGATGAGCTCAAGGTCTTATGGGGTGGGAGTGTTCCTTTATGGAGATGGATTTGTGGCATTACATCCCTAGAGTCAATGATTAACATTACTGTTTGAGACTTAATCCATTTTCTTAGAAGGGGATTTAACAGAGCAACTACTTTAGGATAAAGTACAGGTTGTAATTTATTGATTAGGATAAAGTACAGGTTGTAATTTATTGATAAGAAGTTGTTTTTTATAGCTAAGTGGAGAACAGTTAGTTATAAGTTGACTCAGTCTAAATAAGCAATACCCAATTAAAAAGCAAAAAAAAATGTATTCCAAGGTTAAGAAAATCCCTTATATCATTACAGTCCTAGAATATCACTTTGAGATCAAGAAAAGTTAAATTGAAGAACGGATATTTTAAAATTATGAGAAACCTTCCTATAATTGAGCATCACATTGTGAGTTTACTTATCAAAACAGTACTATGTATCAAACATATAATCTAGTGAAATGTCTTAAACATAAACTCTTTCACGGAACTATCAATATAACCACAAACTTTTAGCAGGGCAAAAAAAAAAAAGAAAAACTGTAGAAATTTTTGACCAAATCATGGACAATGGATAAAATTATGGACAATTTACAAATTACTTTTTGTCTGGTGTTTTGTGGAACTGTACAGTTGAGCTTTCAGAACACACTTGGTAATTATTCTGCCCAAATTGTGGAGATACTTATCTCATTAGGGACTTGCATACTATTTGATTCAGCAGTCTGTTTGAGTTTGTGGAATGTATGTGTGTCCAGTCACTCCTCACCACCTCGTCCATTACTTTTACTTTTATTTTGGTACTTTCAGTGTTATAGTGTTGGTCTTTTTGCTTGATAGTAAATAGTAACTCACCTTCTACTTTGGAGACAAAACCCAGACTCTTCTTGAGATCAGAGCATATGGAGTGGAGACACCATCGGAACTTGGCATCACATCTGTACTTGTTTGCCCCGCATGTGTCATAACAGATATCCAACTGGTTACAGCATTTAGTCATTGCTGGGATCCCCATATCCAACTTGAGGAAAAAGGCGAGAGGGTAGTTAGTTTAAAATAAAATATTAAGCAAACTAACACGACAGTGTTTGTAGGAAACAGTGATTGTAGGCAAAATTGGTTTTGTGCATGCCAGTATAAAACTTATATTAGCAGATAAACACTGCAAAGAGAATCGTTATTTTACTGGCAACTAATAATTTGTCTTTTTATCCATTCTATTAAAACTATGGCTTGATCTTTGAGAACTATTACGCTTTTACACGTTAATGAATCAATGTACAGTCAACACTGCAATGGTGTAGAAAAATGTATATATAACCATACACACAATGTATATCAATTTTTTTTAGCACAAACGTTAGCATTTGGTTGTGCTAAAAAAAGTTATTTAGGGGCGGAGCCTGACTGGCAAGAGGAGCAGACGTGTGGGTCCTGAGCTCCTGCTAAACAAGTAATAATAGCGGATTTAACCCTGAACAAACAGCGATCAAACCCACTGACAGGCAGTGCACAGCCCAGAGGGAACACAGAGATAAACCCCAAGATCTTAATTTGCGGGAGACCGTAGAGACGCCGTTGCGGCCTACTAAACCGGAGCTGGGGAGAGGCGGCCGACCTCCCTGCTTCCGGGTAACAAACGAGATCATGCAAACTTCTACCCACCCCTCCCTCGGACCGGCGGGGTTATCCCGGTCCCTACATGACTGCCCTAAGAAAACAACTCGACATGCGGACCTCGCGCAGGTTCCAAACAAGCGAAGAGACCCGACCCAAAATGGCGACTACCACATGGGCAGCCGAGATGGCAAATGAACAGCGTGAACCAGCCCTGGGTCAAACTGGAGACCCACACAATTGCTACACCGCCCAATCTTCGAGATGGAGGATGGGGTGGCAAGAAATGGAGGGTGAGGAAGACCCCCTCGGGCCTAAAGCACCCAGACAAGCCTGCACCTCACATTGCTGGCCCACCTGGGCTGAGGGCCACCAGGGGCACGACCCGAAGGCATCACCCACATGGACGGAGACCACACAAGGCAGCAGACCATCAGCTATCCCCGGTTACTCCCGCCATGGGATGGACCCGGCCCAGAGAAGTGCCCGGGTCCGTGGAGTAAGGATGTCGGCCTTCATCCCGGCCCGGCGCTGGAGAGAGGACGCACCTCGCCCCCGTCGAACAGCCGCCTATGTACCCACGCCTGTAGCAAGAGCGGCCAGCCGGGCACAAGGTCCAGAGCGAGGACGCAGCCCTTGTGAGACCCGCTGCCAGATCACCTTTTCACCGCTTCACAACAGCCACAACGAGCCCCCAAGCGCCGGCATCGGCTGATAATGGACTCACACTGCAGGACTGGTCTCCAGCAGCACTAGGCTGTGACCCTTGTGACCATCATTGACAACCTACCCCACTGTGCCACTGACTTACGGATACCAACGGTACAAGACCCACTTTGAACAGTAACAGTAATAACACATGGACACGTGGAAACCCAATGGCTTATATGCCCCCTATATACCCCCTATATGCTAAGTTTACGTTTTTGACTCTCTCAGTTGGCATTTATTCCTACAGCGTATATCATGAATACTGGACATTGACTCACATCAGCATATTAGACCGTAAGCTGAACATGTCACTACTAATGTGCCTTACCTTTTCACTATCTATTTCCTTTATTGTTATAAGCTAAATTGTGCACTGGCTGCTTATATGCGAAATCACATTTATAACGCCGGCTGGGGCAGTTCAGAAAGACTACCCTACTATTTGTTTTCCACACTAGCATTGCAATTAGCTCTAATAGTTACTCTAGACTTATACTGATTAGCCTGTTTAGTCTGCATGATATATCATTTAAAAATTTGCAACTTATGCGAATGCCATAACCATGTACGTCTTGTTATCTCTCTGTTTGATGCAGCTGTTGTGGCGCACCAAGCAATGTTATCTCTTTGCACGCAATAAATAAAGATTTTTTTGTAAAAAATAAAAAGTTATTTAAAAATCGGATTTCTTTCTTTAAATATTAGCTTACATACTTTTCCAGCCAAGGCTGGAGGAACTGTGTAATTTCGATAAGCCTCACAGTGCCGTATGCATGGTGCATGCATATGTGCACTGTTGGAAAATAAATCGGAGCACAAATGGCAGTGTAGTGGAAGTATGTTTTTGTTTGTTTTGTTTTTTTTTTCCTACTTATTTTTGCTGCTGTGTTCACCATAGTAAGCACTGAAATTGTGATTAATGGGATGAAGGAAGAAGGAACTGTCACTTCTCAGGAAATGACAGCTCCTTTTTTAGCTCAAGATTGTTCTTACTTCCGCTACATACTATCAAACAAGGAAAGGCTTGCCTGAATCCAACCGCCCTACATCAAGGGTCTTTTATAGCAACCCAAGAGGGCACTGGTTCCTTATGTCCTTGTATTTTCATTGTACGCATTATCCTTTGCTGGCTATTTTGTCTTGGTCATCCTTTGTGACTGAGTGTATGAGGATATTACTCCATACCCCTATATCCTTAGTTAAAACCAGGTGACTCACAGCAACACAAGAGAGGAAAGTGCTGATCTAATGTGATTGCACCACTAGAGAATAAAGATATTCACAATATAGGAGGGACTGTGGTTGATCAATTTAGGCCAGTGAGGATGGGGTTAGATAAGACAAATGAGTTTGAATGTCATATGGACATGCATTCTGGCAAGTGAATAGATAAATATTGCATGGAAATGAGATATTTAAAGCGAATGGTAAACTATGACATTTAAGGTGACATGTGGAATGTGAGATTGTATATATGAAATTTAAATCATAGGATGGAATAAGCTTAAGGTACACATGAAAAATAAAACACACACACAGCGTCAAGGATTAAATGAATTTGTAAAAAGGAATAATTGACACAGTCATGAAAGGGGCTGTGCAGTCAACGATCAAGTGTTTTTACAAATTCTTTCATGCATTCATTTTCACTTCAGTATTCTAAAAGAGCAGGTAGTCTGCAACACTCCATTTGGTAATTTACAACAATCATCATGGATATCTCTACCAAATCTAGAGGAGTAGATATACCAAGTAAAATGAAATAAAATTACAACATTAATGCACTCTATAGGTATGTCTCATATGTCAAAGCCACCAACACAACTCTAGATATAACAAATGTTCAATAACTACATAGCCTTTATTTTAGGAAATCTTACTGATCTGAGCTGGTGTAGCTCACCACCTACTGGCTACAAGTAATACTGCAGCAGCTGAACATAGCATTTCCTGTGAATTTATAATGCATAGATTTCATCTCCTATAGACTGTAAGCTCGTTTTAGCAGGGTCCTCTTCAACTTATCATTCCTGTAAGTTTTCTTGTAATTGTCCTATTTATAGTTAAATCCCCCCTCTTATAATATTGTAAAGCGCTACGGAATCTGTTGGCGCTATGTAAATGGCGATAATAATAATAATAACATAATATTTTTTATATAATAATTTTTATTATATATATTTATTCTTAATATTAAAATATAATAATATAAGTTTATTCTCTCCTCCCTGGCTCTTACTACATTCCCTTGGTAGTCCAGTAGGACTGTGCAGGCTGCCAGCTGCCTTACATAGTTAAGAGTGGGCCCAGGAGACACCAGTTTCCACCCTCTAGTCCGGCAAGCGACAGGTCCTCTCCCTCTGTGGCGAGCCTCGGCATTGTGTTGCTTTGGACATGGAAATGCTCTGACAGTCGGGGCTCGTGAGAGGACCTGCCATTGTCCCCTGGGCCCCTCTTCTCTATACATGTGAAGAGTGGCCTGGGAAGCCCATATATATATATATATATATATACACACATACTGTAGATAGATAGATAGATTAGATAGAATATATGAGAAAGTAAAGAGAGATGAGAGGATATGATGGCAACAGGAGTGGGTTCCTATTTGTGAGTTAAAGGGACACTGTAGGCACCCAGACCTCTTCAGCTCATGGAAGTGGTCAGGGTGCAAACTCCAATCACCCTTAACCCTTAGAATGTAATTATTGCAGTTTTAATAATCTGATCAGAGCATCTCCAAACTGGCAAATCTTGTGAGGTGTTTCTGGTATGCGGTGATTAGTACCTACCAAAAGTGGTGCAAGGAAGGACAACCAGTGGACCTGCATCAGGGTGCCCAAGGCTCATTGATGCACGTGGGGAGAGAAGGCTAGCCCTTGTGGTCGATCACAAGGAAGGGCTACTGTAGCTCAGATTGCTGAAAAACTTAATGCTAGCCATGATAGAAAGGAGTCCGAACACCCAGTGAATATCAGTTTGCCTTGTCCTTTCCAGGAGATAATTTTCTAAATTAGCCAGACTTTGCAATATAGGAAGTGTAAACATTAGATCTTAATTTACAGGAAGTGTTCAGGTAGGATGCGCATATTGCTTGCAAAAAGGTGTGGCTAGGGCTGTATAAACAAAGTAATTAAATGCCTTAACAGCAGAGAATTGAGCAGTGAGACTACTTGGGCATGATCTATACACCAAAACTGCTCCATTCAGCTAAAGTTGTTTTGGTGACTATAGTGTTCCATTAATAGCAAATGTTCTCACACAAGCACAAGTGATCAATAGGGTGTACTGGGTAGCGTCAACTAGCCCTGGAGAGTTGAGAAAGTGGTAAGAATAGGGTTAGGAATAGGAATAGGTAGGTAAAGGGTCTCAACTAGTAAAGAAAAGCCCCCATAAAAGCTTTTAAAATTTAAATGGATAAAAGTAAGTATAAAAACCTACACGTACCAGGAGATCCCTAATTCTTTTTTTTTTTACCAGGAGATCCCTAAGAAACTGATTCCCTGTGGTCTTTTGAAAGTGTCCTGCAAACATGACCAACCATGGTCAATCCTGGGAAACTTTGCCTTTTATCCCCATCATGTTTCTTTTCTATAGCTGCAAGTCAAGATTAATCTGGTGCTATATGGATTCCATTGCAACTCAAGAACTTACTGCTGATTACTCAAACCTGGAATCACAGAATGCCCACATTTGTTTTTCAGTACATTTTGATCAGTGTTTGTATAGTAACTTAATAATCGAGTGCCTATATAAAAATTGGTTTAAATTAGACATGGTTAATGATTAAAGGTGTGTTATAGAATCATGCCATAAATACAGAAGGTGTTAGCTGTACATACACTCTCGGGTACCTTGAGACCAAGGAAATAGGAACTACAGCCATTGGGTTCAGGAGGTTTGTAGTCTGGTCTGGGTAACGGAGCTTTACCTGTATTAAGTAAATTACCAAGATTCCTATTAGTATATTAGAAACATCAATTATATTTTCACACATTACATGGATTATATATATATTAGCATTTATATAGTGCCGACATATTTCACTGTGCTTTACAGTTATAGAGTGTGCAATCTATGAGTAATTGAGGTCGGTGGATAAATATTGTTAGGTGTCTTATTCAAAAAACACTTACTGGTAAGGTGATCAAATCTCGATGAACATTTCTAAGTCAGTGTTGTCCATAGACATAGTATTAATTATATTCCCAGAATACTAAGGCAGAAGTGGCATTTTCATACAGAGTTTTGGTCTGACTGCCATTGGCAGGTCATACTATCAGCATTTTTAAACATATCCTGTCAATAGTCTTATATTTTTTTTCCCTGATTTTAAATTAATTTATTTTTAAATATTTGTTTAGGGAACATGAGCACGTTTAGCCATTAATCCTTAAGAACCTTATGCAATATAAATTACAGGGACTTGGGTTGTTGGGGGAAGTGCCAGAAATTGTGTGTTGATGCAGAAATGGGGCTAAGTGTATCCCAAAACAACATGATGTATGATGTAATTGACATATACATCACACAGTTTTACCAGTCACATAGTTATAGTAAATTGATGACTCTTCAAAACTGAAATGAAAATATAAAAGCCAATGCCAACTAAAAAAAGTCTTCAATTTTTTTTAAACCTCCTGTAAGGGGGTGGCAAGGTCTTGATTAATGTTTTTAGTACGATCA